>NC_133756.1:5808750-6145000 GCF_036562045.2 Rhinolophus sinicus
TGTGCTGGGCCGGAGGCTGGACTGTGGGGTCACCGAGGTGAGTGGGGTGACTGAGCCCCCTCTACAATGAGTGCTAAGAAGGGTCTGTGCTACCACAGAGACACGTGTGAAATATTTGAGGGGTTGGTGGGTGAGAGAAACCGTCACAGTGGGATGTTCAGGTTGGCGCTTGTGGAATGAGCAGCAGTCCTTCCGCTGAAGAAAGGGGAGGAGGGGACTCAAGCTACTGGGAACAGGAAGCAGGACTCGGGTGACACGGCTGGGGCTTGTCCCGGTAATAGCTCCAAAGCCATGTGAACACAGGTGATCCTGGTGCTTCAAATGTTCTGGGGCAAAGCTCAGTGGCACAGCCCTCCCCCCCAAGCCCGCACACTCCCCAGAATAGAAATGGTGTCCGAGCTGCAGCCCCAGGAAGTGACCCACGCGGCAGTGACGATGTCACTTAAGGAAGCCAGAGCTGCTGTGCCCCGTGTCCTGCTCAGAGCACAGCAGGTTGATTAATGGCATTTGGAAGATGAAAGCTAGAAAAGGCAGCCCAGTGTCACCGACTTCCTCTTGGATAATGTCTGTCCTTCAGACCACCTCTGAAAATGCTTTTCTGGGTTATAACAATGGGGTAACCGTGAAGCCACCGGCTTGCCTGAGCGGGCAGGTAGAGCCGTGCTTGGGAAGCAGCTAGGTGGGAGCAAGGGGCTGGAGCGTCTGGATGCTGGGAGGAGGGGTCACATGTCCCTGGGTGAGGGTTGTTTCCAGAAGGACTTCCCTTCCAAGGCACCGACCTGTGGGATGAGGGATGGGTGTGGGCAAGGGGGAAGCCAGGTCCAGGGGACTGAGAAGAAAGGAAATAGGTTACTTCTCAGAGGAAGGAAAAACACAAATACGTCACCTGCCTTCTGTGGGTCAGGCACTGGGGCTGCGACGTACCCTGACATTTTTTCGTGTAATTCTTTCGGCAACGCAGAGAGACCAGATTGTCATAGAGCAGTTACAGCTCCTGCCAAGGCGATTCTGCCAGCGTGGCCCCTGGGAAGCTGAGAAGCCCGGCACATTCCTGGGGCCCATGCTGCTCCCCTGCCTCCAGCCCCAGGCTGTTTCCAAGACTGCACGTCATCACACAGCTTGTGTATTAGTTTCCTGCGGCTGCTGAAACAGATTATCCCAAAACTTGGTGGCTGAAAGCCACACACATTTATTGTCTTGCAGTTCTGGAGATCATAAACACAAAATCAGTGTCACTGGGCAAAAATCAAGGTGTTAGCAGAGCCACACTCCGACTGAGGCTCGAGAGGAGAGTCCGATTCCTGCCTCTTCCAGCTCCCAGCGCTGCGTTCGTGCCTTGTGGCTTCTTCCTCCTTCCTCAAAGGATGCAGCCTCTCGCTCAGTCTTCACGTGGACTCCCCCTCTGTAGTCAATTCTGCCTGCCTCCCTCTTACAAAGACCCTTCTGGTTGCTCTTAGGGCCCCACCCAGATGATCTGGGACCATTTCCCAGCTCCAAATCCCTAACTGCATCACAGCTAAAAATCCCTTTGCCATGTAAGGTAACACTCATGGGTTCTGGGGATTCGGACCTGGGTACCTTTGGGGACATTGCTCAGCCCACCACAAGCGCCCCAAACTCCTTTGCTACAAACCACTTGTCTCCAACCTCCCAGGAGACCCGTCAGTCTCTCCCTCATCTCTCTCCAGCACCATCCCCACGTCTTCTTGGGGGATAAGATGGCCACCGTGAATTCAGAGTTGCCTGCAATTTCTCGTGGATCAAAGGATTTTAAAAGTACTGTCTGTTCTGCTATAATGCAACACACTAAAGCACCGGGCATGTGGGGGTAGTGGAGTTAGAGGGACGGGAGTCAAAAAACCTCGATAGGGAGCAGCCAGTTCCACGTTAAACAGCCAGGAAACATGCAAAGGCCACAGGACGCACAACTCCTCACCGGGGCAGAGCCCGCAGCGTGCTTTCCGACACGGGAGTCGGAGGGCTGTAGGCAGTGTGTTATTGCGAGCGGTGAAAGGAAGGTTGTCTGAGGTCAGAGGAGAACTTCTTCCTCTGGATGGGGCCGGGTGGGGCTCAGAGCACAGGCAGCTCCGGAGGCAGCAGGGTGTACGTGCGGGGTGTGGGGGCTCCCGACCCGCTCTGCTCAGCGGAGGCAGGCCTCAGCTGTCTCCCATGTTCACCATATTCTCCATGTTCCTCTGTTTCTTCCAGACAAAATTGCACAGAAGCAAACTTGAAATCAGAATTGCATCATGCTCAGATCGGTCCCTAGTGAATCAGCTGTATCAGAACAAACGGGCACCTGCAACTTTGTTATTAAAGCGTTTTAGCAAAACTGATCGTGGAATGGCCCATAAGGGGGCCGGGGTCCATTCCTCCGCCTCTGGTGGCAGGGATAGGCAGGAACTGATTCCACCGGAAACTGGGCAGCTCAGGGGCATGGGCTCTGTGTGTGCACGCATATGCACGCGTGTAGACACATGCACACACGTGCAGACATATGCACATGCACAGGCATACACATGCACACAGGTGTACACACGCACACATGCACATGCATGTGCACACAAGCACATGCACACACATGCACGTGCACACACACACGTGCACACACAGGTTTCTTCCTCCTTCCTCAAAGGATGCAGCCTCTCGCTCAGACCTCACCACCGTTCCACTGCCCTTATGTACTGTTATTTATTCTGTCTGCTTATAAAGTTTCCTCCACTTCTTGACATGCCCTAGAGGGATGAAGCCCTCGACTTTTCTGGATAATATGATCTGGTTCAAAGGAACCAGGCGGTAAAAACTGCAGACAGAATCAGAAATATGGCCAAAGAAGAGGGGGCATGGCCCAGATACCGAGGCCGGTGATTAAAATGACCAATGTGTCAGGTACGAAATAGTAGCTCGTGGTATCGACCGAGCGTCCAGAATAAGGCCCCTTATATCACCACAGGAAATGGGCAATTTTATGCCAACGCAGAGCAATGTGTCTTGAGGTAATGGCAGGTATAATTCATGTCATTTGGACTATCCCAGACCTGCTTGCAAAGAGAATTTCAGCCTGAGCTCAGGTTTGCTGGCTTCTTGGTTTTAAAGCCAGACCTTTAAAATATATGTTTAGAAGAATGCTAAAATATTTGCCTTGCTGTAAGGGGGACTAAGTGGCCGTGGAAACGGCCAGATGGATGGTCCCTGGGGGTAGGAGCTGCCCTCCTTATGTCCAGATCAATCAGCTCTGGAACCTGTCCCTGGTCCATGCTAACTGCCCCGCACACACACGCACACACACGTACACACACACGTACACATATCAGTTCTGTTTTGACCTCACTCTTCATCCCCAATTTCTTTGCTCCTTTCTGTCTGCTCCCCTGGGCAGCGAATGCCTGAGGTGTTCCTATGGAGCTAAAGAGGGAAGCCGTCAGACCACGGGGCCAGCACCCCATCCCAGGGGGAGAAGCCGGGGTCCCCAAAAAGAGTGGGGAGGTGGCTCCCAATGGGAAAATTAAGAAGTAGTACGAGTTAGCCAAGTGTCTGTCTGAGAGAGAAGACACCCAGAGATCTATGTTACTTTAGAGTGCTCTAAAATAACCCACATTCCTCCTGTACATGGTGAGCCCATGTTACAAACAGACAAAAACAAAGAAGCGAATTCTAAAATATGGCCCTAACCCCTGCCAAATGCAAATCACCACTGTGAGCAATTTGGTGCATTTTGTTTCACTAAAGTTTTCTAAATATACACACGCCTGCATAAATTGTGTATATTCACACACAATACAAACACAAGCCTTTCCACCACGATAGATAGATGATGTGGTCATAGCCTCTTCCACTGGATATTATGTCGCATACATTTCCCCATAAGTTGGAAACATTCAAAAGTATAGTTTTGCATCTAGCATTTGTGTGCTGTATTGTATTGTAGCCATTTTCACACTAGTTAGTTTTAAAACCAGGATTTAAATGTGGGCATCCCCTAACTTTTAAAATGGCCCCTCTACTGTTGAATACATAGGTGATTAGCAGATCTTTTGTTCTCCTAAGGAATGCTGCCCAGAGAACCATCTGGAAAGTCCCTGCAGATCTGATAGCTGCTCAGGATGAAATCTCAGCAGGAGGGAGCGTGCCAGAAGACAGCTTTCTGCTAAATGGATCTCTCCCGAGGCGTCACTGGTTTCTGTCCCCACTGGCACAGCACAGCAGTGATATTTCATCCCGGTCGCTACAGCACTGAGTATTATTTTCCTCCTCTTGTTTCTTTTTGCCAATTTGACAAGCGATAAATAGGTGCCGCTTTCTCATTCGTGTTGCTGCAGACGCCTGGCAGGCCGGCTTCCTCTGGTGGGGGCTGTACCCTGCCCCTCGACTCCTCTCCTGCTAGTCAGAGAGACCAGGTGCGATGGATGGTCTCAGGCAGCACTGAGTGACGGTGAGTGTCCTCGTTCCTGCTGGTGCTCCCAGCGTCCGCACGCCACGTCTTCATTCTGCCTCGGGGACTCAACTCCACCTTCTCCTCTCCTTAGCTAAGGCTAAGTCGCAGAGGTTTTCACGTGTAGGCCGCCACTGTTTTTCACCGGGACCGCTACAATCCCTCCTCACCGAGGGAGGTGCCGGCTGGCTGAGGTCCATGCTGGCTTTCAGAGCTGCTTTCTCTTCTCAGCCCCTCAATTCGTCTGTTTAAAGGAAAAATCTGATCGCACTGTGATCTGCTGCAAACGGCAGTGCTTCCCTGTGCTCTCGCGATAAAGACGAATCTTCACGTGGCTCCTGGTCCAGCACAGCTGGGTGTCCCCTCCATCCTCACCCCACCCGGCCCTGCCTTTCCCCCTCCATCCTCGCCTTTGATCTGGAGCTGCCTCCAGCCACCTCCAGATGTACCCTCTGGATTCACACCCCATTAAATCCCCAAAGTTCAGGAGGATGATGGTGGATGCTTAAGGACTGTTGGCGAGGTGAACACATGGATGAATAAATGGATTTCCGGACCTGAAAACATGGTTGCAACGCCCACAGCTGCCAGGAATAAACGCGGTCTGTTATCGGTTGAATTGTGTTGCCCTCCCCAAAATACATGCTGTGGTCCTAAGCCCCAGGACCTCAGAATCTGACTTCATTTGGGAACAAGGTCACTGCAGATACAACTGGTTAAGGGGTACTAGAGTGGGCCTCAATCCAGCAGGACCGATGTCCCTTATAGAAGAGAAAACAAACACACAGAGGGACATAGTCACGTGACGATGGAGGCAGAGACTGCAGTGAGGATCTAACCAAAAGCTAGGAGAGTGGCTCCTCAAGGCTTCCAGAAGGAGCCAACGGTGCCCATACCTTGAGTTTGAACTTCTGGCCTCATGAACTGTGAGAAAATAAACTTGTGCTGTTTTAAGCCCTGCCCCACCCCTCCCCAGTGTGTAGTGATTTGTTATCGCAGCTACAGGAACCTCATACCCCCTGACCCCTTAAAAGGCCAAGTGTGCATATTTGGAGAGGCAGGAAGGCCTGGACACAGAGGTACAGGAGGCACTGTGCAGGGAGGGGGGTGACCACAATACGCGGGACAGGTGGGCCTGTCTCTGGAGCTGATACAAGGAGAAGACAGAAATGGGAAACAAACCCGGTCA
This sequence comes from Rhinolophus sinicus, assembly GCF_036562045.2. Classification (NCBI taxonomy): domain Eukaryota; kingdom Metazoa; phylum Chordata; class Mammalia; order Chiroptera; family Rhinolophidae; genus Rhinolophus; species Rhinolophus sinicus. The sequence continues at coordinate 5,814,372 of NC_133756.1, forward strand.
CCGGCAGGCTTCTACAATGCCAAAGGCTCTGTCTGCCCTGTCCGGGGACACGGGGCCTCCAGCCTGGCACACAGGGGCTGCTTGTCCCCTGTGGCGCGTTGGAGCAGGTCCTCGGTCAGCCTGCCCGCTCGCTCTGCCGTGAATAGAAGAAGTCTTGTTGCAGGGAGCGTCCTTCCAGAACCTGTTTGTGAGATTGAAAAACAGGCGAGCGGTTGTGTGTGCCTCATGCATATGTATTTATGGACATTTAAAGAGGCCCTTTGCAGGAATGCATATTGAGCTGCTTCACACAATGTGTTTTATTGCCCATGTAGGGCCTTTTGTAATATCCTCTGGAAATTCTTATTAAAGGAGATTTCAAACCCCCTGACTGACCCGGCAAGCCCTATGGTCCCAGTCTGCAAGGAGGCTTTATTTAATAACAAAGTATCTTATTTAAAGCTGTGCCTATTGATGAGATTGCCCATGGAGACGCTAACATTTCTAGAATACAATATTGTATGTATTATTGGCCAAATCAACCACTGTGCCTCTGTCAGACCAATTTCCCTTTTATGTTCTGGGTGCTTGAAATCCCTTCGTAGATTCTCCTGTATTTTTTTTGTGTTAGCAAAAGTGTGTAGCAGATTTTTTTCCCCCTTCGGAAAACCAAAAAGGCTATGTAAAGCAGCCCTTCGAGCTTAAAGTGGAAATAACGCACATTTAGGTAGAAAGACATGTCCTCTTAGCCTAGAACAAGACCACCTGTTCTCACAGCATCCAGGGGTACGTGTGGGAGGGCCAAACATTGGCGTCCCCTGAGAAGTGGTGCATTGCTCGGTTGGGAAACCCCCACATCTGGTGTCAGAAGCGTCTAGGGGAAAACAATGGAATTTCTTTCATAATATGGAAGGAAAAACAGTGGGGCATCAGAAAGGGTTCCTAAAATGTTCCCTGTTACCCTCTCACAAAACCCTGGTGCTGTGGACAGATTTGTGGCTCCTAAAATTTGTATGTTGGAGCCCTAACCCCCAGTGGAACTGTATTTGGAGTTGGGTCCTCTAAGGAAGTCACTGAGGGAAACTGTGGTCCTAAGGGTGGGGCCCTGATCTAATAGGGTCATGTCCTCATAAGGACACACACCAGGGAGCTCTGTTTGTCTGTCTGTCTGTCTGTCTCCGCCACGTGAGGACAGAGAAGGCAGCTGTCTTTGAGCTGGCAAGAAGGCCCTTACCAGGAACCCCACCTGTCAGCCCCTTGATCTTGGACTTTCAGCCTCCAAGTGTGAGAAATAAATGTCTGTTGTTTACGTCATCCAGCTTGTGGCATTTTGTTTCAGGGGCCCGAGAGGACCGAGACTCTGGGTCAGGCCCATAGCTGACTGGTGCCCGCCTGCCTCAGCCCTGCTTTAATCATGACCACCATAACCATCCGTGAGCTCATCTGCCAGGTCCTGCAACAAACGGAGGCCCTGGGTACCAGCCAGTGGTGGGAGGGGGTTTGGGGGTCCCGCCCAGCTTAGCTCGTCCTAGTAGCTCCATTTCTCCTTTCCTCGCTATACATTTGCTTGGTTGAATGCAGGAGGGAGCTGGCATCCAGCAAATGCCCTTTCGTCCCTCTAAGAAGAGTTTGTTTAAGCCCAGTGAGTCCAAAAGTCAACAAGGAAGGAAACAGAACTGAAAGGGCATGAGGCCGATGGGTCTTTTTTCCATTTCACCCCTGTGACGTGCAGGAGAGCTGCTTCGGCCGGCCCTGAATAGTTAATACCGTCTCTTACTTTCTGTGTTCCTTTGGCTACAGCTTAAAAATGTAGACTACGTCCCGTGAGACTTACACCCTTGACCTACTCGCCAGAGAACGATGTGAACAAAGGGGCTGTGACAGAAACTCCTGCTATGGCACTTGTTGACTTGGCCGAGCTCAGATCTTGAAGCCCCTGTGCTCAGGGTCCTTGGGTGAGAGGTCACATGATGGGGGCTGGCATCCGTTAGGTCTTGAAGCCTCTCACCCACCGTGATGGTGCAGGTGGGATGGGCGCTTTACTTGCAGGGAAGACAGTGGTGGTCTCAGCGACGTCATCTTAACACTGAGGTCACGACACAGTGTTGGTAACGGACTGTGTGGCAGAATAAAACGTGTGTTCAGTCTGGGTTCTTGAGAAGAGCTTCAGAAACCCTTGGATTATTCTAAGTGGTAGGAGTTTCGTTGTTATGCTGACGGGGTGACAGAGGTGAGCCCCTAAGCAGCTTCGGGTTGGGGGATGAGCTCCAGAAAGAGCAAACCTATGATTAGCGGCTTGGGGCTTTGAGCCTTCCAGACCTCCAGGAAGGGAGGGTCCTGAAGACACGTGGCCAGTGATCTAATCAGCTGTGTCTGCGCAATGTGACTGCAGCCAAACCTCTCCCCTGGGACTCTGGAGCTCCTAGTTGGCAGACCCATCAGTGTGTCAGAAGGGTGCCGCACCAGCGGTGGGAGAAGCCCTGGGCCCCCTCCGCCAGACCTCGCCCACCCCAGAGCTGCTTCCTGCCGCTGTTCCCATGTGCACGTGCCCTGGTCATGAACCAGCATCGCGCCCTCCTGAGTTCCAGGGAATTATCAAACCTGAGGACGGGTGTCAGGAGCCCCGACTTGCAGCCAGCCGGTCAGAAGTGCAGCCGCGTGTGAGGTGGGGGCAGTCTTGGGGGACCAAGCCCTGTGTCTGTGGGTGTGACGCTAACCCGGGGGCATCCATCAGAGCTGCGTTGCAGTCCATCCAGTTGGGGTGGAAACAACAGACCTGGAGAGGAAAGGGAGGAAGCGCTCTGTGGGCTTGGCCTGACATGGGGGTGGGGCGTTTCCACTCGGGGGTCTGCACTCCCCAGAGACGATGGCCTTGCCGCGCTGCCATTTGGAGCCCTGGTCACTGCGTGTCCCGTTGTCTGAGCTGTATTGTGGAAGAGAAAGAACACCCTTGACTGACCGACGGTCCCAAAGAGCTAGTTCTGGAAAAGCAGCTCTGAGGCAGAGAGCAGCTGGTGTCTGTGCCCACCCGCCAGCGGGCTCACGCAGCGGGCCCTGGGGGCTCGGGATCTGGTGATGTTGCTCCGGGAACTTGGGGATCTGGACAGTAAGTGCTTGTCTGATGGTTTCTTACAGGTTTTTAAAGAACAAAATATGCGTGCACGCAGACACACACACACGTCAGAGGCCCCGAGGCTTGGAGCTGGGCCTCACGCAGGGGGTGCTCCCTACTGACAGCCACTTCGTTGGCACACAGGATGCAGCTGCAGTTTGACTTGGAGCCACACAGCTTGGGACGCGAGCCCTGCCCTCGTGTGCTCGGCCGACCTTCCTAAGCTCAGCGGGACTCAGCCTCTGATCCTTGTTGTGGGGTCAGCAATAACCGGTCCTCAGACGTACCTGATGCTGTCTCAAGGACAGGGTGAGGTGACACGGAGCTCCCTGCACCTGCCCTGACGTACAGTAAGTGCTCACTAAGCCAGTTCCTTCCTTCGTCCTTGTGTTTGAGTCAGAAAGGCCGAAAGTAATGATGATGATGGTGAAAGGCCAGGTGACAGCTTCACGCTGAACCTCAGCGCTGAGCTACAGAACTTGTGCCCGAAACACAGAGAGCTCTGGGAGACCAGGGAGCGGAGGAAACGGCCTGACCATCCCACTCTGCTTGCAATGCCGGCCGGCGACTGGAGGGCATCCATCAGTTTTACTTCCTTTCAGGATCCTGGCTCGGGCACTCCCCACCACGCACGGCCATTTGAGCTGCAAGATGTTATTTACAGGTCTAGTAAAAGTCACCAGACGCGGAGGCCGCGGGACTCAACCCACTCTCCCCGCAGCTCCCCCTGTTTATGGGGCGCCAGCACCAGCAGTCTGCTCACCTGACTCACCTGCAGGGTGCAGACTTGGTTCCCACAATGAGCCTCCTGGGGACTCCCGAAATGCCGCTCAGGTGTTCGACTGCCGTCTTCCTAGCCACGGGTGAGGGACATCTGATTCTTTACTACACCAATAACTCCTGTGTCGGTTTATCTTCCATCAGGATCATATTAATATTAAAACCCTCTGTGAATCATAAATCTGTCACACATCAGGGAAAGCAGCGTCAGGACACCACAAATGTCTCATTAACAAAGGCTGAATCGGTCCTCTGAGGACCGCATGACGGCCAAACAGACCACGCACCGTCTGACCGTCGTCCTAGAGTCCTAGAGGTCTGCGTGGTGGCCTAGGGCAGTGCTCTGCATCTCAATGGGCCAGCGATGGACCAGTAACCCCCACCCCGGGCACCTGGGGTGGCTCAGAGGCTCCAGCTGTCACCGTGGGAAGGTGAAGAAGGATGCACGTGAGAGCTGGGGGAGCAGGAGCTCGGACCCATGGTGGCTGCGGCTGGACCAGGCTCTCCAGTGGGACCCCACAACCTGACTGGTAAGCACAGGTTTCTACGGGGAGGCCTTCCACGTCTCACTGGATGACAAAGGGCCCATGTTGTTGAGACTGGTGGGGAATGAGCTCACAGGAATGACATGAGAGGCAACCTACTCACAGGTTAAACATCACAAAGACATTGTTGAATCCCAGCCAGGACCCACAACCAGACAGGAAAACCCCAGGTCAGAGGGAGCGAGGGGCGAGTGCAGGCCAAATGCCTCGCGGGGTTTGGAAGCAGGGCTTGAGGGAAGGGCATCTGACACCCAGGGGAGCCCCACGTCCCTGTGTTGTGGGGGGCATGTAAGGGGGCTTCTGCGTGATGTGTGGAGCCCTGGTGAGGAATGAAGGAGGGGCTGTGGCCTGGACAGTAGTTGAGAAAACTGTCAGCTGCAAACGCCGAGAACCCCAAAATGTGGCCGTACGGGACATGGCGATCACAGGCACACGTGGTTCTCTCTCAAGAATCCAGGTCAGGAAATTAATAGAAATTTGTGTCTGGAACTGAGCAAGCAAGGGATATATTTGTGTCGCACAACCAGCAATCCAGGGGTGGGCAGCCACGCAGGCTGTGGAAGGTCCCCCCGGATGAAGGGAGCCCTGCTCAGAGATGTGCCCCTCGCTGCCCATTGCCCAGGTCTGGGTCTCAGGCCAGGGCCAGCTGCATCGCAATCTGGGAGCGAAGGTTTCTATCTGACTGATTCCCAATTGATCCAAACCTGGGTCCTGCTACGAAGGAAAGCGGTGCGCACGGAAGCAGAGGGAGAAGCCAGTGGACCCGTGAGACTCCTGTGAAAACATCCTTGTGAAAAAGGAGCACACATTCCAGGATCAGAGCACAGGGACCCAACAGTGCTTCAGTACCGCAGGAAGCAGAGGTAATAAAAAAGGTGAGAGAGATTGCAAAACAATTTAAATCTCCAGAGGTTACAAGAAGTAGGGAGGGACCAAGAAAGTACGCCCAAAATAACAACAGGCAGATTTGTCCCAGACTGGAGGTTACTTCTGGAAAGAGACACTAGTAAACTGGAGACAGCTGACAGACTTAGTGAGCAGGGAGTTTAGAGGAGATGGTGAGCAGGTTGCCCAGAAACAGAGTAACAGCATCTGCTAAGACACAAGAAAGACAGAATGAGAAACTTCTTCATAGATCTAAAATTATACAAAGGAGAGAAAACACTGGAAGAAAAAAAATGGCTGTCAGTTTCTCAAAGTGAAGAAAGATGTGATTACTCAGATTTAAGGAACCCCAAACCCCATGCACTGTACGTAAAACCAATCCACACATAGACATTTTAGAGTCAAACTTTTGGACCTCATGGACCTAGAGGAAATGGTAAAATCCTCAGAAATTCACAGAAAAAATAAAATCTTAAACTCTACCGAAGGAAGGAAATAGAAAAATAACAAACAATGATAATATGGCGAGGAGACATACCATTGGCAACATTGATGATGAGATGCAATAGAATAAGTTTCTAAACACCGAAGGAAAAATTCTCAATCTAGAGATTCTGTATCCAGTTATCTACCCTTCAGACTGAAAGAATTCACTGTGCATTTGTTACCCAGCAACCTTTTTGAAAGAAGTATTCAAGGATACACTTCAACAAGTAGAAAATTAAACCCAACAGGAAGAAGTAAGGATGCAGGCAAACCTTTGTAAGTAAAGAAACTCGTGAACACACTGGTAACTTTAAATAAGCAACAATATCTAAGAAAAACAAAGATGAAGATTTAAAAACAAGATGATACTGAAATACTAGCCAACAAAAACATGAAGTTAGGAGTGGAGAAAGCTTGGAGTTGAAGGTCTTCTAACTTCTGCTGACATACAGAAATGTTTAATTTATGAGCCTTCATTAATAGACTAGTCAAATTTTAAAATTAGTCATCAATAAAGAAAAATAAAAAGAAGTAGAAAATGTAAGTACAAAACCAGTAAAGAGGAGGAAAAAGAGAATTAAAGAAACTTAAGCTACCCAATAGGAGACTGGAAAGGAAATTACTATTCCAAGTCATTTCAGCATAGACATCCATGAAATGTGTCCAACAGGTTTTTATTTCTTCGTAGTTTAAAAAAATGTATCACCTTGTTTTCAACAACCTGTCCCAAATTCCGGGCCCAGTCTCACTCTTTAACATGATTCTAAAAGTGGGAGAAAGTCAGAAACTGTATTTTGTGGTCTAAGGCAACCAATGTCAGCTTTCCCTAATTCCCCGCTCCCCCGCCACACCACAGGGCCACCCTACCTCAGGCAGGACGGCCCCTGTGGCGTGGCTCCTCCATCCGTGGATTCACTTGGCTCTGGATTTTATTAATGACTGAAAGAATTCTTTGTCTTATTACCGTGTTTCCCTGAAAATAAGACCCAGCCAGACCATCAGCTCTCATGCATCTTTTGGAGCAAAAATTAATATGAGACCCGGTCTTATTTTAATATAATATAAGACCGGGTCTATAATATAATATAGTATAGTATAGTATAGTATAGTATAGTATAGTATAGTATAGTATATCGGGTAACATAATATAATATAATGTAATATAAGACCAAGTCTTATATTAATTTTTGCTCCAAAAGACGCATTAGAGCTGATGGTCTGGCTAGGTCTTATTTTCAGGGAAACACGGTAAGTGCCAGTGTTCATATACTATCCATTTTTTAACAGCTAACCGACCAGAAGTGCGTCCCCATTTTAAAGACGAGAAAACTAAGGCTTACAAAGGACTTGCTCGCAATCGCAGGCAGAGCTGGCACGTAGCTGTGTGGCACGATCACCGCGTTTGTTGACTCAGTTTGTTGACCCCGTTGGACTCAGTTCCATTTGTTTTCATTGCATTCCAGCTAATTCAGCGTACGGAATCCCCAAATCCCGGGGGCTGCTGTCTGCAAAAGGACAGCGGTGCCTGCGTTTCCCTGCATTGAACCAGCCAGGGGAAGCCCCACGTGCTGGAAGAGCAGCACTGGTGCTGAAGGGGCTCTGCCGACTTCCACCCTGGTGCCTCTCCTGCCCCTGGGCAGGTGCCTGATGAAACCAGGCGAAGGTGAGTCAGCAAACGCCCTGGGAGGCCGAACGAAGCACATGGCCGGAGGGCACTGGAGTGAGAGCTGCACTAATAATAACACGTCCGTATGGGATGCGGGTCCAAGAGGGGGACAGGGACAGGGGAGCAATGGCTGAGCTTCACTGCTGGTGGCCTGGGGCCTCAGGCCTTCAGGGCCCGGCATTCACAGTCGTCGGGGCCTGTGGAGAGCTGGGCACTGCAGAGACAACTGCTGTTGCTGCAGTGATGGAGACTGGATTCCTTGCGTGGCAATATCCCCCGTCTGAACCTGGCAGGAGGGCACTGGATGGAAGGGATGGATGGTGGGAGCTTCTCCAGGGTCCACAAGCAGCAGCTGGAGATTAGCCTGGGGCTTGGTGACCAGGCTGGTGATGACACCTGGGCACCTGTGCTGCCTGGGAAGGGGCCCATCATGTCTGTAAACACGGGGTGAGGGGTAGGGAAGGAAGGCTGTCGTGACAAGGCCCGGGGCCCCCACCTCCCCGCTCCCAGCACATTGCCTGTGCCCTTCCTCACTGGCCAGACCAGCGGCTCGGCCTGGAGGCTCACGCTCCCTCTTGCAGGAGTCTGCTGGCATCCCAGACACGCGCGGCCCGAGGAGCCTCTTCTGAGCCAGCTTTCGCCAGGCCTGCTCCCTCTCCCTGCAGGGCCCGGTGTTCACCTCTCTCCTAACACAGCAGCTACCTGCCCCGTCACAGGGCAAAGGGCGTGGGAAAGAGAAGCAGAACAGACACGGCCCCTGCCCTCTTGGAGCTCACAGGCTGGCTGCTGCAGCCCATCCTGAGCAATCCGTCCCAAATGAGGGCGTCACAGGGCAGATGGGACGACGGAGAGGAGAGAGCGGGCTGAGACACGCAGTGTGCCTGGGCGGGGCCCGTGATCTATGCGTTAGGTGGCTGCTGTGGCCTAAACAGTATCTCCCCGAAATCCTTATGGTGAAGACCCAACCCCAACGTGACTGCATTTGGAGATGGGGCCTGTAAAGAGTAATTAAGGTAAAATGAGGTCACTGGGGTGAGACCCTAATCTAACAGGACTGTGGCCTTATCAGATGACATTGTGACACAGACACACATGGAGGGAAGGTTATGTGAGGCCACAAGGAGAAGACAGCTGTCTGTACACCTCAGGAGAAACCAGCCCTGCCGACACCTGGGTCTCAGATTTCCAGGCCTGAAACAGAATCGTGCTGTTTGCGCCACCCAGTCGGAAGGTGGTGCTAAGTAATGGCTGCCCCAGGGCATGGTGGTCACTGAGGAGAGAGCATCTAAGCAAAGGCTGGATGAAGGGAGGACGCCATCTGGGGCCAAGGGAGCAAGGGCTCTCTGAGCAGGAGGGAGGCGCCGCTGTGACTGCTGATGGGAGCAACGGAGAGGCCGTGGCCTCGGGGCCAGGCCGGGTTGGGCCCTGACAGGCGTTTTCAGGAGCTCTGAGCGGCCGTGGAATCACTCATTCCACCCTTGTCCTTTCTCCCATCCTTGAGTCTGTAGTTTCTTGAGGAAGGAAATGGGGCCTCCTTCATCCTGACATCCTCAGAAACGCAGAAGGCCCAGAGAAGGCGTGTGGCTGCGGATGGACGGGCAGCCCAGGGAGAGTGTGCCTGCGTGAGGGGCTGGCTGGCCACCAGAGCCACCCTGACCACTGGGGCTCAGAGCGTGGCACGCACCTCACGCTTCTAGATCGCAGGGAGCTGGGTGGGGCGTGATGGACAGAAGCCTTGACACATTGAACCTATGCCACCCCCAGGGCTGGGGTCCCCTCTCCCCAGGACCCAGAGAGCTGAGAGGGGAGAATCCACTCCCATTCTGGTGGGTGTTGGCACAATGCAGGAGCAGAGGGGTGGGGGCCACTGGACAGACACTGGTGATCCAGGTAAGTTGGGTCTCCCCAGGCCTCAGTCACATCCCTCAGTGCATGGAAAATTCCGATCGTTAGCTCAGATTTCAATGCTGCCAAACTCACTTTTTCTTTTGCCAGAATCATTGCAAACACGTGGATAATTAAACATATCTGGAGGCATAACTCAGACTCCACATTTGCTTCTGCATCCTAGCAGCTGAGACGCACAAGGCTGGGGGGAGTGGCAGTGAAAGGAGCCTTAAATGTCACGTTGCTCCCTGCTCAGATTCGGAACTGTATGAGAAAGATACAAAGGACAAAGACGTGATGCCCGCCTGAGGTGGCGCTCACATTAGAGAATGTCACTTCCACCTGTCGCCAGAGACAGGAACGTCAGGAGAGAAGAGCCCCCCACCCCCACCACCGTCACCGCCACCCAACACACACAACAAGGTAGGAAAGAGGGAGCAGACACCTCTCTCCCCCACCCACACCCACACCCTCCAAAACTAATGTAGCTGCGTGGGTGACTTTGTATCACTTCACTCAGATGAGAAATGGTGCCTTGGGGTCCTAGGGAAGTTCCACGCTATCTCTCTGCCTTCAGTTGTCACAGCTTGGCACTTTCTCAGAAGGTCTCCATGAGACAGTGTCACTCGTGGTCCTTCCTGGCGGTTCCAGCAGGGCTTGTGGTGATGGGACAGGAGTCTAACCAGCAGCTCCCTGGAGGACGAGGACAGTGCCGTGTCCAGGCCGGCGTCCTGCCTGTGTCCAGTGTGGGGACAAAGGTGCCCCTTTCTGCCTCTCCGGTCTGCGTTTGCAAAGCAGGCACAGTGTGCTCCCCTGGGCATCTCGGCTGGTGTCAGACGTGAGCAACATCAGGGTGGCAGAGTCCTTTGAAAACTGCCGGACGCGAGGGACTAAAAGCACAAACTATCATTTTTACTGTCACCACCGCTAATCCTTTCTCTGGGACGCCAGGGGTCCTGGGCAGAGAAGAGAACTCAGAGGGCTGATTAGCCAAATTTAGCCCAGAACACAGAGTCTGCCGCTCCGACAGTGATGATGAGCTTGGCACCGCTGCCCATCTTTGGATTTCATTCCCTTGGTGGCCAAAGGAGCTGGCAGAGAAGGATTTTCAGACAAGGGTCTCCACTGTTTGCACAGCACACGTTCCCATGAGGCTGCAAAGTGTGCTTTATTAGATTTGCTTTGAAAGGTAATGCTTTGATTTAAAGCAAGAATGCTTTCTGTGTCCTAAGAATGCCACGAGCCGAGTCCTTGCAGGATGAGGACGCCCTGCTTCCTCCCCGTTCCCTGAAGGTCTGCTTTGCAAAAGAGGCCAGAGACCTGCTTTTTCAGTCACCTCGTCACCTCCGTTCTCCTGACAAAACACCACAGACGGGGCTTAAACAACAGAAACGTATCGTCTCATGTCCTGGAGGCTGGAAGTCTGGGGTCCAGGTGTCCGTGGGTTAGTCTGTCCTGAAGCCTCTCTCCTGGGGCTGTAGACGGTCGTCCGCTCCCTGTGTCCTCACATGTCCTCCCTGTGTCATCACCTCGGTGCGTGGCTGTGCCCCGATCTCCTCTTCCTATAAGGACACCAGTCAGGTTGGATCAGGGCCCACCCTGGTGACCTCACTTCCGCTTAATTGCCTCTGTAAAGTTCCCATCTCCAAATGCAGTCACCTTCTGAGGTCCTGGAGGTCAGGCCATGCAGCCCATGACACCTGGTGGCCCGTGGGGCAGAACCGTGAAGGGAACCATGATGGGAACTGCAGTTTCATGCCTCAGAGGCATCACGGGCCCCACTTGAGTGACAGCTGATCTCCTGCACGCGTGGGCTCTCAGCTGATGCTCAATGTGCTGCCACTTCCCACGCCATTTAAACACTGAACAGGCTCCCACAGCCCAGGACGAATCCGCCCACCTTCCTGTGTTTGGGTGATTAACTGAAGGTAAGAGACTGGACGGGAGGCCTGCTCGCTGCGAGCAATAACACCCTTAGAACGTGCGTGGTGAGAACATTAGCGTCGGGAAAGGAAGCTGAGCTGAGAGGAGGGGAACCCACCTGCCACAGAACAAAGGCAGTCAGGTCCCAGGTCCTCAGAGAGGAAAGCACATCTCAACAGGACCCCGGCCTTCTTTTCAAAAGAAAGCAGCCAGTGAGGGGGTTCCCCGCCTTCCACGCACACAGGACCTTTGCACAAGGGTGGCTTAGCTGGTATCACATCTTTCCAGGCACCTGCCACCTGGCCACGGGCGTGTGCAGGATGTGGACAGTGTGTGTGCGTGCATTTGTATGTGCGTGTGCACGGGGTCTCCTAGGCTGGCTCCCCCGGGACTCAGTAACACCCACCTCCTCAGAACACCATGCTGACAGCCTGGATGCCATCAACCTCCCGGCAGAAAAAGTACAGAGGTGGGAGAAATTCAGAAAAGAGACACATTAAAACATAATAACAATAACACTCTTTGATGGATGTTCCCTCAACAAGCCTCCCGAGCATGAGTCTGAGAGTGTTAAGAAGGCAATTGTCAGAAAAAAGAAAACCTGCCACTTATCCCTTTTAACCTATAGGTTCCATTTAGCTAATTAATCTTATTTATAAAAGACAAGCACATGATTTAAGTTTATACGGTTTCAGTTTTGATCATTTTTCTGCTGTTCACAGACAGGGTCATTCTTCCTGATAATTAGGCCTTTTATAGCCAATTAGACCCCACTATTAAATGTAAGTAATATCGATGGGGAAAGCGGCAGGTGTTGCCTCTACTGCCTGCCGCTGGGCTCCCTGTCTTCCTGCAAAGAGTTCAAGTGTGGCCCCTCGGCACCTGCAGCCTCATTACACTCAGCGTCCTTATAAATCTCAGGCTTAGGCTTTTGCAAACCCTGGAGGAGTAAGGGGGAGCCAGGTATGCAGCGCTTCTGGTCACCGCTCACCGCCGAGAAGTGATATGGGAGGGAAATTCTTCCCCACCCTCTCCTATTTACAAGGGAAGTAAAATCCTTTGGGCCTGCTTCTTAATCTTATGGATTTAATCTCCCTCTTGCTTCTATTATCTGACTCATCAATACATAAGTGGTCTTGAGGAGGAGCCTCTTTTCCTCCATCCTCTCAGGTTCAGTGGCTGGGGGCTGTGAATTAAAACTGATGACAGATTAACAGGAGACAAGGTGTGCATATTTATTAATTTTTAATTTTACATGCACATCACCCTGAAGGGAAGGAGGGCTTGAGAGATGATATACGTCTTACTAGGGGCTGGGAAGGCAGAGGGGCAGTTCTGGAAGAACAGATCCCTCCTTAGAAGAGGGTAGGGCACTTACGGAAAGATAAATGGGCCCTCAGGGACTAGATGGCATCTGAGTGTGGTGTTGACTCCTCTCCAAGAAGAAGACACAGAGATGCTCCTGGGGATGGTTATGGAGAGCGTTCTTTTGGGAGGCATGGCTCTTAGGCACACAGGGATTTCAGGAACTCAAATGCCTTCAGCTCAAAACAGTTCTCGGGCCAAAATAAGCCCCTTGAGGGACCCCACTCATGGCTTCCACACTCACTGGGACCCTCTGCATCTAACTTGTACTCACCCTTTGGGAAGACTTTCCACTCCCTCCCTCCTTTCTCCCTCTTCCCCCTCCCTTCCCTCCTCCCTCCCTCTTCCTCCCTCCCCACCGTCCTCCTGTTCTTTCCTCCCCGGGCTCTCTGTACAGTGCCTGGAGAACCAGAGATGGCTCAGGTGGACCCGACTCCACAAGAGCCACACTGTGGTCAGAGTGGTAGGAATTCTAAGGGGAGATGGACATGGAGAATCAAGGCCTCTAGAGTCAGGTGGCTCCATGCCTGGTGAGATGCTGAGGACGCTAACGTCTTTAAGATGTCGTGTCCTCCTCCATGAAAAGTAGGCTGAACACATAACACCGTTGGTGTTGTGTGGGGACAGAACCAGGAGTGCAGGTTCCAGGCTCTCGGCCTCACGTGGAAAGGTGCTGGCTCAGGTAGTAAATGGCCATCAGCTGTGATTGGATGGCCATCCGCTGTGGCTAGTTGGCCGTCAGCTGTAACCAGTGAGCCATTGGCCACTAATATAACTGCCATGGCTACACTAGCAGCAAAATGGGGGCTAACAAGATGGTGGCTGAGCTAGCAAGTACGGATTGCAGTTAGCAAGTGGGGTTGGTTGGCAGAGAGAAGTGGACGGCAGGTTGCGGATCATGTGGCTCCTGCTTCCAGTGTCCCCAACCCAGCCGCCAGCGAGACTATAGTGGTATGACTCCCCTATCTATGGCTCCGTGGGTGTTCCTTTTTGGCCTCACCATGTCCTGCATTCTTATGTGGGGAGCGGGACCAGAGACCCTGCAGGCCGCCCCACATGACATATTGTCTCCAATATACAGTATGTGCTCAGTCAAGAACTAGGTACTGCCATTCTTAGTCACACCGTCACTGTGACATTCAGGGAATAGCTCAGCAGGGATCCATGGGAGATGGTAAGGTGGAGGAGGGGACAGGAGGTGAGCCCAGCAGAAGAGGCAAGACGTGGGTTTGCCGTCCCTGGTGGGGAAGATGGACGCCATGGAGCAGGAAGAGAGAGGAGGGACACAAGGGACACGTGTGTAGTGCACAGTAATTCAGCACGGCGGGGGCAGAGGGAGGATGAAGGGGGCAGGTGGACTTCTGAATGTCAGACTGTGGCACCTGGTTGCTTCTATTTGGTGAGAAGCTGACAGCCTTGTGGTTATCCTGGTGTCTGGTGGTATGTGACACAATCAGAGCCGTCGTGGAGGGGGTAGTTTAATAATAATTGTGAGAGATCGGAAGTTGGGATATCAGTTAGGAAATGACTTTTGGGGGAAGACTCAAAGATAGAATGAATGGAGAGGAGAGTGCATTGGACAGCTACTGCCGTGTAACAAGCAATCCCGAACTCTCAGAGGTGGACAGTCATGAATATTTGTTCCTCACGCATTTTCAAGTCACCCAGGCTGAGCTGTGCTGCTGTTCCCCTTGGCCTCGGTTTCTTGCTGTACTGGATCTGGTCCCCACCACATTCTAGGGCCTGGACAGAAGGGACAGCAGCCCCCGCTTTTCTCACAGCTATGGCAGAGGCACAGAGGGCAAGGGGGACACCAAAGCCAGGCTCAGAAGAAGCACATGTCACTTCTGCCAATGCTCCATTGGCCAAAGAGAGTCATATGACAGCCCAATGACAAAGGGTGGCACCCTCTGCCTTTACTGAGAGAAACAGCGAAGACACAGGGCAGAGTGGATGCAGGAGGGGTGGAGAATGGGTCAGCGACTCCCCGTGCAGCACGCCCGCTCACTACACTCTCCCGCTGTTCAGCAGTGGGGTTTGCTGAGGTTTTCACATCATCCTTAAGGGAAAGTAGGATCGTGTGGCTCCTGCTTCTCGCCAACATTGGGGATTTGTTTTTCTAAATTATATTGTATGTTTCCTTATGGCTTTAATATTTCATTGCGGTTTTCATTTGCATATTTTTTATGACTAATGATATTGCTGTTCTCTATGTGCTGTTGGCCGTTTGCACATCTACTGTAAAATGTTAGTGCAAGCTTTTGCCCCAATTTTTTTCTTTCTTTGGTGTGGGGGGGTTGTCTGTCTCTCTATTATTGAACTGTAGGACAACTCCCATTTTTGACTGTTTACCTGCCAATTCTGAAGATCATCATCTGGGAAAACTGGAAGTTAAGCCTCTGTCAACCTGCCTGGAGCAGCCAGTCTGCCAGGGTAGGGCAGGCCGACACCACAGACTTACGGAAGTTGTGGACCCAAAGGTAGACTCTTCCCACTGTGGAGCCGGCAAGACTGATTGGAGGGCAAACCTATCTTATTAGAGCAGAGGGTGAGTTATCAGGGTTTGTTAGTAGAAGCAGACTATGAAGACTCATTTAATTTAGGGGACCGCATTCTGGTCCCCCACGATCTTCTGGAGAGACAAACAATTAAGGAGTGGAAATTGCACTGACACAAAATGAGGCGAATCAAACAGAGCGTGAATTTAACCGAGCAGACTCCAGAGCTCAGCTGTCCTGAGAGGTGAGTGACTCTCAGGGGCCCTGATGTTGTAGCAACGGTTCAAGACCTGTGTTACAGGGACAGCAGAGGTGAAACGAACAGCGGCCATGGTTAGAGCCACATAGAAAACACCCCAGCCTCTGACCAACGACTTTTAGGATGTGGCACATTCCCTTCTTTTTTCTACGTTTTTCTCACACATTTGCAGTCATAATGCTCACATCACGGGAGAGCCTACTTTCCACTCAACGGTGCAAGGTTCTCGTTGTTCATATCATTACATAACCTTGATCATCCTCGCTGTTTCTTCTTTATTGAGTTTTTATTGTGCTCAGTTACTGATAGTTACACTGTTGATTAATTCTATAAGATTTACGATAAACGTCGATAGCACCTGATCAAATTCCTACCCAGTCCCATTCCCCTCCCCCCAGAGTTGACCACTTCCCATTTTTTAGCTGTTTCTTTTGGTCTTTACCCCTCTGTTCATAAATCACATATTTGTAACTGCTGACTTTTCCGCTTCAGTCATTATTGGTTGGCTTACCGCTAAGGACAAGAAATGGTTAATAGTCGTTCACATCCTTCTCACGCCACATGTGTCCACTCCCCGCCCCTCCAGCATCCCACCGCAACGAGAGGCTTCCAACACCATTCTGGTTAAATCGGTGTCTGTGTGTGTTGGTTTTTAATCATTTCGGGTGCACAGAGCAACACAAAGATTAGACGCCGACACCCCTACAGTGGTGACCCCACCCAGTCTACCACCCACCTGACACTGTACACAGCTGTTAGCATGCCCTCGCTGTCTGTGTTTTTATATCCATGCAAATGGGGACGGTAACACGTAAATCTGATTCACTGGATACTATGAAACCATTTATCTTCCTCTGAACAACTGTTTATCCTACGTGAAGTGAACTGTTTTGGGTGTTGTCTCTTTGTTTTGTTTGCCTGTTTTTCCATAGTCTTGTGGAAACGCTCTCACTAGACTCTCTTCTTGCTTCACTCAAACGCATCTGGTGAATTTCATCTTCTTGAAGACATCCCTCCCAGTCTTCCACCCAGCCCTGGACACTGAACTGATGTACACCTGTGTGCCTAGAATCTTCTTCCCCGGGACCCTGGGGACCCGCGTCGCTTGCCTCCGTCTGTTTCCTGACGCCGTGCCTTCTTATCTCTGGTTTGCTCCCTCTTCTTAGTGGACGGCCTCCTCCAGCCAGTTGCAGAGAAAAGGTGGGGAGACATGCTGTACCTTGAAAGTTTGCTCATATTTAATGAGTGGGCCCTAAAAACCTGAATGAGAACTCTAAGTAATGGTGGCACTTGTCACTACAGTCTTGCAATGGGGTGATCTGCCTAGGGTGTTCTCAGGGAGACTCTGCTGTCGATATCGTTAGGTCTTTTCTCTTGGGCTGGCCGAATTTCTCAGAGAAGAAGCTGCTAGTCTCTTGCCTAGAAGGGAGAGGTCTGACCACCAGGATCCCAAGAGTCAACGGGGGGAAAACCTCCACTTACTCCTCAGCTTTTCAGTTTGTCCACGCATTTAATCCTCCCTTTTTGGGGACCCTCTGTTTTAGCCTCTCCAAAGGCTAGACCTTGGTCTTCTGCCAGGGTGGGGAGGTCACTCTCCCAGCACGCCGACTGGGCAATGAGTCCGGGGAGGACGAGGTCTAACCACGTCCTACGCAATCTGTCAACAGCCGCCCTGTTTCCTCTACGTTTGCTCCCAGGGCTCCAAGTGCATCAAGTCTGAGCCCATCGCGGGTGGGGGTCCTGCAGTGCCAATCAGTCTGCTGTGTTTTCTTCTGTTTCGCGTGTTAATTGGTTTCTCCGGCCCTGGACGGCTGAGCCTGTAAGCACTTGTCTTTCTGCTCCTCAGCACCTACAACAATTTCATCGTTTCCTTTTCTGTTCTCATTATCTTTGTGAGCTTACGTTTGATTAAAAGTTTCCACTTCCTCCCCTTTGTGGAAGGACCTAGGTAGTCACTGGAGATAAATGTGTTGCGTTCATGCTGGCATCTATAATCCAAAATCCTGGATGTTATTTAAATGACAGCGTATTATTCTGTTGAGTTGTTTCCAAGCTTTCCCTGCCGTAAATAAACTGGCGACCATCTCAATGTCAAAACCATCGTGTGACTGTGTATTTAAGCCTCTTCATGGACGGGGAGCAAATGAGTCAGTCTCACAGGGCTTGGGGCTAAATGTCTTGGGTTCAAATTCTGTCTGTCGTTTACCAGCTGCATAGCCTCGGGCCAGTTACTGGGACTCTCTTGGCCTCTGTTCTCCACCCAGGCCACGAGGCCGGGTACCTTCCCTGTGGAGTCATCGTGACAGGTACATAATGACGTGTGTCTACAGCTCTTAGATTTGGACCCGGTGTCTGGTACTTGTTACCTATTCTTTTTACAAGGCTTTGTAACATCTTCGACAGACGTTGTCCAAAAGATCAGTTTAGATAACCACTAGCACTGACTGAGACGCCTCATTTCACTAATTGGTTGTTAGAAATGTATGTAGTCACTTCTCATTTGACAGGCAAACACACACACACACACACACTGACACACATATTATGTGTCATTGTTTCATCTGTGGTTTCGAGTGTCGAGGCTGTCGGACATTTCCCCACTCACTTACTTCCTAGCTGTGTGTGAGTGTTTGTGAATTGCCTGCTTATGTCTTTGGTTTTATATATATATATTCAGGGTCGTCTGTTTTATCCGCCGGTTGGTATGACGTCACCGACATTTCAAACTGTAATCTGTGGAAGGGTTCGCTGCTGTCAGGTTCGTGCTCTCCCTGGGAGGACCTCCCATCAGAGAGACGCAGACATTCCCGGGCAGCGTGGATGGGAAGAGCTGCAACCACCGGCGGGTTCTGTGGCCCCACCTTGGGGGCGTCAGGAACAGGCTTGGGAAGGTCTGGAAGCAGCCAGGGGCACAGCCCTTCCTGTCACGTCACCGGGCTCCTGCCAACATGATAAACCTCTTTCCATCCTGCAAATCTTGAGCAGATTTTCTCTTTGACATCCCAGGCGCTCAGCTGCCAAGTGGCTTTGAGCTGCTGTTACAGATGGAAAACTCACAAGCCAGGCGGGGAGCGGGAGGGACATTCTGGGGAAGAGCCGTCTTTCTTTCTGACAACTGTTGCAGTGAAGTGAAAGCAACAGCCCTTGTCTTTTGCTCGGGGGAATTGGAGAGAAACACAGCCTCCGACAATTAATGCAGACAGATGTTTCAAAGGGGGCGCAGAAGCCCGGCCGATGACGGGTCAGGTCCGACTGACTGGAGGTAATGGCTTCGCAGGGTCCGTTCGCCCAGACGCCCAGACAGAGGAGGGACTGGGGGAGGGGCTGGTTCACTTCACCCTCCCAGTGCCATCTGTGGGAAAGGAAGGCTGACAGTCCTTTTATTCTCTTTTTAAGTGTTTTTTTGTTTTGTGTTTTGTTTTTTTGGTGCAAGTTGCTACTCAGTCTTGTGTAAGTAGCAGGTCAAAGACATTTTTAACTGCAGAGGCCTTTGAGGACATTCAGGACAGCATTTCCCAGCGGTTTGCCTTTGGGAAAAGCTAGTGAGGAGATGAGCTCATACACGTGATATTGTGCAGCCAACCCCTCCTGGGAGCCCCGCCGCCCGCACCCCACTCCCAGAGCGAGCACCTCAGCGTAGTAGAGACCAGCGGTGCAGTGCCCAGGGCTTCCTTTAGGCCAGCATTCCCCAAAAGGATTGGAGCTCAGAAAACCGTTTACGCTCAGGAGCCTCCAAAGCCCGGGAAGCCCAGGTCCCCACAGCAACCTGGGAGCTCTGGACACTTGCCTGTCACCTGACAAGGTCAAAAGGGGAAGAGCTGCTCTGCCACCTGATTTTCCAGGACAGAGCCCTGGATCTGGGGCATCTCGATTCAGGGTCTGTCTAACGCCCAGGAACCCGCCCACAGCCCACCCTCCTCCATCAGCACCATAGTACTTACCTCCCAGGCTCCGAGCAGAGCAAACGGCTAACGTGTAGGAAAGCAGGGCGAGCTCAGAGCCTGTGCTTGGCGCGCAGTAGGTGCTCCAGAGCCACCGATTACGGAATCACCCAAAGGCCGCATGTGCTTATGCTCTCGGACGGGGAACTTCTTTCCCACAGCCTGGCAGAGTCTCTCCTGACCAGACCACAGCCAGGCCCCTCTGTTACCTTTTCCCAACGAGGTCTCCGCTTCTGGACTTCCGTGTCTGTGTTCGCATTGTCTAATTTTATATCAAGAACGCCATCAACTTGGTTAAGCCAAAACCCCCACCCTCACTATCTGATCAAAATCCTCCTCCCCCAGGTGACGTCCGACCACCTGGCCTGCCTTCAGCAAGAATCCTGTTAGGTTGGTTCAGCAAAGAATTACCCGTCCTCCTAATAATTTTCACCCATGAACCCTCCCCACCCCCCACCCCCACATACACCCTGCTTCTTCGTTGTATATCATCATTTTTCTGGCTGTATGAGGAGGTGAACTTGACCTCCCTTCCCCACTGCAACCCCACCACAGCCATTTCTAGACCTATCACCATGGCCCTGAATAAAGTCTGCCTTACTGTTTTCACAAGTGTCAGAATAATTTTTTTCTTTAGCGTGTCTCCATTATTTCCAAAGTAACTGATTAAGATTTGACCAATCTTAGGCAATAATCCAGAACCCATTCTAGTTCTCAGCAGCCTCGGTCTCTGTAGGTTATGTAGATTAGCTCACCACGTGCTCACAGTCCCCGAAATGTGGGTCATTATTATCCCCAGGCTCCAGGCAGCTTACAAGGCACAAAGGGATTACACGACTTTCCCCTGGTTCTGCAGCTAAGGACGGAGCTGAGCCGGATGGGAACCTGGCAGTTTACCTGGGGCCGTGTGCCCTGCCATCTGTGTGCTTCGGCCGCCGCTCACTGAGCAAGCAGCTCAGCCCCTCTTCCTGAGAAAAGGCGGTGCCCAACGCAAGCTGTGGGGTGGACATTACAAACACAATTATTTATTCAAATAAACGGCCAATGAGGGGAACAGACTAAGCAACCTGCAGGGGAGCAAAAAATGGTTTTCCTTCTACCCTTCGAGGTTCTCAGCTGTGTCGGTAACAAAAGACAGATTAACAAGGGGAGAGCGTACAGATTTACCTAATATAGGTTTTACGTGACAAGAGAGCTTTGCCAAGGGAAAGAAGACCCAACGAGGGGTTAAGCGCGAGCATTTTCATTCCAGGTTTGATGAGGAATGAAACGTAGTGGAAAATGTCACCTGACAGGAGGTGAGAAGTGGGGTCCCTTACACGGCCCGTTTGCTCAGATTCCTCTCCGAGTCCCTCCACCTACACGGGCAGGGACATAGCAGGGCGTCTATCACATGACGACCTCGTGACCTGCGTCAGGCGAGATGCAGAAGGTCAGAGAGTCCTTCCCACAACTGCAGGCTTTCAGATTTCTTCACCTTCAAATAGTCAGTGTGCCAAAGGGCCACCTTTGGGGCCAGGTGCTCCGAGCCCTGTCAGTCCATGTTTTTAAAAAGGGAAATAAAACCCCGTGTGTCCTGGGGAGTCAGCCTTCAGTCTCAATGCGCCCTCGAGGAGGCTCGTCCGGGGCCTCCAGCACCAGCGTCCTGCTTCTGGCTTCTGGCTCAGGCCACCCTGCCCCTGATGACTGAAGCAGGAAGCTCCTCGCGTTCTGTTTTCCTGCCAGGTTTCTAGGAGGGTCTCCACGTGGCAGGATTCTCCTGGACCCTCCACAGTCCCCCGCCAGCCTCTGAGTCAAACTAGAAGGGTCTGACTGTGCTCCTCTGTCCCCGTGGTGCTTCCTCAACATTCTGCTAATGCTGAGAAAGTGTCTCCAATGACGCTCTCCGAGTTCACGCATCTCGAAACATCCCTGCAGAGAGGGGAGGCCACGTGCTGTCTCAGACCCCCCCACCACCACTGCCAGCACACCACACTCAACACAAAGGGCAGGGCTCTGGTGGGCAGCATGAGCCAGTGACCCCACATCTGTGGACACACTGGGGCCCAGTCCCTGCAGCATCTCGGGCCCCCTGGGAGGGACGTGGAGCAAGTAGGGGGGTTTCAATCTTCCCACCCCTCCAGGAGAGAACCAGACGCCTTCTGCTCCTGGTGAATAAGACGGAACAAAACAGAAGTAAACAGAACAAAACAAACTCATTAGAGTTTCCTGTGATGCCAACAGGACTTGAGTGGCTCTCAGGACTGAGCCCAGGGGAGAAGGTTCTGAGCTTTGGCTCGAAGTCGGGGCTCTGGGGCCAGGTCCTTGCAGCTGAAAAGGAACCAGTGCCCTGATTGGGGGATGGTGCTGCCCTGTGCACCTCCTTCCATGGCCTCGTGGCCAGTGTCACACGTCTAAGCACAAACACCTTGAGCCATCGCGGGAGCTCTGCAGGAGCACCTTTGCCACTTAGCTTTCAGGACCTGGCTTCTGAGGTTGTGTCTAGACAACAGTGGGCATTTGTGGTGTCTTTGGCCTTGGGGTCTTAGGGAGACAATGAAGATGGAGGCTGTCTCTTCTCTGTCCTCCCTGAGTGCCCCTCAATCCTTGTGCAATGCAGCCCCCGTGGAGTCCCCACCCCCAAACCTCTGAACTCGTCACTTCTGTCCTCCACCGGGGGATGGCAGTTGTCACTGCTCCCAAGTGGTGAATCGACGTTTTGAAGATGGGTCCCTCACCCCCACCTGGCATCGCGGCCACACATGGGTGCTGTCCTGCACTTTGGGGCCGTCACCGCGGCCCCCTCCACCTTGCCAAGTGGTGTCCATCTCCACTCCTTCAGGAGGCCTCCCCACCCGCACTTGTGCCCCGTCTTTCGTGCTGCTCCAAAGCCATCAGCTTGCAGTTCCAGACTCTTCTTTACTAGGTTGGTGTGTGTTTACTTGGCGGAGAGGTGCTAACTGCACATGCTAACACTGTAAGGGACCAGGCCCCTGGGCCAGACGTCTTGTCTTCTTGCAGACCAGGGCTTCATTCACTGGCCCCCCCCAGGGACTTGTCATCTTCTAGAAGCCCCCAGGTCTTCTCAGCTTGGACAGCTTGGGGCATTTGGAAAACATGGAAGGGCTTCCCTCTGCGGTTTTAGAAACGTGCTCCAAGCTCCTTCATCCCACTCATCTGTCTATTAAAATGCCTGGTAGAGCCGTGCGTGCTGTTAGCTGAACACGTAGCGGGATCTGCCTGGGCAGCTCTCTGCTCCTCACTTCCACAGGAAGCTTCCAGACACTGGGAGGAGCCACCCACTGTTGTCCCTTAGAATAAATTGTCCCCTGGGGTTTGAGTCCCACATTTCACCTGCAAAAGATTTCTCCATTTGTCTGGTTTTACAAAAGACCATGAGAGGGCTGTTGTGGTGCCCTGGTCACAAATGATGTGTCCTCTCCATGCTCACCGGGACACAAATAGATGTTCCCCCTTCGGCTTTGTTGAGTGAGCTGACCCGGTCACCAGGGAAACCGGCCCACGCCAGCGCACACGTCTGTGACAGGAGAGGCTGCCACCTCCCCGGGCACTCACCTCCTGTCTTCCAATGTGTCACCCAGTCTCTCAGCCCTTTTGTCCCTCTCTCATTTCCCTTGGATTTGTCTACGATTCCCGCTTCACTCCATAATGAACTGCCTCCCACTTAAATCGCCTAAGGCTGCTGGCAGCAACACACACCCCCCGGTAAAGAGACCCCACAGACCAGCCAGGAGCTCTGCCATCAGCCCAGCCCTACATCAGCCCGCTGCAGTGAGTGAATGAATGCACGCATGAATGAATGACACGTGAATGAATGAGCACAGATGCCTCCTGTGCCCCCTCAATGGCTGACTCACTCACCCACCCCCACCCTTCCCATGAGCCAGACCTCTGTGTGGCGTCACTGTGCTGGGCTTTGGGAACAGTGAGTTAATTTTAGCTCAGTCCTAATTACTAATCAGTCAGGTAATGAGAGGGGAACAAAGCCATCAGTGCCGACTGTTCCAGACGCGCGGCCGTGGTTCGGGTGAGACGAGAGCACCACCACCGAGCAGGTGGGACTGGAGCAGACGTGCAGTGACCAGACACTCCATTTTCTCCCCAGGTCTCCGTCTCTGGGCCGTGGAATGTCCAGAGCTCGTGCAGAGAAAGCTGGGGTTCGAGTCCTGGCTGCACATCTTCGCAGCTCTGACACCTGAAGCAAGTTCCTGAACCTTCCTGTGTGTCGGCCTCTCCGCTGGAAAACCAGGAATGACATTGGTTTTGGTGTTATCAGGGGGCCAGTTAGGTAAGCATGTGAGAGTCGCCCTCGTGGAAAGGCTGGCCCTGACCCCCAGTTCCTCTCACATGCCCCGTCCACTCGCCACCAGGGTTTGCATTCTCAGGTGGACACTGTCCATTTCCCAGGCGTCAGCCCAGAGAATGACCCTAAACTGTGAGATGCTGAGGAGGAGGCAATGCCAAAGGGGATGAGATTTGATCTGCAAATGTGGGCCTCGGGAAGCTCATGGCTAGGGATGGGGGGCTTTGCAGATGGGCCCTGCAGAGGGCTTGGCTCCTGTTTTCGGGGGTCAGAAATGGGGGGAGGTTATGACAGACGCTGCCTCCTCCCGCAAGCAGTGACTGAAGGCTGATACCAGGGATGTGAGCAGGCTGGTGATGGACCAGGTACCACAGGCCCTGCCTGCAGGCACCTTGCAAGCTCGGCATGGGAGCCCAGAGGTGTGCAGGTCGCCTTCCTCACGCGCAGGCCGCCTCTCGCTGGGATCTTAAATCTTCCGCAAGCTGGAGTCAGCGAAACCATAATCCAGGGACATTTCCGAGAAACCATTCTCGAGAACGAGCTGCAATCTGGCTCTAATAGAGAGAGCAGTCTATAAAACATTATCAGTTCTAATTGATAATTGGACTTTTTGTGTTGCCGTAAGTAAGGCTAAAAGCTTCAGATATTGTATTTAAATTCCTATTTTAAAATTCCGGAGAACCCCAGCCAGACTCTTCCATTAGAGAGGCAGAGAGGGGGAGATTTGCATAATACCTATTAGACACAAAACTGTGTAGACGGCAGAAGACCAAGGCTTCAGTAACCCAGAGCTCTTAAAGACCATTTTCACTCCGATTTACCCTTTTTAGTCACTTCAGCACCCTGAGTTGACACATGCTGAAGACACTGTTACCTAAATCGGTGGCGAGCAGGCTCCAAGCTCCGCAGGGCTGCTTCCAGCTGCTGCCTTGGGTTGAGAAAGGAGAAGGCTCCACAAAGAAGCCTCTGGCTTCCGGGGGCCATTTCAAGGGAGGTGAACATGTGGGGACAGGCTGCTGTTCAGAGGCCTGGCCCTTCAGCCGGCGCAGCCAGAGGGCACTTTAGCGGAAGAGTATTCATCCCAGAGTCCCCGGCGGCGTCCAGCTCACCACCCTCGTCTACGTGGCTGAAACCCCGTGCGGAGGCCTGGGCAGTGGGGGGAGTGCAGGCTGGATTTCTAGTCAGAAGAGGGGACAGCAGTGGCTGAGTCACCAGGTGTGCCTACGCTGGGAGCTAGACAAGCAGGCATGCAGTCGTGAAGTTAAATGTTGTCATCCCAAGTTCCTGGCAAAGAGTCTCGGAACTTAAATATCCTGCAGTGAAAGATGGATTCTTGGGTGTAAGCGTAGGCCTCTCCTTCACACTTGTAACTATTGCAAACATAATGTCATCCACAGAGTTCCCAGGAGTCAACGAGGCAGGTCCAGAACCCTTCCGCTGGAGGGTGGGACTGAGCCCTAACTGGCTGACAGGTCAGGTGTTCTCTGGGAAACTGACAGAGGACATGGGAGTGATGGGCTTGGGACACCGCAAAGCCAGTGGTTAAGGCCATGCTCCGAGTGGGGCTGACCTGGCACAGGCCCTGCCCACAGCTAAGGAGATGCGTGACCTGCTCAACCTCACTCGACCTCATGTCATCTCGCATGACCTCTCACAACCTCGCAGAATCTCATAGGACCATGGACAGGCCACTTCGTGTCTCCGAAGCATAGCTTTCTCTGCCTGGCTGCGGAGGGGCTGAAATGAGCTGATGTGAGCAAAATCCCAGACATGTGAAGACTGCCCAGGAAATGGCAGTGACATCTACCGGTGTCTCTGCATCCCCGTGATTTCATGAAAAACCCTGACCCCAAAGGTCTGGGTGAATATAGCAGGTTCAGCATGGAGTGAGGGTAGAGGTTACAACAGAGGCGTGTGGGGGTTGTGTGTGCATGTGTGTCTGTGTCCACGCGTGGTGGTTGTGGTGTGTGTGAGTGTGTGTGAGTGTGTGGGGGGGAACAGAGGGAGGAACAAGAAACAAACCCCAAGGCTTCAGTGGTGCAGGCGGCCCTCTCTGTGTGTCTTTCATGCCCACAGTCTCAGGGCTGAGTTATAAGAATGTCACCCTTGTCAGTGGGTCCTGAAGCTTAGGCCGTGCAGTGCTGGCAGAGCGCCCTCGGGGAACCCACCCCTCTCACCGAGGCGGCCCCGGCACGGCCCCCCATCTTTGGTGAGCAGGCAGAGCCCACCGTGCCAGCCTACGTTCCTACTGAATGGCCCACTCCTTATATTTGCCAAATTGCTACAAATCAGTCTATAATCACTTCGGTTTGCATTTCCAATTACGGAGGAAGTGGATTTCACCTACTAAACAATTCATCAGTTGAAATTCCCCCGGGGAAATATCCCTGACTTAAAGTCTGTCGCCTTCGAATGGAGACTCCTCCTGGGTCCAGGGGAGCCAAAGATGAAATATGCTGTGCGGCAGGGGTGAGGGGGCCTTCAGTGCCATCAGGTGTGGGAACGTGGCCCTCAGGCTCTTTCTTTTCTTTTTAAAAATTTTATTTTTCAATTATAGTTAACTAATATTATATTAGTTTTAGGTGTACAACACAGTGATTAGACATTTATATCCCTTATAAAGTGATTGCCCCAATAAGTCTAGTGCCCATCTGACACCATAAATAGTTATTATAATATTATTAACTGTATTCTCTGTGCTGTGCTGTGCAGCCTCGTGACTATTTTTACAACTGTCAGTTTGTACCTCTTCACCACTTTCCATCCTTCACCCATCTCCCCAGCCCTGCTCCCATCTGCCAACTATCAATATCTTCTCTGTATCTATGAGTTTGTTTCTGTTTTGTTTGTTCATTTATTATGTTTTTTGGATTCCACATACAGACATTTGCTTCGTTGTCTTTGCCATGTTGCTGTGAGAACTCAAGGAGATGACCCAGGAGAGAGCCATGCCACCCTAAGCAAACTGTCACATTAACACAACAGCCAGTGAAGCCCAGAGAGGGACACCCCTGAACAGCTGCTGCTTTCCTTCCTCCCCAGGCTGTGGTCATCTCTGCCACCCCTAACCCCACTTACACCTGGCTCATGGATGTCCAGCGTGGTCCACAGACAAGTGTCACGGAAGCCCTGATGCTGACCGCCTACCTGTGAGGACGGCATCTCAGGGCTGGTGTAACCTGTGTCAGCCTCCTCACGCTGCTGTTACAAAGAGCCAAGATCGGGCGGCTTAAACAATAGAAATCTATCCTCTCCCAGTTCTGGAGGCCGGAGACCCAGGTGTCGCAGGGTTGGTTCCTTCTGGAGACCATAAGGGAGAACCCGCCCCAGGTCCCTCCCCGTTCCTGGTGGCCGCTGGTGTCCTCGTTGTTCCTTGACTTGGGGGTGCATCACCCCATCTCTGCTTCGTCTTCCCATGGCATTTCCCTGCGTGCATGTCCACATGTCCCCTTTTATGAGGACCCAGTTGTGTGGGACTAGGGTCACCCAACTCCAGTGTGACCTCAGCTTGACTATAATAATTACACTTGTTGACCTATTTCCTAATAAGGTTACATCTCAGGTCCTGGGCTTAGGACTCCAACACATGAGCTTGGTGGCGGGACACAATTCAACTCACCACATACCCCAGCTCTCACTGGTACAGTCAAGCCCAGGCGGGTTTAGGAGGAGTGTCCGAGATGGAAGCAAATCTGAGAGCCACCACCCTGACCCCCAGTCCTGTTAACTCGTTCCCAGAGGGCTGCGCCTCTCCCTTCCCAGCTGTTCGCCGACCCGAGTTCTGCCCCAGGGACTTTTCGGGAAGCACTGAGCAGATGGTGCCCGGTGCGGCCGCTCTGTGCACCAGGCCAGTCCCACTCCCCTGCACAAGCCGTGGTATTCTCGTCCCTAAAGGGGACGTGAGACCCACACCAGAGTGTCAGGGACAGAGGAAATACAGCCATGTGACTGCGGCTGTCTGCCTCCTGGTTGGACTCCAGGCAGGTGGCCACCCGCCCCCCTCCAGGTCCCGGTGCCATTGTCCCCACCTTCACCACCTGTCTGTCTGTCTGTCTGACTTCTGCTCCATCTCAGCCTCTCGGTCCCCAAGGGCTATGCCATGTCATTCTGCCCACCCCACTGAGCACCCAGGTCCTAAAGGATGGGTTTGAGGGACCCAGTGAATTCAGATATGTTTCTGGAAGGTTCCTCACCGGGCCACCCAGGGTCCTGATGACAGAAGCGGCCTCCACCCACAGACAGGCTGTCAACACTTCCCCATTGATGCTGTTACCTCTGCCTAATTCTCCATCCCGTTCCCTGACGTTTCAATATCCCCCTTCACCGGTCTCCTCCTCTGAGGACGATGACAAACTTCTGTGACCTGCACTGAGAGCTGTGTCCACCAGGGTATGTCTGCTCTGTGTCCTCGGAAGCCTAGGTGGGCTGAGGGCCCCAACTCCACATCTCCCTGTCTCCCTGAGAGCCCCTTCCTGGGGGCCTCTGTTGGCAATTCCCTGGGTGATCTCAGACGCCAACACCACCCCATGTTTACATTGGGGGGCTCTTTCATGCTTGCACTTGTCAGAGACAGCCCCCCGGGAATTGCCTGGCATAGGAGGCAGGGCAGGTGGTCCCTCAGTGGCCGTGTTCTCGTCACAGTAACGAGACAAACCGTGCGGTGAGAGCGTCACTAGTTGGTGTCCAGAGCAGCCAGCTCGAAATGAACCGACTCTTCTTTTCTTATCCTATTTACTGAAAAAAAAAGAAAGATGCCCTTTAAAAAAATTAAGAGTTGAAAGGAATTTGTCAAAAGGCCATTACCTGCAGACATGTCTACCGGAGCCTAATTAATTAGCAGGCTCAGCTCTCACAGTCCCTACATAAAAGTTAAAAACCCGTTTTACTGTGTTCCATATTTCCTGCTCAGCGTCACTGTCAGGCTGAAATGCGCAGCAGACAGGTATTTGCATACGGTGCCAAGCTGGAGTTTCCATAGCAACAGGCTTCCTGGCAGCTGGACTCCAAGCAGGGGCTTCATTGTCACCTCAGGCTCCACCCAACACGCCATAGGTGAGAGGGGCCCGAGAGGGGGTGCTGTAGTCTCCGTGCCCCTTTGGAGGTGACAGGGTGACGCTCCCATTATAAAAAAACACTAGTGTCTTGTAGTTACCGCTTTCGACTAAGCAAGAAAAGAGGAAAGGGAAGAGGTAGAGGAAGAAGCATGTCTCACCTTCTCACCAAGGGCAGAGCGAGCTTTGCTTTCCAAAGACCCAGGGTTATGTTACCCTGGGAGGGAAGGGGTTGCAGACGGCGATTATAGGAAGGAAGGAATGGACCAAACCTTGGGCAAGGTGTGTATCATGACCAAGAGGAGAAAGTCCCCATGTGGAGGCTCCCAGAGCCACGGAGGGGACAGGCTCCCTGTGACAGGTGCCTGTGGAGGGTCAGGCTCCGAACGCGAGGCCTCAGGAGTCTCAGCCAGATGCCTGGGGGCTGAGCTCGGCAAAGGAGAAGCCTACGAGCTGGGCTCTGAGCCAGGACCAGGAGTAAGAGATGCTTCTAGGCTCTGCCCCAGGGTCCCCCAAAGCCCCTCGTTTTAGCAGACACCGGAGATGGGGAAAGAACCAACAGGAAAAAGTGAATGGGGGTGGACTTCTCTCCAATCTTGGTTCTAAAGGAGCTGGAAATATCTGCACTTAGAGACGGCATCTTTTAATCACACCTCGCCTGGCATGGAGTGCTTCCTGCCTGTGACACAGGGCAATCCATCCAGCAAAGAACACAGATGCAGCAGCAAAATTTCGCACAAGAGAAATTAAGGGAAAGAAGTCCTCCTGTTTGCACAGCACTTAGAGTTTACAAAAACACGTCAACACACTTTATGGCTTCTAAACCCTCAAGCAAGCCAGCGAATCAGGGACTCACCCCATTTTCCGTACGGTGACACTGAGGCCTAGTGTGGGAAATGACTTGCCAAAAATTGACCACAACCGGCCTCTCAAGAATAACTCAAGATTGGCTCAAAATACAGAGATCACTGGAAAGTCTTGTAAAACACTGACGAAAACCTCAGATGCCGGGTTCCTGGGCGCCAATCCTGGCTCTGCTGTGAGCCAGCTTCCTGGCCCCAAGACACCATGTCACCTGCGTTTCCTCCTCAGGAAAGTGAAAATGAAACTGGGTCTCCCTGCTAGAGTCACGGGCAGTTCTGGAAGACAGGTGTCTGTACTGGTAAGGATACAGACATAGAGATATGGAACACAGACAGCGATATGGATACAGATGTGGAAATATGGTACATAGATAGGGCAGATATACAATGTGTCTCCCGCTCTACATCCATAGAGATCTCTGTGTCTACATCATAAGATGTACAAGGTACATCTTATAGATACATAGACTTCGTGGTATAGATATACACTACGCCTACCTGTATCCATTTCCGTGCTTCGATACCTCTTCCTCTATAGCTCTATCTCTGTATCATGTGATACAGCGAATGAACTGAATGTCTGTGTCCCCCAAATTCAGATATTGAAGCCTAACCCCCAATGTGATGGTTTTAGGAGGCGGGGCCTGTGGGAGGTGATGAGGTCACGAGGGTGGGGCCCTCATGAGGGGGATTCGTGCCCTTGTAAAAGTACCCGAGAGCTCTGTTGCCCTTTCTGCCATGTGAGGACACAGCGAGAAGACACTACCTATGAACCAGCAGATGGGTCCTCACCTGACCCCCACCCTGATCTTGGGCTTCCAGCCTCCAGAGATGTGAGAAATGAATTTCTGTTGTGTATAAGCCAACAATCTGGAGTATTTTGTTATAGTAGCTCAAAGTGAGTAACACAGAGATAGATGGCTAGACAGGTAGATAGATGAGAGAGAGAGAGAGAGAGAGAGAGAGAGAGAGAGAGAGAGAGAGAGAAATGATCAATAGATGATCGATCCATCAATCTCCATTTCCCGATCTCTAACGCTATCCCTATACACAGCGTATCTTCAGTATATGATACAGGGCTAGAGATGAAGTATGTATCTCTGTCCACATCTGTACAGTCTCTCTACCTCTCTGTAGACATGGATATGGAGACAGTGTCCTGTCCTGACCCTGTCCCTCATCAGACCCTCCTGAGTAGAGAGGAGAGGCCAGCTTTGTCTCGGGCGACTGGCTTTGAGTCCTGGGTGCAAGCTTCCGTGTCAGGGCGGTCTCACGAGAGCTGTCCCTGTTTCCGTGTGCACCAGGGGGGCAGGCACTCGGCGAGTGTTTATAAACAAGCATTCATGGGGCGCAAGGCTTCCTAACCAGTCTCTGAAACCCACAATGAGCCTGATTTCTGCTCCGGTGTTTTGCATCTGAAAAGGCTTGTTGAGGCCACAAGTCTCTCAGCGGCCAGGTAGACAGACAGGAGGGATAAAAATGCAGGGTAGTTACTATGAATTATACTCTCCCAGCACATTCTGTACAGAACGTGTAACAGCGAGAACACAGGTGAGCACCCCTGGGTACCTGGGCGGCAAGTGGGATGTTGGCAGGGTTGGTGACACCTGCCTGATGAACCAGTGCGAAGCTTCCTGTCACACAGAGCTGCTTGCCGTCCCCTCATCAGCACCTCTCCGGCCATGTGCTCACAGCGGCCCCCAGGCAGGCCGTGGCTTCCTTATTCCTTGGCTCTGGACTCCTCGGGAGGTGTCTGGTCCACAGGAGGTTTTATGTGGCTGGTTTAATGAGCTGTGAATTGATGCCACCGTCACACAACCCCACCAGCTGGCTCACCAAAGCTGTGTCTTTAGGAAACAAAACAAAAGCCCCACTAGACTCGGCTTGTAACACACAGCACGAGAGGGCTGAGTATATTTTCAAAGTGTTGGAGTGAGGCCTTTTTCTTTTTTCATGAAAAAAATAAAGATTGGAAAACAGCGCATCTATCAGAGGAAGCTGCTTGGAGATTCCTGAGTGCGACCCACCTGCCCGCTGTTCTCCGTGTCTGATTGCAGCTGTGGGAGAGGGTTTGCTGCCCACGGATGAGTCTAACATTGATAATGGGATGGAGCCTCACACAACTCCCTTGTTTACAGAGATCACTCACTTACGTGGTCTCATTTACCCTCGAAACGGTCCCTGAGGCGGGCACCAGGAGGAGGCGGGGGCTTGATGTGACTCCCCGCTCTGCGGCTTTCAGCCGTTGGACTGGACGGCAGCTTTGCCATCCTCAGCTGCACAGTCAGCCTTGGGAGGTGATGGTGATATCATCCTAGCCTCGTAGTGGAGGAAACTGAGGCCCAGAGTTTAACCAGCCCCCACGAAGACCCCACAGACATTTAAGACCAGGCTTAAAGACAGCCAAGAGGGACACCCCGCAAACTGGCCCAGCATGGACTTTTGAGGGGATTATCCTGCGGAGGGGAGATAAATCTACAGGCTGAGCCCCACAGGGGAGCTTTTGTGAAGAACAAGCAATGAGCAAGTTTGTTTAGAGGGTTGGTGACCATGAGCCATTCGTTGACCAGGTGGCAGCTGACACCTGGGCCCATGAGGTCAGAGCAGCCCTGGATAGACCTGGAAAAGGAGCATTTGTACGGCTTCTTCTGCAGTCTGGTCTAGCTTAGAAAGTTGTATTAATACTCCTTTGCTCATACGTAGAGCCCTCAGGCGGGATAGATTTTTAAAGTTAATTTGAAAATAGAATCAGAACAGAGATCAATCCACTAGTTTCCTGTGGTTAGAGGACTTGAACGGGGGAAGATGCGTCAAGAAGTCCCGAGTCCTAGGAAGACGCAGGCACAGCGTCGTTTTCAATAACTGAGTGACGGACAGGTCAAGATGATCCCCAACGCACGCTTAGAGCTGTGTGGACATCCTACACACTTACCACGTCCCAGGCCTGCTGCGCACCGAGCCCCTTCAGTTTATACCAACTCGGTGAGGTAAGGATTACTTCCCCCTTTTACAGATGGGGAAACTGAGGCTCAGAGATGTAACGTAACTTTCCCCCAAGAGCTTGTAGTTACAAGGATCAGAGCCCGTGCCCTGCCCCCAGCCCCATTTCTACCCCTCCATCCCAACTTCCCACGTTGTGACACCTACACCCAGGTCAGGGCAGACCAAGGAAGCCACTTCGGTCAAAGCAGGGAGCTGTCAGCTTCCTGTTGGGGGAGACTGTTTCCCAGCCTTAGCTCCGAAATTCAGAACTGGTGGGTGGGAGCCTTTATTTTGAATAGATTCCCATGAATGGAAGCAGGTTCCAGAGACACCAAGCCCAGCTGACACTCTTGAGCTTGGAGAGCTTGGAGTACAAAGCTGTGTTCGTAACTGGGTAACACAGTGGTGAGTCCAGCAGCCTCTGCACAGTTGTTACAGGCGGATGCGGGCCTCTCCATCTGCTTCTTAACCCAGCACGAGAGCAGAGAAGCGACGGGCAACGCAAGGCTCTGAGGTCAGCAGAATTACAGGGACTCGAGCTGACGCATCAACCTGGAGTATCCACGAAGCACAGAGGAGGACACATGAGCAGTCCAGATCACTCTTCTCTGGCCCGTGACAGATTCAGGGTGGGGACATGCCTACCGTAGCTACCATTTGCCGGGATCTCACAATGTGCCATAGGCTGCCTTGAGCACTCATCCTGTGCAAACCTATCTGAGCCTCACACCTACCCTATGCAGAGGCTACCATCCCCTTTTAGAGATGAAGCCCAGAGAGGCTTAGTAATTTGCCCAAAGACAAAGAGCAGGGATGTGAACCCCAAAAGTCACTGAGAGCTTGAGTCCTTGACCACAAGCATGTATCCCCCAGCCCATTGAATTAGTGACTGGTAAGACTCCAGGACCTACAGAAACGACGGAATCGTCTTGCTCCTCTTAGTGTGAGAGGCTGCGATGCTGGACCTGGCTCATCCATCCCGCCACCATTTGGGGGAACTGGACCTCTCTGGCTGGAGCTGACGGAGGAAAAGCAGAGCTACGAGACAAAAGTGCTAAGAGCTTTGTTTGTGTCTTGGTTATAATTCTGCCTTAAGTT
Source organism: Rhinolophus sinicus (assembly GCF_036562045.2). Classification (NCBI taxonomy): domain Eukaryota; kingdom Metazoa; phylum Chordata; class Mammalia; order Chiroptera; family Rhinolophidae; genus Rhinolophus; species Rhinolophus sinicus. The sequence continues at coordinate 5,847,995 of NC_133756.1, forward strand.
GAATAAATTCCAAGATTTTCAGTTGCATGAGCCAATAAATTCCATTTTTGCTTAAGACAGTTTCTATCAAGTTTTGTCACTTTCAATAGAAAGGATCTTAACTGATTCAATATTCTCTCATTTTTCACAACTTAAATAGAATGTGAAATCTAAAGATAAAGTTGTCTTTTTATCAAGATAGAAGCTGAAAACAAAAAAAAAGCAGGACAAGATGTTCAGCATCTTGGGGCTACCGCCATGTCTACAGTCCAATTGGGCCGCCCCGCCTGCAGCCCCAGGACTTGTGCTATGCCTCTGCCTCCAGCGTCAGCTTTGGGCCACCCCCACTCTCAACACATGCAGGAGGCACCCTGCTACTCCACATGTCCTCTGCCCTTATTAAAATCTACTACCTCCCTTATCACTTCACAATCAAACTTGAGAGAAAATATGCTTTGATACATTTAAAAATGTCAGACTTGGACGTCAGCAGGGGCCTGGAACAAGCAAAGAGGTGGCTTGAGTGAGAAATAGGCACAAAAAATAAATGTGAAGCTGTGCTCTTTATACACCATGGACATAGTGCTTGAAAACCAGCCTTTCCAACATTAAGTGACAGAAAATGAGGTGCTGAGTGGTTAGTGAGCCCTACCTGCAGGGATCAGACGTCCAATGCTGCTTGTTACTAAATCATCGTTGATTATTTATGCTCCTGACAACACGATACTGTCTCCAAACTGTTTCATCCACAGCTGATTAATGTGTTTTAGAATTTTCCCCCAACTATTAGCACAGATGAGTTGATTAGCACGTTAAAAATTTCCCTCTCCTTTCAGCATCCACTAAATCACATTTGTTTTAATTCATTGATTCAAATTAGAGATGGTTGCCCTCCAACAAGTCCCAATTTCACAGGGAAAATAATTCAAAAAGTTATTTATCTTAATGTCAATTAAGACACAGCTTCCGCGGTTTGGACTCACTGAACTCTAGTCACTCGAGTCCCGGGGTGATGCCATGATGTGTATGGTTTTGGAAGAGTCCCGAGGAAAAAAGAAAGGGATAGGAGACTTGCCAGACCTTACCTGACATCCAAGTTCATCAGTTTGTGATGGTGTCACTTTCTTTCCTCCTCTGCTCCAACCAGTGGAGTGATGCATTCTTACCTTGGGGTACTATTAGCAGTGGTGACAATACAAGTAATACTAATTGAAAGTAATAGTCACCATAACATGCTCTCCCTGCTTACTCTGCATGCCAGGCAGCATTCTGGGTACTTTGTACGTGCTGTCACATTTAATCATTGCAACACATCTTGTGGAGGGAACGGAGGCGTGAGTAGATGCTGTTACCCTGACTGAATCCCACACCAGTGAGTGACAAAGCCAGGAGTCAAACCTGTATTTGCCTTTTCACATCCAGTCTATTGGCCTCTCTCCCACTGGAACAAGGGTGGGAGTTTAACGCCAATCACGGACGTGGAACCTGGCTCTGGCACCACAGGCAAGCCACTTGACCCTGAGTATCAAGCACCCTGTTTGTAGGACAAAGACAACCATGTCTAGTGCGTAGGACAATGGTGAGTGCTGGGGACCTTGTGGATTTGGAAGGGCCTAGGATGGGAAAACCACCGAAGACCTGTGAACGTAGATATATGAGTGTGATGGAGATTGGTCCTGTGTCAGGTTACATTAGATGGGAAAGTGAGGCGAGTCTGCAGATGCAGCTCAGGTCCCTAGTCAGATGGCTTCGAATTAACCAAATGGGAGATTATCCCGGGGTGGGGGAGGAGGGCTGGTTATATTTCGATAGATAAGAAGATAGGGCGGAAGGAAGGGAGGTGGCAGCCGTCTGCTTTTTGTGATTGCAGGACTGAGGCCCTCACTTCCTAGAGGCCACCTGCTGTCCTCTGCCACATGGCTCCCTCCACAGCATGCAGCTTGCTTCCTTCCAAGCCAGCAAGAGAGTGTCTGCTGCATCTTGTCTCCTTTAAGGGATCGCCCGATTAGGTCAGGTCCATCAAGGATAGTCTTTTTTTTTTTTTGGATTAACTCAAACTGGAGTGGTTTGGATCTTAGTTATATCTTCAGAATCAATTCACCTCAGTCACATAACATAACCTGACCACCCCCAGGAGTGATGCCCCACCTTATTCATGACAGTTGCCCACATGCAAAAGAGGGGATATACAGGTTGTGCGCACTGGGGGTTCGAGGTGTGGGGCCTGTCTTAGAAGTCTGTCTACCACGGATCAGAAAAAATTCTGAGCTCAGTTTTTTCTCCTTTGATGATTACTAGCACTGAAGGTGTCCAGTACCACTTGGTTAAAACCTCGAGGCCTCATCTATGAAAATGGAACAAATATCAGCCCTTTCCACTTGGTTCATTGAAAATGCTTTTAGTTTGACAGGAATAGAAAAACATCCAACTCAGATTGCATAACAGTAAGGGAAATCTAGAATTGTGTGGCTTTCAGGCATGGCTTGATCAAGGATCCAGCTTCACTTCTGCATGATAATCTTGACTGTCCCTTTATCCATGCAAAGACTGGCTTCTCTCATGGTGGACAAATTACTACAGGAAGTCTGGGTGCACATCTGACTTCCACAGTGCAAGCCACACTTGTCTTCAACCGTCAAGCAACATAATGCCTCATCTGGAGTGAGTGCAATGCAGTAGGGCACAGAGAGAGCCTGGCATGGCCTGTCATAAACAGGGCAGCTGACAGACGTCCCCTTCTCCCCAGCAATGGTGTGTGACCTGCCCCGTCACACAAGGCTCTGTGCATACAAGGGCCCTGTGTTTGGTTTAGTCCTCTGAGGTTGTGACATTCTTAGGAAGTTATAAATAAGGACCCCACATTTTCCTTGTGCCCTGGGCCCTGCAAATTACACAGCCAGTCCTGGTGACCCCACTTCTCCACGAGAGTGGGCTTTTTCAGGACCAGGACTGACTGTCTCATTCTTGTTGTTTACAGTTTGCGTGTCAGAGACTGTGCAAGGAAGACCCTGGATATGGAACTCGATAAGACCTGAGGAGGAAGGAAACGTCCACAGAGACAAAGACCTCCATCCCGCTGGCAGGCCCTAAGAATGGATTGCTGATGACGGGGAAGAGGGAGGTCATGGGCAGGTACCCCTGGGGAAGTGACCACTCAGTTCTGTTGTCACAGCAGACACTGTGCCTCATTGTCCAGTGGGCTGCTGACCTGTGCAGGGCTTACTTTAGGAGCGTGACGTTGTGATCACATTTCATCCCCAGGATAGGCCTTCAGGTTGCTTTTATCATCCCCAAGTTATAGATGAAGACACAGACTCAGCAATTTGTCCCCAGCCCAAGGCCAAGATCAAGCAGCTGGCTCCTGGATCAGAGCACAGTCCCCTGGGCTGCAAGGCCCCTCTGTTTGCTCGAGGCTGAGATGCCGATGGTCCTGGCACCACAGCTGGTAAATAGAGCATCGTGTAAAGGAGACCCACGTCCATACAAGGTTGGACAAAACTCCTCTCAGATGTCACCTAGAAGGATATTTTCAAGTAAGCAAAATAATGAAAAAATTAGGAGAAGAAATGGAACATTTCAGAATCCTGAACAATAATGAAAGGGACTCACGAGAACAAATTATGTCAGACATTCTTTATTACTTGTTTCCTCCCAATAGGATTTTTTTTTTTAACAAAAAGATGGTTACACACAGTTGGTGCTATAGATTTAGACGCATAAGATGTTTGATAGCATCTAGTGGAATTTTTACTGGTGGAATTATTTAAATTGGCCAGGACCAGAATATTGTCATAAAGATTAAAGGCTGGCTCACCCTGTGCATAGAGGGTCATAATAAATGGCCAGGGGAGAGTGCTTGCTGACTAGTGCTCTGGGGTGGCAGAAGTTCCATGTTTTAATTAACTTCTCCATCAATAATTAAAATAAGTAAATGTGGCTATAGTGTAGGAGCAACCATCACCATTGCAACACTGTAACACTGACAACAACCTACTCCAACACCACCCAACAACAGTGACACCAACCACCACCTTCACTGCCACCATTGCAACAACCACACTAACATCAACTACCAACACCAACACCACCACTGCCACCATCGCAACATTGTAACATTAGGTATCCACACCCGAAGCAACACCCCTACAACATCATCCACATTAATATAACAACATCAACAATAATCACTGCCACCATGAGAACAACCACAATCAGCATCACCACCATTGCAACCATAACATCAACCACCAACACCACCAACTACATCACCACCATCAACTGTTACCACCACAACTACAACGACCACCAACACCCCAACAATAGTAACATCAACAAATGCCACCACCAAGACAACAAGCATAACCATAGGCACCACCACTGTGACAACCACCACCACCACCACCACCATGACAACTACTGCCACCATTACGATCGCAATAACCACAGCAAAGTCAACAACTGCAATCACCACTATCACCACATCAACAACCACCACTACAAACACCGTCATAACAACAACCATGACCACAAACACCGTCATAACAACAACCATGACCACAAACACCGTCATAACAACAACCACCACTACAAACACCACCACCACCACCACCACCACAGGAAGCCTGGCTTCCAGCCCAGATACAGCAGTGATTGTGGTTCACTGTCTTTGAATCTGGCTCACGGTAGAATGGACTCCAGCCCATGACCGTCGAACAATGACGAAAGGCCCATTCCATCTGGTCTTACCCGTCTCCAGTTACTCCCACGACTGAAATACAAGTGCCATGAAGTAGACGTCACTGGCTCCTTCACCCTGTAACACTGCCATCCAGCACGGACTAGGTGCTCTCGACATGATTCTGCATCGATGAACAATGGAGAAACGAAGAGGGATTTTGCGAATGGAAATGCCCAGACAAGTGGCTTCTTGGTGTCGAGGCTGTCCTGCTGGTTGGTTGGTAGTGACGGAAGAAGGGGCTCTGTGGACGCTGACTTGCACCTCCCGCACACGGGCCAGCGTCAGTAACAACTCAGATCCCCAGGACAAGGCATGGTTATAGTGCTTCTCGCAGTGCTCAGTGGTCTGGTCCTTGTGACAACTCAAGGAGGTGCGTGGAGCTGACAGTCCCACTGCCTTGTGTTACTCACCAGAAGACAGACAGAGAGGGGACTGGCTCACCGAGGTCGCATGGGAAGTCGATGGCAAGATGGGACCCAGCCCCCATCTGCTGATGCAAAGTCACCTTCTCTTTCCCTCTCAGACGTCTCCTGTGAGAGCGCACTGGGAGAGCAAGTCCCACACCATCTCGGCTGTTCCTCCAATATTTTCTAAGTCTTCTCATTTTCCCTTACTTAAATAATTCATGGGTTTCGTGAGAGCTGGATGGTGTTATGTCTCCATACAATTCACAGAAGACATTGTAACTATAATGGTTAAGCCACTGTTTCTTTCCACTCCGACATTCCCCCATTGCATTTCCCTTCCTGTCGGGGGACGCTGGGCTATGGTTAAGGGGAGTGGAGTTGGAGAAGCACTGGGGATAGTGGGGTGAGTTTTTGTGTGCGAGGCTTTGCTAGCTGTCTGGTGCAGGAATAGCTTCTAGAAATTCTCCTCCCACTCAGTGTGCCCCACTCACCAAGAGTTGACCTGAAGATGCAGGAACTATATCTTAATATGAAAACATCTTTTCATGACCACAGAGGGATTGTGTTGTAGCAGAGGACAAACATGGTTTGGAACACACAGAGCCAAAGCCCAAACACAGGCAGGGTGTGAAGACAGTCAGGGGAGGGCTGGTTCTGCCCACTCCCTCGTGAAAACAGAAGTTCTCAGAGACATACTCAGTCGTGCTGTGTATACGACTACAAATACACTATCCAGTTTTTTCTCTTAGGGTGGAAATTGCCGGATTCGTGTTTGTAAGGCCACAAACCCGTGGGTGACACCCCTGGTTTTACACATTCCCAGGTATCGGATCAGGTCTCAATCTATCCAGTGCCTCTTGTCCTAACCAAGTCCAGGATTCTTAGCTGAAACAACAATGCCGTCAAGCCAGGGCAACAGCCCATGAAATCAATGCTTCAATGACAAAACTACAAATTCATCAATGCATTAACCCACACCATATGCGATAATTTGATTATAGTGATGTAACTCAATATAACACAGCAGCAGTCGTGAAATGCATTGATTTCTGATTAACTTTTTAAATTCTTTCAGAATTATGGATCACACCCAAAATTCTAATATGAGAGGAAGCAGGATCCCAATGGAAGCCAGAAACATAAACCAACAGAAAACGTACGTGTTAACCTGTTAAGATTACGAATGCGTGTGATGTTTCTCTCATTTAAAATAAATATTCACCCCAGAATCTCAGTCTGCACACACAGCTGCATTTTAAATACAAGAGGGCCCTAAGGTTGTGCAAGTGTCTTGCCCCGTGATTGTGGACTAGCCCCCCAGGAAAGGACTCTGCAGGGCCCCTGCCCGGAAGTGACACGACTGTTGCTCGACTCAGTTCTGCTCTTCTGGGGAGCTTGTTGTCTGTGTCCATGGCCCCGGCTGTCCCCTCGGGTTCCCCCTGTGCCTTTGAGGGAGGCGTGGTACGTGCCCTCTTCAAGGGGTGGAGGATTCCTTTTAGGTTCAAACGGTCAGCATTTGCAGGCAAAGGTGATACTGTGTTTGGCAGACCACTTCTCTCCGTCTTCTAGGCTGCAGCCCTCTTTACGCCGGCGCCTCCTCTTTCATCTCCGGGCCCCTGCAGGGGCTCATCCCCATCCCCTTCTCCTGAATGATGGCTTCTCTGAGACCAAGGGGCGGGAACGCCTTCAGTCTGCCCGTTGCCGGCTGGCCTGAAGTAGTAACTGGGACTCTTGTGAAAGGCGGTGGCCTACGCTCATATCCCACTGTTTGTGGTTCAGAAGGATGGACTTCCTCGCGCCAACAAGGTCAGGGTGTCTGAACACTCCGTCCACTCGGTGCGTGGGCATCCGCGGAGCGCCTTCCCTGAGCACAGTCCCGCACAAGCACACACGCACACACACCTGCACACCCACACTCTCTGCACACCCTCTGGGGCTCCCAGGGCACATACCTTTGCAAACCCCCTTTGCCTCCGTCCAGCAGGTCCACCTCAAACAGCAGTTTGCTCATCGGGACCCAGCAGGAAGCGATCCCACCCATCGACTGTGGCTGCATGGACAGCAATGCCCAGTAGGTGTCAGACGGAGATTATCTGCTCCTGGCAGATGGCAGCCCCTTCCCGGGAGTCCTCAGGGAGAGGAGGAGGGTACACAGAAGGAAAAGGAGCAGAGAGAAGGCAGAGGTGTCAGGGCTCTTGCTCCAAGGTTTGTGTGTGTGTGGGGGGGGTTGCATGGGGGCGGTGTGACGGAAAGCATGACACACCTGTGGGCAGGTTGCGGGGCCGGTGACCCAGAGGATTGAGTGTGTCTAACCACCTTTAAGGGGACTGTCCGTGCACAATGTGTGTGAGGAGTGGGGTGCTGGGATGTGCCATCCTTGTGAGTCTGCACAAACCCTGCTGAGTGTGTCCGTGTGCGTAAGCTGGGGTAAGTGCACAATCAGGCCCACAGTGGGGCGTGCAGATTCTGTCCAGGGGTCAGCTCAAGGTGACAGGCAGCCTGCGAGTGGAGCCAGGTCCCCTGATCCTCCCGGCTGTCACTTGCAGACCCTTGTCACCGCACCCTGGTCACAAGCAAGGACTTGTCGCCAGTCTTAGGTCCAAATAAAAGGAAAGCAGGGCTGAGCAGCAGAGGTCACACGGCTATTTACAAGGACACTGCTCTGCTTTGTTGGGGCCCCTGCCTGTGGCTTCAGAATCCACTTTCCATTTTTCAAAATGATAGGTTGGTTGCCGCCTAAAATATCCCAGACATTCCCTCTCTGCCTTAATTATAATCGTTAGGCTTGGATGATGGCTAGTGGTGGCTGAGTTTGGTGGTTTGGGGTTTGTGCTCAGCTTTTAGAATAAGCCAGGTGGCCTCTGGCCCACACGGGTAAGAATCGCTGTGACCGAGGCCCCTGCCTGACCAAGGGCTCGGCATCACATGCCACAGGCTCTGCCCTGGGGTCCAACGGCCCTCGACAGCCACAGGGAGCCCTTAGTGTTCTTAAAGTGAACCCCCAATTGTAAGTGAGCTTTTCACTGTGATGTGCTTAGAACAGTACCTGGCCCACGGAGAGCACCCAGAAAACGGGGCTGCTGGTTGGTGTGTTATTAATAAATTACAGGTTCTCTCTCTCTCTCTCTCTCTCTCTCTCTCTCTCCAGATGATGGGGGCACTTTCTCCAACTCCTGCCGCAGTCACCAATCACTCACTAGAACTGTTAAAAGACAGAAGGAGGTGTCGCAAAAAGGTTGAGAGCTTATTCGGACACAACTCCATTCAGCTCAGCCGTGTCCCACACGGCAGAGAGAAAGGTGCTCCAAGGACCTGTGCAAACGGAAGACTTTTCTAAGCAGAGGGAGCAGAAACAGGAAGTGACACCGGCAAAAAGCAGGCAGGGTGTTGCAGTTCTCTCCCTTCGGGGAGGCAGGGGTCTGTCAGGCAGATGGGCTCACTCGTGCTGGCCAGGCCATTCTCAATTGACTGGCTTAGGATTCCATTTCTGGGAGAGCCGAAAGGGTAATTAGTTACGTTTCCATTTGGTGACGTGGGGCTTAGCGTAAGTGACTCCATTTTGGGCCTGCTGTTTTGAACAGGACTAAAGCTGCTGGACAATGCGGCTTCCAGCTTAGGAATCAGCCTGAGCCTCCACTGTGTCGGTGGGTGTGCACGGCTCTGGGCTACTTCATTTCCTCTGGGGAAGGCGTTCCCAGGCTCTCCTCACAGTCACAGAAAGTCCCCAACCCCCAGGGGCAAAACCCTGCTTTGCTGGCCCTCCTGAGGGCTTGAGCTTCTCACATCAAGACACTGAACTTGATTGTCATGAAAATATTTTAACATAATCCCAGTGTCACCCACCAGGGATCACTGACACAAGGGAATCCACCAAATTAGAATAAGAACCGAGAAGGACCAGCCTGAGCAGCCATCTTAGCCCTGATGTCACATCCCTCCTGTGACCCCGAGGAGGTCACATACCACCTCTGGGCCTGCGCCTCTGCTTTCTCCTCCATGAAACCAGATTGTTAACACAGAAGGGGCCTGACAGCCGGTGACCTAAGTCCTCCTTTGCAGGAGAGGCTGTGGTTATGGTCTTTTGACTTTTTTATAGCCTGTCTCACTCTCCAAGGTTCTCCACGCAAATCCCTTGCTTTCTCCCTGGGAGGGGCCCGGGGCTCTGACACTTACAGCTCAGATTCCAGCTGCTTCTGGGGGTAAACTGCCCCAAGTCAGGATTCTGGTGGGGAAACAAGGAGGCAGTGTTCTGGGGAGCTGCGGTGTCCAGCAAGGGGACCCCTGGGGAGAAGGGCAGTTCAGTGGGGGCCCTCTTCCCACCTCTGCACTTTCCTTGCTGGCACCCCCGCCTTCTATACCCTCTGTCTTGGTCTCTCCTCCCAGCTTCTTATTCTTCTCAGTGCCTGTGTACTGCGGCTCCAGACCACATGCTCAGTTCTCTCTTGACATGCTTTTGGGATCCTTGGTGTTTCTGTGACTGGCTCTCACTGGTGTTGTGCAGTGCACAACCTGTGCAACAGTGCCCGGGGGCCCTGTGCGTCTGCAGCTTCCAATGGTCACCCCATATCCTGCTGGTCTTTTTGAATTTGTTAAGTTGTGAAATGTAATATACACAAATAAAGGTGCACCTGCTGTGGAATGTAGTATAGACGGAATCATGCTCTGTGTGTTCTGTGTCTGGCTTCCTTCACTCAGCATTGCGTTTGGGAGATTCATCCATGCATGTAGGTGTAGTGAATTCATCTTTGCTAATGCTTAAGTATCTCATTGTAAGAATATACCGCTATTCATGTATCTGTCTGTCTACCGTGGATGGAAGGCTGGCTCGTTTCCAGTCTGGGGCTGTTGTACTCAGTGTCACCACGGACAATCTCATACCCACGACCAGGTGCATTTATGACCAGGGTGTTTACCTGGAGGAAAATCAACAGGTCATAGGGATGTCTGTGTGCAACTCTAGTGTATGGTGCTCAGCCCTGTCCATCGCGGTTGTAACAAGTGACACGCGTTTCTTTCGCTCTGCATCCTGAGACGGGCCCCAGAGTATGTCCGCCTGCCAAACACAGGCTGTCACATCGGGGCAAAGTGGTATGTGGTGGAGCTCTCATTTGCTTCCTTCTGAAGATTAATGATATGGAGCACCTTCCACGTGCTTATCGCCCATCTGTGGACCCTCTTTTGTGAGGTGTCTGTTTAAGATGTTTGTCTTGTTTGATGGGGCAATCTATCTTCTAAAAATGTTTCACTTGTTTTTTTGTTTTGTTTTTTGTTTTTTATGTCCTGAACAAATCAATTCACAAAACCTCCCAGTGTTACTTCAAAATAATTTTTTCCCAGTTGTTCTCACTCCCACGCTTTCTGTATGTCTGCCTTCGTCCCTAGGTCACCTGAATGGCCTCTTATCCACACGAGTGCCAGGTGTGAGTATGCTGGTCTCCGTATGTGAGTCCCTGGCTAGAACTGTCATCAGTCCTCTGTACAGATGCTCTGACCTTTAGCTGTACTTGTGGGCTTGTAGGTCATGACCTCACCCACCCATGCAGCAGCTTCTGCTGGGCGGCTCTTTCCACATCACAATATGTGAGTGCAAAACCGGCTGCAGGTGCCTGGCTGGCTTCTGTGTTGTTTCACTCGTCTTTCATGCCCAGCTCCTTGTCCCTGGAATTTCCTTCACATGTTGAACACCTTTACGGAGGTATAATTTACAAACAGTAAGAAGCACGCATGTGGATAAATGTATGGACACGCGTAAGCACCACAACAAAATATAGTATATTTCTGTGCTGCACAGAGTTGCCTCATGGCAACTAACAGTGAACTTCCCAGCCTCAGCCCCTGGCTCTAGGCAAACTCTGGTTTGCTTTGTGTCTATTCTAGAATTTCACATGCATGGGACCACATGGTGCCTGCTTTTCACCTTGTTTGCCTTATTTTGCTAACACACAGTTTTGTGTTGTGGGGGAGGAAGAAATTTTCCTCTACCCTCCTAAGTTCTTTCAGCTGGTCTAATAATTAAATTGACATGAGACAGATTTAACAAGAGAAAAATATGCAAATTTAATTATATACATATGTATGGGAACCCCGCCTACAGGAGAGGTTCACAGACAGAGTGTTAAAATGGGGCATTTATGTCACCCTGAGCTAAAGATGAGGTGAGGACCCCTGGAGTTTCCGAGGGGAGGAGGGTCATTCACAGGACAATAAGCAGAGCAGATGTTCAGTAATTCAGTATTTGCCCTGCCCTATAGATAGGTCATAAAAATGTTATTTCTGGTGATAGCACTTATTATGGGCAAAACCCCAATGTAAATTCTTTAAGGGAGAGGTCAAAGTTTCTCCTGCGCCCACAGAGTCTGGATTATCCTCACCGCAAAATACTCTGCCTGCCAGTGTGGTACATTTTGGGGAAGCCTGTTCGGAACCCCGTTAGCATCTGTCAGTGCTCAGATCCTTTGTCGCGCTGATGAATGTTCCTTTCTGTGACAACACCATCCTTTCCTCACCCAGGGACCGGCTGGTGGACACCTGGGTCTTTTCCCGTTTGGCTGTTCTGAATAAAGCTGCTATGAGTGTCTGTGAGTAAGTCCCTGTGTGGATGTGTTTTCACTTCTCATGCATAAACACCTAGGACTGGATTGCTGGATTTTGGGGAATTGTACACATATGTTTACCTTCATAAGAAACTGCCAAAGTATTTACTTAAGTGCTTGATTACAACCAGCCACACGTGAGAATTCCAGATGCTCCACGTACTTGAAACTCTTGGTATTTTCAGTTTCATTGTAGTCATCCCAGGGGACTCCAGTGATCTCTCGTCTTACAAACTTTAATTTGTATTTTCTGATGACTAAGGATGATGAATGCTTTTTCATGTGTGTGTTGACCACTCCTATATCTTCTTTTGTGAGTTGTCTGTTCAAATATTTCTCCCATTTTTTAAATCAAGTTACTCATCTTCTTTTATTGGGTTCTTAATGTATTATGGATACAAGTCCTAATAGTGGGTTTTTTGTTTTTGGGGGGTTTTTTTGAAAAGCAGAATTTTTTCATATTGAATGATGTCCAGTTTATATTTTTTTTTTCTGCTTTGTCCTCTCTGTGTCCTACAAAATCGTTGCTTTCCTCAAGACCATGAAGATTTTCCTCATATTTTATTCCAAAAGTTTATACTTTTAGCTTTCATATTTAAGTCGGTGGTCCATTTGAAGTTTATTTTTTAGTATGATGCAAGGTAAGAGTCAAAGCTATTTGTTTTGTCTGGGGGTGCTCAGTGGCTCCAGCACCAGAAAAGGCTATTGTGTCCCCATTAAATCACCTTGAAAGTTAATTGAAAGTTAATTGGCCATATACGTATGAACAGATTTCTTGAGTCTCCACTGTGTTCCATTGACTTATATGCCTGTCCTATGGTTATAACACACCATCTCGATTACTGTGGTTTTATAGTAAATACCGAACTTAATAAGTGGTAAGTCTCCCACTTTGCTATTTGTTTATACACCCTTCACTGTCAATTCCTATGTTGGATTCACATTTGTGTACCCCCAAAATTCATATGCTGAAACACAACACCCAATGCAATGATGTTCTTTGGAGTGTTGTTTTTGGGAGGTAGGTAGATAGTTTTAGATGAGGTCATGAGGGTGGGGTCCCCAGGATAGAAAGGGTTAGTGCACTTCACCTCTCTCTCTCTCTCTCTCTCTCTCTCTCTCTCTCTCTCCCTCTCCCTCTCTTCCCATCCCCACTGTCCAACCCCCATATACCCAGCTACCGTATGCTCTTGAACTTCCTAGTTTCCAAAACTGTAAGAAATAGATTTTTGTTGTTTAAGCCACCCAGTGTATGGTATTTTGTTATAAAAGTCTGAAAAGATTAAGATGCTATTCTTTCCTCAAAATCATTTGTCTGTTTTAGGTTTTTGTTTTGTTCAAATATTTTTCTGATCCCTTTCCAGCGTTTTCTTCTGAGACTCCAATTATACATAGATTACCCTGCTTGTTTTTTTGTCCTACAGGTCACTAAAGTTTTTAAAATTTTTTTGTTCAACGTTATTTTCTTTTCCTTTTTATGTTTCAATTGGATAATTTCTACTTCTGTATACTTAAGTTCACTTATCCTTTCTTCTTAAGCGCTTAGTCAGATGTTAAGCAGATCCAGAGAATTTTTCATTTCAGACGTTTTATTTTTCAGCTGTAGAAATTCCATTAGGTATTTTTCATGTCTTTTATTGTTCTCATTATTTTCATGTTTCTCTTTCACACCCTTGAGCATGTTTATTATTTTTTTATTTATTATTACTGTTTTAAAGAATGTGGCTGTTAATGCCGCCATCTCTCCGATTTCTGGGTCTGTTTCTATTAACTAAGTTTTCTCCTTGTAATTGTCACATTATCCTGCTTCTTCACATGTCTAGTAATTTTTTAAGTTGATGCTAGACATCTTAAATATTACGTTGCTGAGTATCTGTTTTTTTGGTTGTCTTTTAGAACGCACTGAGTTTTGTTCTGGCTGCAGTTAAGGTACTTGTGGAGCAGTCTGATGCTTTTAACTTCTTATAGGACAAGCCTAGAGTAATCTTTCACCTACTAATAAGGCATAACTCTCTGGGGTCTCTCTTCAGTGTCACAGATGTTAAGGAAGTCTCTCCATTCTGGATGATCAGAACTCAGAATTCCAGGAATCCTGTACGAATTTCAGCTCCTTGAAATGTACCTTATAGCTCCTTGCTAGTTCTTTACTAAGCCTTGTGGAGTTTCACCTTATATTGCCTAGCATTTAGCAACAGACTCCTGAGAACATGCATACAGATTTCTGGGGCTCTTTTTTTCCTACTTGACTCTTTCCTCTCCAGTACTGGACCCCTACCAATTGCAGTCTCAGTATTCCCAAACTCCAATTTCTCTCCTCACCTCAGTGAGACTGCTGTTGTCTGCTTGGGTTCCCCTCCCTCTGCCACAGCATGGATAGTACCTCCAGTGAGAAAGCAATCACCTCATTCATTCCTTCTCTCCCAGATCACAGTCTTATACGGTCAGTTCTCCAATGTTTCATATATTTTATCCAATTTTCTAGTTGTTTATGATGGGAGTACAGATTTGGTACTACTTAGTATGGACAGGTGGAAGCAGATATTTATCTTCTCACTGACTTTTGAGTCAGTAAACCCAGCCCAGCCTTTCACTCAGTGTTTGGCCTCTAATCTCTAATTACCTAGTGGACATTTCCTGCCCAGATTTTATCTCTGAATCATCATGTTCCAAAGTGAATTGCTTATCTCCCCCTTCTCATCTGCTGTTCCTTCCATTTCCCCGGTGTCTGCCAAGTACAAAGTCTTGGTCATCTTTAAACATTAACTTAAACTGTCCATGTCGTTTTCAAAATCTATTCCAGTTTCAAAGCATGCCAATTATTCCTCAGAGATCTTTGAAAATCTACTCCTTTCTCTGTGCTTCTTCTGCACCTTACTGGGACAGTCCTCATCAACTCAGGGCTATCTTTCCATACGAGGGACTGTAGAAGGAAACGGGTGACAACATATATCCTCGGGGCACAAGAATACCTCTGAATGATCAGCAGGGCTCTTCAAACATGTCAGGGCTACTCCACACGCTGTGCCCTGGCCACTTGAGGGCTATATATTAATCCGCTTCACCATGCTCTCTGTCATCTCTGAGTCTTCCCAGATGCCGTTTCCTCTCTTTGGCTCTCTCTTCTTTTCCACCTCTTCCCCCAACCACATTCTGTCTCCACACTTCTCATCCTTCAGTTTTCATGTTAAATCTGCCTTCTTTCAGAAAAGCTCCCGTCCTTCCTCTCCCACAGGTGAGGTTAGTGGCCTCTCCCTGGGTGACTTTCCCAGGAGAGCATTTCTCCCACGGCATGGCTTTGTAACTGTGTGGACCTCCACTAGATTCTAGGATGGTGCTCATACACTTCATGTATAGATGGTGCTGCTACAGTCATCCCACCATCAGTGTCTCGTGCAGGACCTGCCACTTGCAGATGGTCAATCAACATTTGTTGAATAAATAAGGGCTAAAGACATACGGGTGATGTTTATAGTATATGCTCTTTGTTCCACGGATGGAAACAAAACAGAATCAGAAACTAATAGAAAGTCCGAGTTAGAAAAGTCCCAGAAGTAACTTGTTCTAATTTTCCATTCAGTGCAGATATCCCCTTGCCACTCCCTAGTAAACGGTCAGCTAGGCTGTGTTGAGCTCACTCAATAGTAGGGCCCTGACGCTTTGTCGTGGCAGCCTGTTCCATTTCTGAACTATTTATGGTTGAAATGACACCAGAATCTTCTTCCATATAATTTCCATCCTTTGGCCTCGGCGTTTCCTCTGAGTCTGTGTAGACAAGTGGTTTCCTCTATTCCAATGATAGCCGTTAAGTATCCAAACACTTCCCGTAGCTTCCAAGTCTTCTTGACAATGATAACAATTGTGACAACATCAGCTGATATTTGTCAAGTGCTGACTGGCTCATTCGAATTTGACAACAATCTCATTCAATAGTTCATATTACTGGTACCATTTTGAATGAGGAAACTGCAGCTGATGGGGAGACCACATAGAGAGAAGGAGAGATACTCGAAGGGCCCCGATGCTGACTCTCCACAGCTCAGGCTGCAGGCATAAGAGCAATGGAGCCTGAGGAGGATTCTAGCTCCAGCCACCATCTGACCGCAGCCAAGTGAGCGACCTCGAGGGAGAACTGCCCTGCTGAGCACAGTCCACTCACATAAGAGTTAGGGATAAAAACAAAAAAATCATGTTTGTATCAATCTGGTCAGTTTGGGGTTCGCTTTTTATGTAGCAATAGACAGCCCATCTACTACAATGCACTGGCTGTCCTCTGTCTGTAAAGGCAAAATCCTAAACACGTGGAGAGGTGTGTTGTGTTCCAAACACCTTGCATATGGAAATTTAGCTACTGGTGCCATAATAGTGGCTGCTAAGGTTTAGTTCATATCTTCATAAATCTATGGGAAAGAAAAGAGAGGTGTGAGCTTACCCTGCACTGGCCATTCAAGCCCAAGTCAGGGACGGCTGTGGTCTAGGTGTGCACAGGAAAGTGCTCAGCAGACGTCACCTGTTGCCCCCACCCGACCCCCAGTACTGCTGTTACAATGAAGAGCACTGTGCTACGGACACGGCCCAATGCTGTGGGGGCACAGGGCAGGGGTGGACTGATCCCAGAGGTCAGGGAGGGGGTTAGAACGGCAGGCAACTGGAGACAAGAGCATTCTCCAGGAGGAGAAGTGCGAGTTGAGTTGTACCTCAGAGAGTTTGGAATTTAGGCTGAGCAACCAGCTTAAGCGTTGAGCCTAAAGACTAAGTCATACCGGGGGCCAATGCTTTACTCCCTGAGGTTGAGGCAGAGTGGGGAGGGCAGCAGAGAGGCTGGGGAGGTGGGGCGGAGCCCATCCAAGCCGATGCCTTTGGAGGGAGCAGGTGGCTTCCCATCGGCAGAAAACATCCAGGCTCTGGAGACTCCTCGCTGGATTCTCCCACGTGGATTATCTCACCCAAGTGTCAGAAATAAGAGGAATGGCCTTACCATCTTATCTCAAGAGTGAACAAGGGATTTATGAAATGCTAACAGAAGGGCTACAGCAGTAAAATATACGACCCTGATCTGGCCATTGTTCCACTGTATTTCGAGAAGTTGACGTTGTGAGGTCTTGTTTAGGCAGGCGCTCCTTCCAGCTCTGTCTGCATTCAGCCCAGCATCCCCACGGCAGTCAGGATGCCACAGAATGCAAGCCTGTGCTTCTAGAATGCAACCAGGAAAGGGTAGAGCATAGGCCGCTGCCTCTCCCAGGGACCCCGCTTTCCACACGCTTTTTCTTTCTTTCTTGAATTCTGCTCCATTCATGTTACCATTCTCTTCAAAAACACCAGTGGCTCCTGAGTAAGTGACTGCCCCAGCAGGGTACACCTGCTGCACCCAGGACACAGACACATTCAGCCTGAAAGCACACCCCTTGTCCAGGTGACCCAGGGTGTGACAACTGAATGTGTCCCCTCCTGGTCCCCAGAATGAGGTCTGACTGTCAGAGGCCATCCAGCACAGCCCTGACTTATCTCTGCAGCCTCATTGAAATGGTACCTGGACACACACTGGAGCAGACTGGTCTCCTTCAGGTTTCCTGTTGTTGCCACCAGGCTGCCACTTGCCTGGCCACCTTCCCATCTGACGGTGCCCACGGAAGACATGCTTGCCCTCTGAGACCCAGCTGTCTTCATGTGGGTTCCCTAAAAACCAGAGCCTGTGGGGGGACTTCTGTTCCAATGCTTTAGTGGAGGGGGTGAAATTCTGGAATGCAGCAGCTGGGGGAGGGAAGGAAGGTGAGGACAGAAGGGGACCACACTGGCCATGGCCTCCTAGGACACACAGAGGGTTTGCTTGGCCAGGCAGGACTTCTCCAGAGAGGCCACGTGGACACACTCTGGAATGGTCTGCCGGGGGCAGAAAGAATTTATCGTCTGGCTCTTTCTTTCCCTCCTTCTCCTATAGGTTGTTAATTCCTATGCACGTGCAGGTCTAAATGACCTGGTCTAGAAAGGCCACCTGTGAGGAAGCCAGGGCCCGTGTGTGCCCAGGTGTGGCAAGCAGGGCAAGCCGGCGATCGAGCGCAGGCCATAAGGTCCCTGCAAGTGGCCTGAGCTGGTGTTGCATCTGTCCAGCCTGGAGAGCCTGGCACGTGTGTAACTGTAGAGAAGGTCTTGTGGCACCTCACACGGCCGTGGGGACAAGGAGGATGGACGGGGGGGATGGGAGGTGCTCAGGTAGGCACCCTGTTCAGTGGCCTCTGCCTTTCTCCACCAAAGAGCCCGGACTCTTCCCTGGGCAAGGACAAGTCTGGTGCCCGGTGATCTTCCTGGAGGAGCATCGATTACACTGCCAGCAAACCTCGGGCAAGTGACCTAGAGAAGTGACAGAGTGTGCCATCCTCACTCCCGTGGGTCTCCAGGCCCTCATCGGTGACCTTCATGTGCATGCCGGGCACGCTGTCTTGGACTTCCCACCGTCTGACTCAGTTTCCCCTCCCCCACTTGATGGTGAGTCTTCTTCCCAGAGCTGTCCCCAGCCCCCAGGGACATCTCCTCCTGAGGGCTTTGCCAGCTCCAGCAGCATGTGGCATCTGGAGTGGCCTTCGCAGCGGGTGGCTCAGCAGAGTGGCGAGTGCGTGGGTGCTGGAGTAGGACCACCCGGTTCAAGTCAGACTGTGTGGCCTTGGGAAAGTTACTCAACCTCTCTCTGCCCCAGTTTCCTCGTCGGTAAAGCTGGGATGGTAAGGCATGAATTGCCTCCTTTCTAGCGAGGTTGTGAGGATTCAATGAGGCTGTGTGAGCAGGTCTGTTGTCAGGAGGCCCCACCGTCTCCAGGTGACTCCGGAAGGAGGAGCGGGAAGCCCAGGTCTCTCTGGAGGGCAGCCCAGCCTCTGGCTCCAAGGCTGTGAGGCTCCCTCTGTGTCTCCTCCCCTCCCGCTAGTTGCCCCGGGAGGTTCCTCGTGCTTTCTTGGTAAAGCTCAGAGGCGGGGAGGAGGGAGGCTGAACCCAAGGAGGGACAAAGACGCTTTCTCCTTAAATTCAGAAAGGTGACTGTCTGGGAAGGGAGGAGGGACAAGGGGACAGCGTGAGTGGGCCGTGGGCTCCTGCTGTGGAGGCACAGGGCCCGATCGCAGCTGCCCTCTGTGCTTGTGCTGACAGGAGCCGCCCCTCGCCCCCCCCTCATCTGCCATTTCTGCAGACCTGGTGCCGAACCATGAGTCTCCCTCGTGTGCGGTTCACCCAGTCACATTGCTGATCAATATTTATGTCCAGGAAAGTTAAAGATAATCACGGGAGCTAGATTAGAGCGAACCTCTGTCAGCTACCCCTCCAGCGTCCTGTACTGAAGCCACCAGGACAGGCCTAGAGAGCCCACGAGGCCGGTGAGCCACGGATGGTCCACGGTGGGCGTGGCCGTCCCTCAGGCCTCACGCTTGTGTGTGGGACCAGCACATGGCAGACAAGTGCCAGCCGTGGAAAGACACTCCTCACTTTGGGAGCCACACCCTTGCAGGGAAAGATGGTTGGCAGAAGCCTGGCTGGACAGTCAAAAAGCACCCAAATATGACTGAAACAGCTCCCTCTTTGATCACCTTTTCGGGAGAACAAGTGGAAGGTTCTGGTTTGTCAGTGAAGCGCCAGGCACTGGGGACAGGACAGGGAGGAAGAAGACAGGGGCCTGTGTGTACCACTGAGATGAGCTGGGGCCAGTGGGACCCGCTGGGAAGGCGGGGGTCTCCTGCACATTTGCCTGTCTGGTTCTCCTTCGCCCCCAGCCCCTGGCCATGTGCACCCCCCACACACACAGTGACCCTAGGAGACGAGCTTAATGCCTGTCGACTTCCAGAGGGCACGCTCCCCACGCCCCCTCCGTGCGCCCCTGCAGCCTGCCTTGAGCGGGGTTTACACACGTAAGGCGGCAAAACTCCCCCAGCACACATCCTCCCAGGCCTGTTTCCCGTGTCATTGATTCCAGAATGAGGTGTTCATTTGCTCTCTGAAAATAACATTCGGAGCCATTCAAACAAGCCTCTCCTGCTCAGATAAATCACAGAGGCTGAAATGGGAGCTGGGGCTGGTATTCCATTTAGAGGAGCCCCGCTCTCCTGGAAAGCCCCCAGGGCGTCCCAATTGAAATACAGCTTCGTCCCTAATTTCATTCCACAAACCCCTGCCCACTGTCAGTTTGATTTAAGCGGTAATTCAATCCCAAATGAGCAGCCACTTTCAATGGTTCTCATTATTTTCCTGCATAATGTTATCGCATATAAGGAGCTGGGCTGAGAGGTGCTCGTACCCCAGCCATTACTCACCCACAGGGCCTGGTCTCAAAGCCCAGCGTGGGCCTGGGCTGGGCACCAAGTGTCGGCCTCCTTTTTGGAGCAATTGTGGCGTGATTTCTTTTCTCACGAGAAGAACACAGCTCAGCCAGATGTCACTTGAATGCTTCATTATTATTTTTCCCTCATGCCCCAAAGTGATCTGGCATAATGGGGGGGGTCCATTGCGGACGTGGGGAATACACAAGAGAACCCAGGTCACAGCCTGAGGTACCTTGACACAGGACTGTAACGGAATAAAGGGACCATGTCCTCAAAACCCTTGGGTGCGCTCCTGACTCCCTGCTTTGGCGACGCCAGCCCCACCAAGCCTGATGGTATTAATGAGAACAGCCAGTGGTGGCTTGTGGTTCTTGGAAGGTCTAGCCTGTGTCTAACTCGTTCAGTGTCATTATTAAAAACAACTCATTTCCTTGTAGTTTTCCAGAAGCTCTTGTTTGTGTCGAAGTGTTCTCAGTGACCACACGCTGGGTGATTGTCTCTAAAACTACCAGCAGGATGTCTAGATGCTGTTCTTCTCAAGATGTGTTACCAAGTGAAAGGGAACAAGCGAACGGACCCCCAGCATGTCCGGCACCAAGGAGAGCTCCGGGGACCTTCCGGGCGGGCACGACTCTACAAGCCGAGCTGCCAGCCCCGGAGCAGGAGGACAGCCGTGTACTTCCATGGTTGGCTGCCTTCCCCCACCCCTGCTTCCTGCGTCAGCACCTTCAACCTCCCTCCCAGAAGCCCCACAAGCCTGGAGAGCCCCAACCTCAAAGGCCAGAGTTTTTTCTGCATCATTTCTGCCAAGTACAACGCTGAATAGTTAAGAAACGCAGAGAGAGGGTGAAGAAGAGGGAGCATGTGACACTGGGTGTGGACAGAGCTCAGGGCGCCTTTTCAAGTCCAGACCCTCCCGCCAAAGGTGAAGGGGGGTGGGGCCTGGGGGAGAAACGCTGGGACAAGGCCACTGGACCACCAGGCAGACTTGCTAAAAGCCTCTCTCTATGCAGAGGCCTCTTGCCTTTATGGACACGGCAGCTGCTCATGGGGACCCAAGGCTGCTGCAGGGGGGCTGCGCCCAGAACTTCAGGGAAGACGTGAAACACAAGTAAGGAACCACCGATGCCCAAAAGTGGAAATAAGAAAGGGGGCGCAGCTCTGCACTTGCAGCTGCTCTCAGTGTAGGATGCTATGTACCGAGAGCCCCTTTTTTTCAGTTTTATTGCGGCGTGTAACCCAGCAGCCCTTCACCTTTATCTGGCAACCTAACAGCAAAACAAAAGCAAGCACTCTCTGGGAACTCTCACTGCAAAAGGAAGCTGCCCCTCTTTTCAAAGCCCAGCTGGGCCTCCAACTAGAAACCCAGCTGCCTCAGAACAAAAGGTGATGCCACCACCGTTCCTGTCACCTCCCAACCAGCCCCCTTGCCTCAGTGCTTGGAGGAGAAGAAATGTGAACCTCCTTTCTGGGCTCAGCCCTGGCCCCAGCCCCCTTTTTCTTAGGGCACATACAGAACAAGAAAATGGGGGCAGATACGAAAGTCTGTTTGGGGCATATAACCAATAATGTTGTAAAGATTGTGTAGGGTATTCAATGGACACTTGTCCCATTAGGGAGACCACCTCAGGGGTGATGTAGATGCCTGATCCCTGCACTGTACACCTGCAGCTGAAGCTGAACAATAATGAATGTCAACTATAATATATATATTATATATATACTATCTCCAGAACTGTGAAACGATAAATTTCTGTTGTTCCAGGCCACCCAGTTTGTGGTATTTTGTTCCAGTAGACACAGCAAACTAGTAACTCAAGTTAAAAAGCAAAAACAAAAACATAACAGAGGAAAGGGACGCCCCCCCCCCTCCCTTCCTGGAGCCGCTGCCGTCCTTGATGGAATCACCAAGTTAGGAGAGATTCTGTGGTCAGTCCTGGGGGCCAACCTGTGGCAGATCGGATGTCCTGGATGATTGACATGCAGTCTAGGTGCAAACACCCCCTGCAGAAAGGGGGTCCCCTTGAACTCCCCTAAAGCAGGGTTTCTCAGGGTCGGCACAATTACCATGGGGTTGGGTCACTCTTTGCTGTGGGGACTGTCCCGTGTGGGGGGAGGTGTCACAGTATCCCTGCCCTCTACTCACCAGATGCTAGTAGCACTCCCTTCCCCAGCTGTGACAACAACAATGTCTCTAGACAGTTGTCCCCTAAGGAGGTGTGGGGTAGGAAAATCCCCCCAGGTGAGAACCAGTGCCCTAAAGGTAGCGATCACACTTTCTTAGACCCCACATTTTTGCTTCTGCAGTTAAAACCCAGCCGTGAAGCGTGGGAGATACAGCGACTTAAGAGGCTCTTATTAGGAGGCAAAGCGAACAGCTGTACTATGAGGAGCCCTGTGGACGGGGAGCGTCTAGAATTCTGTGGTCTTTCCCAGCCTGGGTAGTGTTGTAGTTGGTTTTGTTGCAGAGCCAATGTGCACGTTTGACTGCCAGACTTCTGAACTGCTTTTTTCTGGAAGGCAGTGATGGGGGGCCCCCCAGCTCCCTGAAAATATTTCCCTGCCTTTGCCTTCCAGGCAGGTGGTGGGGACATGTGGTCAGCAGACCCTGGTAGCGCACCGTGTCCCTGTGACCCTCAGCCCACCTTCCCACATGCCTGGAGGGAAGGCTTTCCAGCCAGTGTCCAGCAGCCAAAGCTTCCCGCTGAGCTTGCACATTCGGGAATGCGTCAGAGTGCCCTCTGCCAAATTCATCCGGCCATCTCGGGACCCCATATTCATTTTCTTGGCTTCAGTTCAGAGGCAGGAGCTCAAAGCACTAGCAAATGGATACTAGAATCCCAATTTCCCCCTCTCACTGGTGAGCAAATTGAGTTTATTTCAATGGTATCCAGGCTGTTGATTTATTTAAATTAGTTAAACGACCAAAGTGGCATTGTTTTTTTTCTTCTCGTTCAAGATAGTTATGTATCCCATTCATCACTGTGTCTCAGGGCATTAAGCTCCTCACTGATTCAGGAGAGGCTGTCCCCGGGGAGCCAGTGGTCACTTCACTTGAGCCATCTGCCAGCTCTCAGCCTCAGAAGCGCATGGAAGCTCCTGGGTGAACCAGAAGCCAACACAAAGCCCCCACCCCAAGCGGAGACAGACACGAAGCTTGCATGTCACGGCAGGTCCTGCGTGCTGGATGAGGCAACGGGTCAGTTGTCTACGGATTCTGCAGTGGGAATGGGGCACGGTGGGGGCAGAGTGCCACCTACTCTCCTGAGCTGATTAGGGGCAACGATGCTCATTGAAATTGGTACGCGATGCGCTAGCCCCTGCTTTCAATCTTGGCCATGTCTGCGTCCTTGAACCTGATTCCCTTCTTAGAAAAGATGGCCGAGGCCCCAGTTCTCCAACTCTGCAGACTGCAGGCCATCAGTGGGGTCCTTCTGGGCAGGTCAGCCCTCTTACGGTGGCTGGTCCCTGGGACCATGGCTGATCCCTTCCCTCCTGTCTTCCTCAAGCTGGGCCTTGGTCTCAGCAGCGACCACACTTAAGAAAGAGGCTGGAAAACAGCAGCACATTCATTGCGCCACAAAGACGTTTCTGGAGGTGAGTGAGGCCCTGGTGGTGTCAGGGTGAATTGGGCAGGGCGCTGGGTCCCGTTCGGCCCCACCCATCCCAAGCCAGGGGCCCTAAACAAGCCATGGGCCCTCGTGGTGTGTCCCCTCCATTACATGGGACAATGGATGGCACCTCTGATTTGGGTGGCATGTCCAAGTAACTGCAAACATGTGAGACAGCACACTGGACATGTCGAGAGGGGCTGAGCAGAGTGGCTTTCCTGGGCACGAAGGCTGCCTATTGTCCTTGCTTTCTTAGACTGAGTTTCAGGGCCCAAGGGTCTAGGCCAGGGACACTCAGCAGCTGAGCAAGGGCTTCACCTTTAAATCCACAGCAGGAGCAGCAAACCCCCGCCTCCCGCTGGAAACAGAACTCAGTCTGGCCTCCCTGTGAAGGCAGACGGCAGGCTTTCTCAGCCTTGGTACTACTGACATTTGCAGCCAGGTACTTCCTATTTTCGGGTGGGGTCCTGTGCATTATAAAATGTTTAACAGCAGCCCCAGCTTCTCCCTAAGAGACGCCAGAAGCACCCCGTCCCCAGTTGTGACAACCAAAACCGTCTCCACACACTGCCAGGTGTTCCCTGAGGGGCAAAGCCTGGTTAAGCCTGCGGGGCTGGCTGCTGGCAGGGCCCTTGCCCACACATAGTTCACCTGACCTGAGCCTGTCTTTACCCTCCGTAAACTCTGTACCCTCCACCTGTCCCCTGGCTCCGGTGTGGGGGCCCTGTGGAACCTCTTCCTTGGCTTAGGCACACACTTCTAAGCTTTGGGTGTATCTTCTCCTCTGGGGGTTAGTTTTCTCAGCAGGAATCTCTGCAGACCTGAGCTGGAATCGGGCTGCCCGCCAAGTGCATCCACAGCTCCCCGAGTCTGCTGCGTGGGGCTCGTGGTCTCAAGTGCAACACTGTGGGACCATCTGGCTAACCCGGCACCCACACAGGAAGACCCAGAAATGCTTCCTTAGTTGTTCAAATGGGGAGGCGTGGCTGGGAGAGAGTGAAGACCCCAGGAGACGTCTGAGTCTCTGAGCACAGCATGGAAACACGAGCCCCCATTTTCCTAGGGGACGTCTCGGAGACCATCGCTGAGAAAACGAGTCAACAAAGAACATCCAAAAGAAAGTGCTTGTGAGGTCATGGCCTGAACTCATGGTGATTCTTTTCTCCTTGTTTTCATGGTATGTTTTTTTTTAATAGCAACATCAGAGTACTAAATATACACAGGAAAGTTGATATAGGTGTTGCATTTACAATGTTTTCCAAATACATAGCTTTAAAATACAGAAACAACTTAAAAAAAATCCGGAATAAAAGTTCACCTGTATGGAAATCACACCCAGTCCCCCACCCCCGCCCAAATATACCGTGTCATTTCTCTTTATTAACATGATTATGTATGCATTTAAAGAAAAACACAAATAAACCACAATAGTTCACTCTTTCGGGAAGGTGATCTATAAATATATCTATAAGGACAGCTGTGGTATAGATATATGTATAACACAGAGGTTTGCATTCCTCTGTTGAAAAATAACAAGTGCTCCATGTAAAAGTATAAATAAACACTTAACAGTTTATTGTATCAGAAAATAATTTAGGAAAATCAAAGTAAACCAGGTTTGACTATACATGAATAAGGGGGGGAAAATAAAGTTCGAAAACATTCAACGTAAAACCTGTGAGAACAGGCCCCTGGGGCCTCAGCATTTGATTTCTTGTCCTGTGGGTCAGGTTCACGGTGTGTACGTTTTCCAGTTCCACGGGTGAGCTGGGGACGGGGGGCAAATGGGCTCCATCTTTAAATTCATGTAATGAGACCTGGTGAATTCGGTGTTATTCTAATACACTAGGAATATGGAAATGGAAATGAATCTTTCTGAAATCCATGACCCCCTGATAAATGCCCCGTGTGAAAAATCCAGCCAATACTTTGGATGCTTCTCTGGGTGTTCTGGTTATGCCACCCCCAGCCCCAGATGTGCCCAGTGGCCCACACTTGATGATGGGAAAGTAAAACATCCAAAAGGTAAACTGCCTTTTCCACTTAATCCAAGAGACACTCTAATGACCAATGATGGAGTCAGTCCAAGAGAAGCGAATCCGGCAAAGACGCACTCAAACGCTGGTTGGACTTCCTTTTTATAACACATGCGCTGGAGCCAGATTTGGCAATTGTGCGAACCGTGAGGCGATGTCTACCACTTGTCCTCGCTAGTTCAGCACTTCATGACCAGTTTCCCCTGAATTAAACAACAGTTGGAGGGTTTCAGATGCCTCCCTTCTGTTTGGTTATTGGTAGTTTCTAAATATCGTGACTCAACATTTATACCTTTTGAAAAAATTGTAAGACTTTAAAAATGTCACCAACGCATGGCCTTACACTTCCTCCAGTGTCCAGTTTAACACCTTCTGGGTCTAACTCACGGTCAAGGAGACTCCTGCTCAACAGGACATGTAGAGACTGGTGTTCAGTCCCATTAACCTGGTCCCTCCATATGTCAATCGGAAGGTAAGGAAACCTAATCAGCTACGTCACTAAACTTCACGTCAGGCCTTGTTGTGGTGGTTCTGCTTTTCATTTAAATAATTTTAACCAGAGGGTAACCGTGTTTTGTCTGGGCTCTGGCACCTGCCATCGTGTGTCTCCAGGGAAGGTAAAAGGAAGAAATTATCCCAAACAGAGTTGCCAGAAGAAGACGTAACAAAACAAAACTCTCTAGTTTTTAACAAAACAATTAGTGGGAGCCCCAAACTGGTCACAAATTTCCCCAAAATGTCAGTGTTTCATTCCAAAACTTCACAGGTTCCCACATCGCCCTCTCACCACGGCTGGCGAGTGTTTCAGGGGTCAGAGAGCGCCGTGGGTATTGTTCTGTCTTCACACTGAGCCGTACGACACGTGAAGCTCTGGGAAACGTTAGCTGAACCTCGGGACACTCCATGTTGTCTTAAGTGGGAATTCATCTTTAAGGATGAAATTTATGGTCAGCTGATTGGGAACCAACTCTGCTAAGGTCCTGTCACCCTTCTGGCTTCCGAGGAAACAATTCAAATACAAATGGAAAACAAACAAAAACATAAAAGGAAGTCTGTCTGTAGGTCACGGCAGTTCTGTGCAAGGAGCGCATGGCCAAACGTGGGGTCTGTTATGCCTCCTGACGTTTCAAAACCAGCTGCCCATCCCTGTCATGAAGGCCCTTTACTGGGAGAACAGTTGTGCTTATATGCGGAAGTGGCACAATACTTAAGAGCACCTAAGAGATCCCCCCTCTCTAGAATTTTCACGTGAGTTCATGTTTACTTGTAACTTCATCAAGAAGAAACACTCCTGTCGCTTTCTTGACCTTAAGTTGTTGGCAGTCACGTTCCTTGATATTAGAAATGTACATGCATCAGAAAGAGATAATACAGAGTGGAGTTCCCAGAACAAAATAGGCAGAGAGGGAGGGTTCCTCCTGGTGGTGGAGGCTGTTACACAAAACCCTGTCAACAAAAATGCTATCAGTTCGCTGCTACCCCCATATGGATCTCAGCAACCTCAGACTTCAGCAAAACCCCTCTTTCCTATTGAAGGCGGGAAATTAGGTTTGGAGTGTCACGTTGGCTTTGAAATCGTCTCTTCTGGCTTGGGATGATTGAATCGGGGAAACGGATGGGATGGTTCTCTCAGGAAATGGAACAGTGGCCCAGGAGGTGAGTACAATGGTATTTGCCCTCGCAGTTTTCTGGGTAATGACTTGAAACAATTACATTGGGGGTCCACAAAGGGTCCCCATCCTAGACTTTTAGTGGCGACACCTCTTAATGGTACAAGATGGTGCCGGTAAGCTGAACTTAGGACTGACTGCATAGCATTCTTGCTTGTCCCATGGGCAGCATTCTCCTTGATTTCTGCAAGCAATCACTTGCCAAATTCACTAAGACCAGCATTAACTGACAGTCTGCCAAACCCAAAGCTATAAACATCAACACTAAAGAATTCTGCTGCAGAATTTCAGAAATCCAACAAAAGCTAACCAGTATGGTCAGCTGTTTGTGTCCACAGAAGAGTGAAGCTCCCAGGGAGTTACTTGGTGTTGCGAATATTGAGGTGGGATTTACACATGAAAATCCAAGTCTCTGCAGGTGCTAGTTTAAGGGAGAGACCACCTGGGACAAAACGGATTAATTTTCAAAAAGGAGGGCTTCCTATAATTGGATCCTCTCTGCATCCATTCCTGCCAAACATTACTCAGCAGAAGCTTTACTGGGAGATGCAAGGTATTGGCAAGAGTTACGTCAGCCCCCAGAGGTTGTATTAGCAACACTCGTGGCTTATTAACCCACGTAATCGATACCCTCCATGGTACACGTGTGCTCTGACTCCGACCCACATGGAAGAGATAACAGGGCCATTTGCACTTTCCCTGACCCTCCCCCCACTACTCACTGGCTGTTTAAACTACCCCCACCCTAGGTGCTTATCAACCTGAGTCCCAGGTGGGCAAGGTTGGCACCGTTTATACCACGCCTCTTAAGCTGAGGCTGGTCCACAACTGACTGAGATTTATGGATTCATTCAAAGCTACTCTCTTTGATGCTAGACACAGTCACTCTTGGAGCATTTAGCAGGGAACCCATCAAGTGGAAAATGCAATGGACCTAACTGGAAGGATGTGTTTTAGTATTTCAGCTCCAACACTGACACGTCATAACCCAGTTGACCATTCTCTTCACTTGCCTCTACAATTGGGTGTGGGCGGTGTGTTTCCAAGTGTGGAGTGTGGACCTGTGGCTGGTGGTATCCGGAAATCCATGGAGAGAAGCCCCTCACCCCGCCCCCTGCTATCCACGCACTGCCTTCAACAGCCTCCTGCTCTCGTGTCATTCTACGTTCTCAGCGCCACCGTGTACACAGCTTTCTCATCAGCCACAGCCTATGTGTTTAACCTCCTTCAAGCCAAAGTGAAGTAGAACGGAGGGGGTTCTGTGCGAGCAACCCCCAGTGGCTGTCCCAGTTCTGGTGGCACTGCTCCCCTGCTAAGGTACAAAGGCTCTACTGGCCCTTTGGCACCAAGGACAACTGCGCACATGGTTAAATCCCCCACTTAGGGACTGTCTGCCTACATGGTGACCAATTTGAACTCTGGAGACTGGAGAGGGCCTGCTTGCTGGCTGATTCTTCCTAGAATCATTTGAGGTCAAAAGAGAAGCTCAATCTTTCTGTTTGATGCTTGGGGTGATTCTCCGCCTAAACCTCTATTTACCCACTCGTCACCTTCAAATGCAAACTCTAAACCTGGAACTCCAAACTGCACAAGCATGCTCCACACTGTGTGGAAGGGCTGGCAGCATACCTCACACCGTCAATCACTTAAGCCTTTGCTGGAAACGCCACAAATAACCCTGAGTGTCACTAACACACACATCTTGCCTCAGAGTGAGGGGAGAAGAACAAGCTTGCCTTCATAGCAGGAAGCACATACATGGAAAAATAAGCCGGGAAGAATAATCAAAAATTCTCAGATGGTGAGTTTGGCTCATTTATGTGGGCTGTGCTATTTACATTGGAAAACAAACAAACGATCAAAAAACAATATGGCATAGCAAGTTGACAAACTGCACCAAAGTAACCACTCCAAAATTACATGAATCACAGCATGTTTTGGAATAACTGCGTACTGAAAGGCAGACGTTGTTTAAGAAGTACGTTGCTACGTGTGATCAGTGTGGAGAGTAATTTCTGAGAAGGCAGCTGCCTTTCTTACAGGGAAGAATGGCTCTCCCTGTGGGCTGCATCTGTCCTTGAATTCCTTTGTCCTCGAGAACTGGTTGACCTAATGGCGACTTGACAACGTAGCTCCGTGCGTGGGGAGGGGCCCAGGGGGAGAGGGCGTGCTCAAAGAGGAGGGCAAGTCCATTATCAGGATGCTATCCCTCACCCTCGTCCCACCTCCCCATGTCCCCTGAAGTCCATCCTTGCTAGTATGATTGACGGATCCTGGTGGAAAACCAGGTGGGACAGCGTGTAATGACTGGGACATCTTACCTTTGGCATTGCACTCATTCTTACCCAGGAGGCAGGAGTAAGGTTTGCTTGCTCCCTTCAACCCCCGACCAACCCTTGGTAAGAAAGAGATGATGGCAAGATGAAGAGACAGACAACTGCCACTTCTCTCTCTTCTATCACCTTGTCTGTTGCTTTCTTATCACTTGTCCCTCCTTCTGGGAATTATTTTGTTTGCTTCTATGTTAATTATCTGCCTCCTCTCAGAGTAGGAAGTAAAACTCAGAAGGGCTGTGCCTGTGTCTTGTCCCTCATTGTGTCACCAACATGGAGAGGTTCAGGTCTTTGTTGACTATGTGAATGGATCAATGAGCAACTAACTGCATGTCTGAGTAGTGTCGTCTTAAAGAACTCACACGGTGAAACAAGAATGGCCCCTGAACCTCCACAGAACTCAGGGGTCTCAGTATCTTTTCCCATCGTGACTTGTGGGATGAATGACTGTAGAAAGGAAAGATAGCCCAGTGGAGTGTCAATCTTCACCTATGCTGCGATCTCTCTGATGAAAGAGGACAACAGTGTCAAAATATGGACAGAGAGAAGGTATGTACTGATGCCATTTTGGAATAAAAGCCATAAGAAGGTCCAGTCTGACCATGACAAAGCTGCGAGTCCCAGCCCTGAAACTTGGTCCTGGTCCCTTGTCTTATCTTCTGAGAAACTGGGGACAGCCCAGCTTCTTTAGCTACAGGTGATACTGGACTACATGGCAGAAGAAACAAAAGGGATGGAATATCTCTTTGGGCAATAGAATCCAATAGAGACGAACAAAGTAAGAAGGTCAAATCTTTGACGTGTTCCTTTCATAATACAACCAGGAGGGGGTGGACTTCCATGCACAAAATTCCTGAAGACCAAAGCATGAGGAGGGTTCTGCCCGATGCTGAAATGTGGCCGAGAAAGGGCAACATACTTGTGAGAAGAAAGAGTGACCGAAGACTGCAAGATCGCCAGAACAATTACTGAATTCCTTGTGGTCAAATTTGGAGAGTTGGTGGGGTTTGCTAACAAGTCCAGGTTTCTAAGTTCAAAATGCTCCACGAAGGACTGAGATGAATATCTGGAAGTTGAACGCAACCTGAGAAGTCCACCCAAACTCAGGATTAGAAAGGACCAGAAACACTGGGGAGAAAATACGGCTTCCTAAGTGGCCTCTCCTTTCCTCGCAAGGACACTAATTCTGAACAGCAACAACCCTCGACGGCTCCCAGAGGTCCCTACGCTTCCACACTGTGCATGAGCAGGCTAGGGCTGGAAGAAAGACTCAGCGGGCACACAGCCTGGCTTTGTCTTGGTCACCGCTGGACTCCGAGTCCAGTGGGAGATGGTCAGGAAGCTTTCCTGGCCATGCCCGAAGCATCTACCCCTTAGCACTCAGAATTTGTAAAGAAATCACACCCATTATTGCAACCAGATAAAAATGACACCAAGTGCATGAAGATTAGAAGTGATTCAGCCTAGAAACAGATGTGACCGTACAGCCGAGTTTCCAAAAGCCACGCTCAGTTGTTTTGAAAGCTTCAGGAGTCTGTGAGACAGTAGGCAATGGACAGTGGTCGGTATGCTGCCCAGGGGCCCGTGATTGTAGGCGTCCAGAGAGTAACTGAACGGACGAGGTGGAGTTGGACAGAAATTTGGGGACTTGACCAAACCGTATCGCCCTTCATTTCTTGACAGAAAATGAAAGCAAAAGCAAATGTAAGTACTGGGTCCTGGGGGCCACGATATGACTCTGCGAGGGAACACTGGGGGATTTGCTAATGGACTGTCAAATCCAGAAGAGAGAACACTAACCAACCCAGAATTAGCCCACAGCCCAGGGAGGCTGGCCTGGCCAAAGTCATCAGACACCAACAGCATGTTTGGGCCTGTGTCCGTAGGGCTGATTCCAAAAAGTGCTGCACTATCATTTTACAGACTTCACTGTGGGTGGGGCTGCACTTTGGAAGCCTGCTTGCTTTCATTTATTCTCTCCTTGTACAGAGACGATGTTTCCAGACTTTCCCAGGTAACCATTTAAAAAATAAGATAAACCATCTCTATACAGCCTCCCTCAGTCAGCACCAAACGGTGCGTTTCCGTAAGTGGATTCGTTTGGACAGATGTGAGTGCAGAATGCGACTTCCTGGGCCGTCTCATGGCCCTGCCCTGAGCCTGAGGTGAAGGGGCTAGGCGGGGAGAGGTGTTATTTTAAGCTCCCTTTGAAGGCTCGGTGTCCTATGCACCCCAGAAACAGTTCAGGCACCCAGAGAGCAGTCTGGGGCAGGGGCTGAACTGCAGTTGGGGGTAAACTGTGGCCCCACCAGGAATCCTGGGTTCCCGCTGTCAGTCAACAAATGGCCCCCTGCCACCACCTCCTTCCTGGTTAGGCTCAGTGTCACTCCGTGTCAAAGAGCAAAGCAGAAGCTTCCAGGGCCCTGAGGGATGCTGGCAGCCCTGGCCTTGCACTCACACCACGCTGGGCTCACCTGAAACAGGAAGCCCAGAGCCGACCTCCAGCAGGAGAGTGATTTCAGGACAGTGAGGTGATGAGCTGGAGGACAGACAGACAGGTGCGTGAGCGAGACAGGTGGGTCCCAGGAACCTGGAGACGATCACACGGCCGTAGAGGGTGTTTGCGACGCCTTGAATGTGCTGAAACTTTGGGGGGAAATGACAAAACCAAAACCAAAACCACGACTTTCCAGATTCTGCAGCAATACCACCAATACAGAGCTTAACACTATGGTGTTACAAAAACATTTTTTTCCCCTCCACTGGCATCACTTTACTTTCCCATGTTTCAAGAGGTGCAAAAGCGAACTTGGCAAGCACATTTTAAGATGTTTCAAACAGAGAGTGATCCCACTGGAAAAATCAGGTCAGCAGCCCAGCCAGAAAGTAGGCAAGAGGTTAGCTGCTGCCTGACCTTTAACGTTTTAACCTGGTCTGGAGGCATTTCACTCAATTGGTTCCAGCGCCCTACTGGTGAAATCCAACTTCCATGTGGGCCATTTATGGGAGGCAGGCCACGTGCACCAGATCTGGGGTCCCCATAAGCAGGAAATGCTGTCTGATGGGGATGAGGGAGGCCCTCAGACGGCCCCGCCCAACCCTTACAGCTCCCCCTACTGTCAGTAAGATGGGCACCAGGGCACCTTGACAAGGTGGGGGTTGTGGGGAGTCGCCCCGCCGGGGACTCAGCAGTGCTTTGAAGGGATTCTGTGCAGTTGGGGTTCTCTGCAACGAGGCTTCAGTGTGGGTCCTGTTTCCACTGGAAACCTCCATAGCGGGGTTGTTGATGGCAAAACACTAATGTTGGCCTACAGGAACCCACAAGAGACAGTGTCTTTGCTACAGTCGCCCCTAAGAGTCTAAGTCACCCTTGGGCTCAAGAGCAGGCAACTTCCATCCATCAATATGTGGGAAAGAAAAGCAGGACACGATACGGCACAGCTCGCGTGGGAGCAGCCTTTTCACACAAACTGGGGCTCCCGTCCATTTCTGAGCTCTGCTCGGACATACGCACACACATTATAAGGATCGATTCCTTTAATTTCTGGAACTGGGAAATTTCTTTAATTCGGACTAGGCTTGTATAACACCAAGATGGTCAAGAACCCACCCCCCACCCGATCTGACAGTCAGGCCCGTTTGTAAGCCGCCAGCTACATAAATGTGCACATGGCTCTCAGGTAGCGTCTTCAAACAATGACATCAAAAAGATAGTATTTACGTGTGTGTGTGCGTGTGTGTGTGTGTGTGCGCGTGTGTGTGTGCATGTACATAAAACCATGGCATTCTGAATTACGGCCCAAGGTAAGAAATCGCACAGCTGGTGCCACTCACCAAATATCTAGCAAACGCAGCACGTGTCATGTGAGGGTCTTTGGGCGTGGGTCGAGGCTGTCCCCAGCATGGACGGCGTTGGTGTACCGGGTCACCAGAAGGAATGTGCTCACTCGTGGGACTGCCTTTCCCACATATGCATATATATGTGCACACGTGTTTGTGGGTGCGTGTATGCGCATGTGTGTGGTATGTGTGTGTCTGCAAAGTAGAAAACACTGGTTTGTTCTGCTCGTACTAAGCCTGTGAAATAAATCAGATTTTGTAACGGATAACACGTTTTTGTTTTTTTTAAAAAAGGAACATCGAAGAGCATCAAAAATTGCTACAGTACAAAAAAGTGTGTGTGTGTCTGTGTGTATTTATATATTTATATATACATATATATTAACCAGAAATAGCGACTCTGTCGGAAGAGATCCCCACCCCTGTGTTCTGTGAGATTCCTACGCGTGGCTCGCTGGGCTTTGGCTTTGTCACCAAGTCTGCTGGGTCCGTACATGGCACATAATGGTATAATTGGCACAGGCTCAGAATCATGGGACAAACCCCAGGCTTCAGCTGCTTCCTGTCCTTCTCGCTTGGTGTCCTCTCCTCTCTGTGTCCAGTTCCTTCCTTGCATTTCTTCTTTCCGTTCTCCAAAGAAAACTGGGAGAAGGCAGTCCCCCATAGGCGTGAGCATTTTTATAAAAATATATTTGGCCTATAGCGTCCTGCTCTGAGATCCCCACCGGCAGACAGAAGTGGTAGGTGCGGGGACCCTCCCCCTTAGATAGTTTAGTTTTAGGTTTTGTGGGGTTTTTATTTTATTCTATTTTTTTTTTTTTTTTTTACAGGTTCACCAACGGAATCCTGTGTGGAAAGAAAACAAGAAGAGATTAAATGGCAGCAGGTTGTCGGTGGGGGGAGTCTATGCAGCCTCTTTGAGCCTCGGCAACCAAACCCCGATGGCCCTGCTTCCGGCTAACAGACACCAAATGTCCTCAGAACACGACGGTACTCTCACTGCATTGTGCCTTGTCACCAGGAACTGGCACACGGCTGGCAATTCTGGGCATGAAGTGGGCCCGGGACTCACGCTAATTAGAGTCGTCGATGGAGGAGCAGTTTCTGCTTCCACAGTAGGAGTGGGTCCGGGCTTCCCAAGAGGGAGCATCGCACCCCAGCCTGCAGGTGATAAAGGCTCCTGCCCCTTCCCAGCTCCCATCCGCCAAGGGCCCCGGGGCTGCCTGCTCCAGTCCTCGGCTGCGGGAAGCAAAGGAGTCAGTTTCAATCCACTGGAGACTCATGAGGCTGAGACACAGGAGGCATGAATGGACCACATCGGAAAAAACACCTCCTGGGTCTTCCCAAGAGGTAATCGTGCCGCAGATGGTCAGTGTGTGACTCACAGTGCATGCAGGCCAGGCCAACGGGCTGCAAAGAAACAGCAGCTCTGACACAGCTGGCTGTATGCCTCAGAAAACAGAAACCCCAACGTTTTCCTGCCTCATGACGAAACCCCCGAGGTTCACCTCCCCCAGACAGCCAGAGAGCTACAGCTGTCCAACACGTGGCCAGGTGAGTTAGAACCTTTCCTAGCTCAGCCTGGAGGCGCTTCTGCTCAAAGCTGCAGCTCCCCTACAAGGATGGGGCACAGTTTCTCTCTACTGTCACTCAGAGCCCCCACCAGCACCCACAGCTACAGGAAACTAAGATCTTCAAGTAGGATACAGGGGAATAACATTAAACCCTAGTCTCTGCTGGGGATACAAATTAGAAAGTGGGTGGGGGACCTGATGATTCCAGATGAAGTTGGGAAAAGCACTCAGCTGGAACTCGAGCATTTTCATAGCGCTTCCCAGACAGCAGCCAGACTGGCCCTGTCCTAGTTGTTTATGGAGCAGTTCAGAAATACAAATTCCTGGACCCACCTCTGGAGACCCCGAATCAGGTCCTCCGGGCAGGCCCTGGGAATATGGGTTTCTGCAAGCTCAGGCCATTACTCAGCTCTTCTCCACAGACTGGGGTGTAGGCTTCTTTTTCTTGAATGGAATAAGCCTCCCAGTGACCCTCACCAGGACTGAAGGCCGGAAGGCACCTAGGTGGGGGACACAGCTGCAGGCATAGGACAGCACCCTGCTCAGCCGTCTTCCTTAGCGCCTCCGGGGCCCCCAGCATGTCAGTCTGCTCCCCCTGGGGTCGGCGTGAGGGTGCTCGCTCCCTCCCAGGAACCCTCCCGGTCTGGAGCACAGAGGCAGGGCCCCTGGTCATCACCTCACCTGGCCTTCTACCTCAAATGTCACCTGTTCAGGCAACTCCAGTTCTAAATGGAGCAACCAATCACCTCCTGTGGTGTCACCCACTCTGCTGTGACAGGGGTGTCACCTCATGTACAGAAACGGGACACCCATCAGGTGGGTGCAGGGTCTCCTTGGTACCTTACTCCAACTCTGCCCAGCCCCTGCCCACCTCCTCCGAGTTCTAGGATTTGGGGGAGGGGTGGTTTTAAAGGTGAAGTAATTAAAACAGAAAAATGTCCCTCTTGCAGGTTTATCTACCTTCGTGCTAATTTTCTGCAAGTTAAAAAATGTGGAGACAAACACTGTACGAGTCACTTCCGTGAGGTCCCAAGAGGAGTCAAATTCACGAAGACTGAGAGTAGAACGGAGGGCAGCAGGGCCTGGGGCTGGGGGTGGGAATGGGGAGCTGTTGTTTAATGGGGACAGAGTTTCAGTTTGGAAGCTGGGAAGTTCTGGAGAAGGTGGTGGTGACACCTGCACAGCAACGTGAATGTATCTAATGCCACTGAACTGTGTGCTTAAAATGGTTAAGATGGTAAACTTTGCGTTACGAGTATTTTACCACCATTAACATTTGTTTTAATATATTTAAAAGTATGGGGACACTAAAAGCTGGGCCTGGTGACCATCCACCCCATTCTGGTGGCCTGCGACAGTCTCTGGGCTAAGCTGCTGTCCACTGCCCCAGCACGATGACCACCAGCGCCCCCGCCTCACTCTCAAACAGGGCCGGGTTGGACCAGGAGTCATGGCCGCCTGCCCTAAAAAGGAAGGTTTCCTGCGAGAACCACTGCCAGCCGCTTCTCCATCCTTTCTTCTGACCTCTCCCAGGTAGGTCAGGTGAGAGGCATGGCTTCCACTCCGTCGGCCAGCCAGCTCGGGCTTTTCCATAGGACGTCACTGTGCACTTTCCTGCTTAAGAATCTTCAGTGCTTCAAGTGCCTACTCCTGGGTCCTTCCAGGGGCAACCCCGCCTCCTCGCCCTCTCACCTCTCCCTCTCATCTCCATATTCCAGGCAGCACCCAAATCTCACACTGCAAATGCTTCAAGTGTTTGCTGACGGTCCCCGCCCAGCGGAGGCCTTTCTGGACATGCTCTCCTTTCCCAAACGTGTTCTCTATTTCCTTTCTGTAAATGAGTATCCGAGCGTCTGGTTCCACCACTTATCAGGTACAGGACAAGTTGTGCTGGGTTTTGTTCTGTGTGTCACGGATCCTGCAGGCCCACCTTTGGTTCACTTGGTTCCAGCTCCGTGCCAGACCGCAGAGGGAACGCAACACTGGATGAAGCTGAGAAAAGAGGCATCTGTGGGAAAGCAGCTTTGTTCTCACCTTCTCACCCTGAAACGACCTGCACGTGCTGCCTGCAGGTGGCTGCTTAAGGGGACAGCCAGCATCAGAGGACTGAGGGAAGGAAAGTCACTCAGAAGACTGACAGAGGGCCACTGGGGGACAGAAGCCTCTTCCTAACCCACAGACATCTGTCTACGCAGCCAGAGAGAGAGAGGGGCACAGGGGGAGGGGGAGAGGGCGAGAGGGAAGGAGAGTGCGTGCTCCAACCCCGAGCTTTGACTTGCCACTTTAAGAGCAGTGCTGCTTCCTGCACAGGTGGATGGGTTCCTGGCAAGGGGCTCCTGCAAGGGAGGCATCACCCCAGCAGGCCACGAAGGGAGGTCGGGGGCTACCCCGGCCACCTTCCAGGCCCGCCGTACATTCTCTCTGAAACCCTGCTGCTGGCACTCAGCTCAAAGAGAGGGCTCAGGTTTACCTGCTCTGAAGGCTCAGCTCATGAGCCTCGCAGCTGGGCACGAACCCTGAGAGGGGACAGAAAGGGAGGTTCAGTCCAGGCTCGTTGGAATGACAGAGGCGGTGAGCCCTGGGCCACCTGCATGGTGTCCACCCAACGTTTCCAGCCAGAAAGGGAAGCTGTATGATGCCAAGTGATCTGAGAGATAGCGATCTGGGAGAAATTGTGGCTTTGGAGGAACCAGTGCCCTCTGCTGCCTGGAAGGGGATTCTGGGCTCACCTGGCCCCGCCATCTACAAGCCACATGGTAGGGGAAGGGCTGAATGATCAGTGTCTGCTTTTGCCAAACCGAGGGAACGGAGACCCCTGGAGCGCCCCAGCTGTGAGCTAATTTCTCCACATGGGGAAAGGGCTGCTTTCCCACAAAGTTTTCCTTGGTGCTGGTTAGTTTTCCTTGGTGCTCAGCTTGCAGGGGATGGTTTCCAGAAGGGCCTGGATGTTGCTTTAACAAAAGTGTTCCCTTTGAATGACAAAAGCTGGATATTCTGTTAATGGATTTTTTTTTTTTTTTTTTAGAATAAAATGGTAAGGCTCAGGTGCTTTTCTTGTTTTTTATTAGTTATGTCTTCAGTGTGTTTTTGAAAATAATAATACCACATGATTTATTTCTCTCTTGCTTCGGATAGAAGAGCCTTTATTACTTTGCAGGCTCTATGCGGGATGAAGTGGCCTCGGCAAGGCAAGCATCTGAGCACTAATGACATTTTCTGAAGTTTGCTTGTTGTATGAAAAATGACAGGAAATTAGCCCACGAACCAGTGGCAGATGGGTGTCTGAGGTCCCTTTCCTTAGAGTAGCAAAGGCTGGCTTCATTTTATCTTGTCCAGAGCATTCAATCAGTGGAAGTGGTCTGAGGCTAGAATGTTCTAGAATCTATCTTAGAGAATGAATCTGGGAAAACAGAGTGAGCGCCTGCCTGGGCTAGGGCACCTGTGTCCAGCAGCCCGGGCACTGCCGACAACCTGCCTGCAGGGACCTGAACTTGGCCAGGTCTGGGTCCCAAGTGTGCGTGTGGGTGAGCGTGAGCAGACGAGACGGTGTGGTAACACACTGCTATATCATCATTAAATATGCATTTGAAGAGGTTTAACATCTATGCCCGAGATAAATATCTCCACTGGCTCTTAAACCTTAATTAAATGTTTTAGTATTAATTGCTATTTATTTAAGGGGCAATCAGTACCTTAGTAAATCTGAGAGATCTTCCTGGTTATTGTCCGCTCGATGGTCGTGTCCAGGCATTAATTGCGAGAACCAGGGACCCTTAGAATCCGAATGTGTTCCTCCCAGCGAGTGACAAATGGTCTTTCCGACACATCACATCGGAATCTTCAAGCATTTATCAAGTACTAACAGGGCTGCTTGCGTAACCCGCCTCCTCGTCTACGGGAATCAGAGATGCTGGAGCAAGCCAACGCTGTGTGTCCATGGTTGGGCGCAGACTGAGACCTGCAAGCTCTCACCTCCCCAAACCACCCACACAAGACCCACAGCGAGGGAGTCATGCTCTTTGGACACTGAGGCGTTCCCTCCTGTACGTGGGGTGGTCCCGAAATCTTCTCAGACACAGATGGAAAGTGCGGTCCAGACACTGCGCTGCTTCGATGCCCCACCACTTACACCCTGAGCAACTGTGGGTGAGTGACTTCACCTGTCCGTGCCTCACTTTCCCCATCTGTAAATGGGGCTGCTAGGAGGACTGAGTGAGTTCCCAGATGCCAAGAGTGCTCCGGCGAGCTGCCATTTGATCGTCTTCATTAGGGACTGTCCCCATGGCTGAGGCTACCTGAAGCCAAAGAGGAGTCGGCATCCCAGCCTATGGTCCTGCAGCTCTTGGGGGAAGGGAGCGGAGGTCTTGGAGGTACAGGGCAGGCATGCTTTTACACATTTTAAAATTCTTGACAGAGAGGCTGGCATGTTACATGGTGGAGGCTTCACTGGGCAGGTGGGAACTCCGGTATTAATGAGCAAGGTCCCAATGGCTCATGTGGCCAGAACAAAGGGAGCTCCAAGGAGGTGAGTCACCTTGAGGCAGCAAAGGCCCCGGCTTCTGACGGCTGGGCTGTGCCTGGTGCATCTGGCCCTCGAATGTGTGGACAGGCAGCATCTTACCTGCCTGCCACACAGTCTCAGCAAAGGCCATTGGGGGAAGGGCTCGCTTTTCACTCTAATCTAATTAGACTTATTTGCCCATTGGCAGAACATGGCACTGAGCAGGTCACTCTGGCTTTGGGACAGGAAGTGAAGTCTGGAGACTTGATTTGGAGTTAACACACAATTTATTAGGAACTGACTGATCCATTCCTGCTTCTGGAAGCAGCTGGCTCCTGCGGCCCAAGCTAAAGGCTGCGAGCTGAGTCCCTGGAGGGTCCCGTGTGTACCCCAAAAACACCTACCTGCCTCGGGCCCTTCACCCCACTTAACAGTGGCATTGTCAATCATTCAGTCCTCACATCAGAAGGGGAGCAAAAGTAAGAGAAATTATCTTCAAACATTGAAAACCCTCCTAGTATTGGGTGCCCTACAAATGGAAGGGACCTGATGTCACATTTAGAAGGGATATCTGGAGTGGGGGGAAGCCCCCAGAGGGGATTCTTGGAAAACCTAGCATCCAAGAGAAAACCAAATTGAAAACACCCAAACCCCGGGTTGCATTGATGACTGTACATAAGGAATATGCAGTCAGGGGGGCGAAATCCTCCCCCCCAGCAACCCGAGTGTTCAGGAGATCAGCACAGAAGAAAGCAATTTAACGTTAGCATTAAAGTTAATATCATTGAAAGCAAACCAAATGTTCCCATCCAGCAGAGCGTGGAAAACGCGTCCTGCGTTGGAGCCAGTTCCTAGTTTCAAATTAGTGGATGTCGCCACTCTTCATTTTCTTTATCATTTTCTTTCTTATCCCTGATTTTTATATTTCAAATGTGTATTTTAATTCTGCTCTGCACTGCCCTCCCCACCCATGGAAAGACATGTGATGAAGGCGAGATGCCCGCCCCCTCAGCCACAGCCCTGATCACTTCCTGTTGAGGGGAGTGGGAGCTGTAATTGCACCTAGTTTCCAGGACGAGTCTCCCTGCCCTACGGTGGCCTTCCTTGGGGATGGACCTGCCCAGACAGACACAGCCAGGGTGCTGAGTCGGGGTCCTTGAGTATCTGTTATGCCCCCCACTGGGACATGGGGGTGTTTCTAACAAGTACGGCAGAGACCACAAGCCCAACTCTGGTTAGCTCAGAAAGCTAATGCCCCTGGAATCTCACCTGCCATGTCGCCATGTGGGAAGGGCACCCAGTTACCCCAGAGTGAGGATGGGGTGGGGAAGGCGAGGCAAAGGCAAGAAGGAACCAACATCCAAAACAAGAGGTACGTACCATGAAACAGACACATGGCATCTGTCCCGCCCCCAGGAGGTAAAAAAGACTTCGGCCAGTCAGCAGGAGATCTCAAACCATTTCTCAGACACAAAGGCCACAGGAATAAGATGCCGATCAGAAGAGGAGGGTCTGCAGCAAACAGAAAAATGGGCTT
Source organism: Rhinolophus sinicus (assembly GCF_036562045.2). Classification (NCBI taxonomy): domain Eukaryota; kingdom Metazoa; phylum Chordata; class Mammalia; order Chiroptera; family Rhinolophidae; genus Rhinolophus; species Rhinolophus sinicus. The sequence continues at coordinate 5,889,108 of NC_133756.1, forward strand.
CTGGGTGCTGGTCCAGGACCGGCAGGCAGGCGGGCAGGCGGGTCAGGCCTGCTACAGGAACCTGGCTTCTCGAGTGGAAACGAGTCCCCGGGACAGTGATGCTCAGCTTCACCCACTGGCCTCATGGGAAGGGACCCTCCCCCTCCCTGTGACCAGCTAAGGCCCCGCCCCTTCCACCCTGCCTGCCTAGAAAGACACAGAGCTGGAGGGAGGGATGGGTGCATAGGGGGCTCTGGTGTGGGAGCCTGAAGCCTGGTGGTCTAGCATGGCTGTGTCTTCTCCAGATGGTAGTATTTCAGCTGTGGGACCGCACAAAGCCTGGGGACTCCCATATGTTATCACACACCATGGAGACGGCAGGGCCAGGCTCCTAATGTGACTTTCCGGTTTTCCGCTGCCTTTGAGTCTAAGCTCCCACTTCCCAAGGCCAGTGAGAGCCAACAGAGCATTCCTTTAAGCCAAAAAGCAAGACCCTTTTCTACCCCACGCTTCCTCGCCAGGGCGTAAGGGTGCCAGCTGTGCCCTCCCTGCCCACAGATGGGGCTCTCACATGACACAGGGGCAGAAAGTGGGACAAAGTGAAACAACAATGACCGATCCACGACCCGTCCCTGCCCTTCCCCCACAGGCTGAAGCACTGACCGGTGCTTCAGGTTGGCCTGGATTCATATCCAAACCAAAGCCCACACCCAGCAAAATGGTCTGAACAGCCTTCTGCCAATTCTTTGTGAACTCAGCCCTCTGGAAGGCTGGGTGTGAAAAACGAGCTCTGCAGTGTCGGTCAGTGAGAGCAAAGTCGTGTTGAGAAGGACGGCTCTGAGGTTTCCTCTCTCCATTCTCTGCCTCTGGGAAAGGGGCATCTCGGACAGCACACGGCAGGTCAGAGGGGCGGCAAAACGGTGTTTAAGGAGCAGCCGCCATCTTCCGGGCAGGACAAGCTTCGTGAACTACGGGCACTACAGACAAATGTCCCCGGCTGGGTTCTGGGAGGAACCATCAGGGCACCTGGGGGAGTGTCCTCAGCTGCCAGTCCTGCTGCCAGTCCTGCTGCCAACAGTGGGCCTGTTGAGTCAGCCTGATACCCTATTCATTTCCTCCTGAGATTAAGTCGTTGGGGAATTTTTTTTTTAATTTATAAAATGATGCATGAGTGCATGCTCACTTAAAAAAAAAAAAAAAAAAAAAAAAAAAAAGCTCATCGATGTTTTCATCCAATTCCGGATAAACCTTCCGATGCTGACTCAGGGTTTCTGAAGCACTCCCAGGCACGGTTTCAGGGGCATGTCTTCTTTGAAGGATTACACGTGATTAATAAAAAAGAGCATTGAATGACCAGCAGTCTGGCTGGTGTTGGCTATTTTTTGCTAGATTACCTGCTGACGTTTTATTGATGGGGTTTGGAGACACTGAGCAGGGAGGGGCCCATCAGGACTGGTTGGTATGTAAGAGGCCCGGGACTGCAAAGCTGACTTTGGACTCTGGCAATGATGCCCGCTCAGCCGGCCCCATGCGGCACGGGGGGTGGGAAGGCATTCTGGCCACTACTCCAGGGTGCGGTCCCGGAGGAAATTCTGGCTGCTGTGTCTTCTCTGGTGGTGAAACGCCAGTCTAGCCCAGCCGTCCTGTTTTACCACATTAGCTGCCTGCATTCGACTGGACCCTGAGACATGTGAAGGGTGCTCCCCCGCCACCTGTCAACAGCCCTGTGACAATGCTGTGCCCTAGCCTGAGCTTACCGGTTCCCGTTAAACGTGGATTTGAACTCCCCCGTCGAGTGCAGCGTCTCTTCGGTGTACACGGGCACGGACGCGCGGACACACTCGTGCGAACACTGGAGGGTCTCGTTGTAAGCCGTGAATATGTCCAGGCTGCTGGGCACCCGGCCGGGGGTGAAGTCCGTCAGGTTCTGACAGCTCTCTTCCTGCTGGGTGATCTTCCGCTGGTGGCTGTTCCTCCGAGTGTTCCCGCTTTGGGCACAGCTGGAAGAGAGAGAAGTTGGGGTACGCATGGGGGAGCGGGCAGAGGTCGGAATCTGTAAACGCAACGCCAGCACGGAGCCCATATGACCTTCGTCTCTAGGTATTAATTATACACCATTAAATATTAAATGGTAATTCCCAGCCTCTCCAGAAAGATCAACCACAATCAAGCAATCAGCACTTTTTTATTTTAAACCTAGAATTTGAATTTTAAATGTGGCCGTTACTGCAGGGAGAGTTACGAAGTATGTGGCCGGGCTGTCTCGTCTCAGAGCTGAGGCCTTGTTTGGCCAAAGAATGTCAGCTGAAGAGGGGTGCTGACTTGGTTTCCCCAGGAATGCCTCCACGGGGTGAAAACTGATGGGCACTTGTGGGGAAGCCTCTAGGCCCAGGTTGGGGTGTCCTGATCATTTTGAATCGGACTACGCAACTATCTCTGGGGACAGCTGGGAAGTTAGGCACCCCACGTCCTTAGCCCCTCCCCTGCCAGGCCCACGAGGTGAACATTAGCCTGGACCGTCCTTCCTTCGTCCTCACTGGGTTTACTGAGAGAACTGTCCCCTATACCTGCAGGACACTGGCCCCATTCCTCTGGACCACAGAGGCTTCCAGGTGCCGCGTAGGACAGACATGGGACTTTCCTCCTAGTCGGCCAAGCGATCTGAAGAGGCAACGATCAGTGACCCCCCCGTCCCCAATGTCACTCTGGCAAGTTCACGAGCAGGCTGGGTGGGAGTCTCATCCCCACAGAGGAGGACAGCTAGGACATCTGGGAGGCCCCCACTTTGGGGCTTCTCTTCTGCCTCCTCTCTATGCTCAGAGCTTATGCAGACAAGAGAATTGCAAGGTGGGGTTTGTGAGCCCCCTCCCTGTAAGTCCTGGTATTTCCCTGCCTTGGTCTCCCAATAAGAGGAAGCCCGATTGCTGGTGTGGAAACCCCAGCCCATAAATGAAGGTGAGAAGGTGACTGCAAAAGTCAGGGGACGCCCAAGGGCATGACACCCACTCATCCCCTGGGCTATCTTCTCCGACAGGCATTTTGAGGTCTTGCTGCAAACCCAAATATGTGGGGAACCCAAAGGGAAGCTGGCCTGCCTGGCACCCAGCAGGTCACAAGTCTGCTGTCTCCCTGGGGGAGGGGCTTTTCCTTTCAGATGACAAGTAAGATGTGCCTGCCATGCGTCCATGTGGTCCACCCTGCCCAGGAGACCCCACTGTGAGCTAACTGCTGTCCTTGTCATCTGTCCCAGAAAATGCCGAGTCCCGGGCCCTCCAGAGCCGGCTTCGAGGCCTCGCTGGGTCGGTGTGAGGTCTGCTGAGGCTCCTGCCACCGCTCCGTAACCCCAGAGACTGGCTGTCGATCGCTGCATTGCATTGTCTGGACGCTCAGGCAGCTCCCACCTGCAGCCCCATCTAATTTTCTACCACTGTCTGCCAGCAGTGGGGGGTCACTTGGGCGTATTCCTCTGACAGGGAGTTTAAGCTTTGATGCTAAAAGGAGCCACCTTTGCTGGAGGAGTGGCTGTAGGCAGACGGGGGTCACCCAGCAGCTCCCTGATTTTCCCAGGGGTGTAGTAGGTGTGTACACCCAACAAGGCCAACCTCAAAATAGGCCAATTCCAAGGAAAATTGGCAAAGACGGGCTGCCTGGAGCAAAACGGTAACCTAATTCGCAGACACGGAGTGGCTGTGTGAGTGAGGACGGGTGCAGAAGAGGCTGGCCCAGCATCAGTGCCCAGGACAGCAAGGGGCAGGCTCGGCCCTCACCCAGGCTGCTGGTAGCAAATAAAGAAAAAGGCTTGTGCCCAGGTGGGCATCTGAGAGAAAGGATTCAGACACAGGGACACCTGCTGCCTGGCAGGGTGAGTCCTGAAAGGACTCGCGTGCAGGCTTCAGAGCCTCAGTGAGGGGACAACCCCAAAGGGCAGTGTCAAAGAGGGTGGCGCCCGTGGCCGGCCACGCTGCCCCAGGGCTGAAGGTGAGCGGGTTGCTGGAGGGCAGGAAATCAATTCCCTGGGCTGGGGCCTGGGGCCGGGTTTGCAAACCGGGATCTTTCTGTGCACACCTCCCGGGGACTGCCGTAGCCCCCGTTTCCCACAAGGGCCAAGGATCCTTACCAGTTTTTTAAGACAAGAGTTGTAATCAGAGCAGCTATGACCATGATGAGGGAGACGGTAATGGTGATAATCTGATGGACAGCCAAACCTGGAAACAGAGAATGGGGGAGAGGGGAGATGTAAAACCAGGGTCATGAGGTGAAGGGGTCCAGGAAGGGGGACACTGACCCGTCCTGTTAACCTGGCTACGAACGCCAGGTGCCATGTCTCCGTACAGCCTGCACATGCCCAGCAAGGCGCCACCGTGGGCGGCTGCGTGGGAACAAGACAGGCACTCCTCACCCCCCAGGAGCTGGCAGGTGCTGTGGGCACCAATGGCTCGCCAGTCCCTGAGCTGTGACCTGGCCTATGGGCAGGTGCAGAGCCCCTCACCTGGGACACGTAAGCTCCAGCTGAGGCATCCCCCAGGACCTGTCACCCCTCCTCGCTCTTCCCACCTCGGGAAAGTTCTGCTGCTCGATTCAGAGCACTGGGGCAGCTGGCCTGCTAGTGGGGGCAGGGTTTGGCCTGGGCCAGGAGGAGCGGGGACGGCCCAGGATTACAGGAAGGTGGGGAAGACAGCTTGCAGACTGTGGGGTGCTCGGACTTTGGGAATGTCGTCCTCTTCCCAGACTTCTCTCCAGAAGCTCACTGCCTGATGAGGTTTCAGGTAATAAAGGATCCAGGCCCAGCAGAGGGTGTGTGGTCTGGCCCTGCAGTGTGTGTGTGGACAGAAGGACGGGCCACTCCAGAAAGAAGGCAGCCAAAGCCCTGACCAAGAGCTGCCTGCTGACCCCACATGCAGACAGCCCAGGATGGACATTCTCGTCCATACTCGCCCTCTGTCCCCGACCCCTGCGCCGTGTCCCACTAACCGGACGCAGGGGGAGGGAGGAAAGGCAGGCTGGTGACAGCTCCCACCTCAGCCCCCCACCCCAGCTTTGCTCCTGCTGACAATACATCTGGAACATCCTTCCTGGGACGTGGACACAAGGACACACCCTGTCTGACTCCACTGGTCAGTTAGGGACACCTGGAAGGTGCGGGGCTCTGGCCACATCCTCCTGCTACAGCACGAACCTTACCTGAGGGGCCAGGTGCTAAAGGTCACAAGAGGCTCTGCAGAGCCCCTGCAGGTGGCAGCACTTCCGGTGCTGTGCTGACTTCTGGTGTTCTGAGACATTTGAGCATCTGTCTCTCTCCACTTGTGGAGCTCCATCCTGACCTCCATTTGCAGAGTCCCACCCATCATCACACCCGAGGACCCTGGCACATCCTGGAGTGAGAATGATGCGTGCACGGGTTCCCGTGTGCAGGGTTTGTGAGAGTAAGATTTTTCTGGCAGCATCCCATACCCCCGTGCCCAATTCATGCAGCAAACCTCTAGGACAGATTTTCTCCTCTAGGATTTGCCAGTGGGGCTAAGCTAATTATGCCACATGGACCACTCACCACCCTCAGTAATCCTGATCTATTCACCAGCTTCATTGAGACTCCACTCAGACAATGTTGGCAGAGGGGGTTCAAAAGGAGGCCCCGTTTAAGAGACAACAAGGGAGGACGGCTGCTCAGTGTCCCTTCACCCTCCATCCACACTCTCCCTCTGGCCCAGTCAAGAGACCACTATAATGTTTTAAAGACTAAGTGCTCATCCTGTGTCTGTGCTTCCTGTGATGAGAAGGAAGCTGGTGATGACGATGATAATGATGATGGTGGTGATGGTGGTGATGGTGGTGGTGACGGTGGTGATGATGGTGGTGACGGTGGTGATGGTGGTGGTGACGGTGGTGATGATGGTGGTGACGGTGGTGATGATGGTGGTGACGGTGGTGATGGTGGTGGTGATGGTGGTGATGGTGGTGATGATGATGATGATGGTGGTGGTGATGGTGGTGATGATGATGATGATGGTGGTGGTGATGGTGGTGATCACGATAGTGGTGATGCTGATGGTGATGATGGTGATGGTGATGGTGCTGATGATGGTGATGGCGATGACCCCGGGCATGTTCACCAAGCAATTGTTAGGTGTGTATTACCCGTTAATCCTCGTGATAACTCTCAAAAGTAGATACTCTCATCAAAAATTATGGAAATGAAAACCACCTGGGCAAGTTTGTGTAAATTCCTTTGGATCACAGAAGATCCACTGGCTCCAAAGTCTATACTAAGAGCAGCAGTATTACACAATTCTGAACTCAGACTTTGTTAATCTCAGTTTTGGCTTTGACCCGGCAGCCTCACTTATTCCCAGGGACAGACTGGCACCTCTGCCCTCTACATTCCTGGGGAAGAACAAGCTTCTAAATCATAAAGACAGATGCTTCAGCCTCCCACTTCCTCCATTGGTAGTCTCCTTGGGAGTGCTCCAGGCCCAGGCCAAATGCCTCTCAGCCACTTCTTGGCAGGTCACACCCCAATCCTCACATCAGGAAATGAGTCTTTGTTCCTTGGGCTAAACCTGCCATCTCTAGGTCAGCAGAAGTCAGTGCCAACGGAGGTGGGTGATGTTAAAGCACACCGAGTGGCAGTGAGCCCACAGGAGCAGTGGGGGTTCGACTGAGAGGCCAGACCCAGCTAGAGGCACTGAGAGTCCCTTTACTATAGCAGGACACTGTTGTCCATTCCCCAAAGTCTGCAGGGCCAGAGGAGGCCCTGTCGCTGCCAGATTTTGACCCCTCATCTTGTTACCACGGAAATTCTTCTGCTACATTGAGTATCTGCAGTGGCCAAAGCCTTTAGAAGGGAAGAGTTCCATCATCGGCTGTGTCTTAGATGTTTAATGCCCTCCCGTTCCCCCTGTGGGTGAGGACGGGAAAGCATTGATTCTTCTCTTCCGGTGGATGGGAGAAGCTGAGGTCCAGAGGGATATATAGTTGGCTCAAGGGGCCCCCCTGACTTATGACTCTAAGAACACAGTTCGGCCCACTGTCTGAGGTCTTCACAAGTCTCTGAGCCCCTTGAGAAAGGGACCAAATCTTCCACACTGTCACACCAGCCTGCCCCTCCCAGCACTGCCTGACACAGTGGCTGTGTGACATACTGTTCAATCCCTAACTGAAAAGTAGAAAAGAAAACACCAGGGAACAGGAAGGAAGGTAATGCCATCATTGCAATGTCTGCCTTGCTCTGGAGGCCTTTCTCCTGCCTTCCGTGCGAAACGGGACATGCCAAATTAAAATCTGGAGGAAACGTTATGTGGGTTAATAACCAGCTAAGATCATCTGGGTGGAAACACAACAATAATGTAATGGCTATGCTTCCTGGAAAGTCTGCTCTACACCAGTCTTCACACATGTGACCAACGTAATCCATCACCCATCCTGCATGTTTGCACCCCACCTGACTGATGAGGAGGCTGACGAGCAAAGAAGTAAAATGTCCTTCGGCAGAGCCAGCATGGAAGGCATTCTGTGCTGTGGAGTCCCAGTAAAAATCCAACATCTGACTCCAAATCTAACACACACATGTGCAACCACATTCCAGTAATAGCATTGGTTTGGGACAAACTTCTCTCTACTCCTCACATACTTTACAGTGGTCCCCCCTTCTCTGCTGGGGACACGTTCCAAGACCCCCAGTGGATGCCGGAAGCCACGGAAAGTAGGAACTCTAAAGCTACTATGTTTTCTCCTGTACATATATACCTAGGATAAAGTTTAATTAGGCACGGTAAGAGATTAATGACATTAACTAATAATAAAACAGAACAATTATAACAATATACTGTAATAAAAGTTATGTGAATGGCTTTGGGACCATTATTATTAAGTAAAATAAAGGTTATGTGAACACAAGCACTGGATAGCATGACTTTCGATCTGATCACCGAGACGGTACTAAGTGACTAAGGGGCAGGGAGTGTGTACAGTGGAGATGCTGGACAAAGGGACAAGTCACGTCCCGGGTGGGGCGGAGAGGGAGGGCAAGAGATTTCATCATGATACTCAGAACAGCACACAATTTAAAACATATGGATTGTTTAGTTCTGAAATTTTCCAGTTAATATTCTTGGACCACAGTTGACCATGGGTAACTGCAAGCTCAGAAAGCGAAACCACAGATAAAGGGGGACTACTATACGTGCAAAGCAAATAGCTTTGTGCTTCAATGCCTGGAACTTGGGTCCTGATGGGCCACTGGGCTCGTGCATGAGGAATAAAAGGCCACAAGACCCCATGGTCATGATGGTTGAACAGGACAGGCCTTTTGACATGTGCTAAATGTAGGAAGCAGGTTGGAAGACGGAAAATCCGTACGGATGCCTCACCATTTCCTGTCTTTGAGAGGTGGGCTGCTAAGAAGAGAATAAAACAATATGTGAGTACTTAGTAGTGTTGAACGACACGGAAACATCTGTCCCATCAGTAGGCCTCCCCAAATGCCAGGGGTCGTGTCCTTCTCTGTGGATGTCCTCCAAGTCTCTGCGTGGATCCTGGGTAGGCAGACCTTGCCGAAAAGAGCCAGGGAGGAAATACTGGCAGGCTTAGGGGGCAGTCTGGTCTCTGTCGCAACTTGGCAGCCCTGTCATTACAGGGAAGAGCAGCCATGGACAGTGTTCACACAAAGGGGTGTGACTGTGACCCAGTGAACCTTATTTGCAAAAACAGCAGCCAGATTTGGCTCATGGGCTATACGTCTGCGGACCCTCGATTTAGGGGAAGGTGGCGTGGTTTCTAAATTAAGGGGAAGGATATATCTCTTTCGAATGATCAGTTAAAAGTGGGACTCAAAGTGCAGTCCTTTGGTTCTAAAGACTAGAACCTTCACTCTCCATCATCAAAGGTTCACTGTCTTCTGAGGTTTCCACGGGCCACTGTCAAGGGGATTTCAAAGACAGCCACAGCCTCTAGCTCCTCAAGTTGGGCCGTAACAACCAGCAGTGGGCAGCTAAGTCCCCTGGGCTTGTCCACGTGAAGCCAGCTTAAGGTTAGGTCATTTTGTGTGACAGTGCCCCGTGAGAACTCAATTAGACAGAATGTTCGATTTTTGGAGACCGACACGCAGGGGAATTTTGCCAATCCAGTCCCTCCAATCGCCTCAGAAGTATTCCAGTCACGGGCCTCTCACTTGTCTCCATTAAGGTTGAAAAAAAAGCTGCATCTTGGGAAGGACAAGGTTCAGATCAGGGGGTCAGTTTGTCCAGAGGGACCCGGCACCACTGGTCTGTGGACAGCGCTTTCCCGCTCCCAGTACACAGCAGCGTTCTCAGGAGGACATCTCTCCTTCCTCTCCCCCAACTTCTCTCCTTCCTCACTAATTTCTCTCAACACACTCACACCTTGAATAATGTTCCCTCAGGTCAGGTCTCCAGTGGTCATTAAATAATGCAAGCAAGGACGTGTGTCTCCAAACCCTACTGACCCCGGGCAGGGCAATCCTTGCACAGTGTCTATGCCAGCTGCTCGAGGGCTGTGATTGGGGTGACAATGATGGCACCTGAAGGGAATGTGTACTCTATACACCCAAGGAAGGAAAAGCAACACACAGCAATTTTGTCCTCTCCACTCCCAAGGTCAATATTGAATCCATCTTCAAACTCTTCGCAATGCAGACCTGGGCCCTGAGCTGTGTGGGGCTCCTTGCTTCCCTCTCCTGACAGGTGTTATTGTTCCTGCTAATTTAGGGGCTCTTTCGGCTCCTGGTAATTGCCACTGTATACTAATGTGCTAGGAATCAGCTGCCATCCAGATAATGAAAAATTATACCCAGAATAATGGATGGGGACAGATGGATTACCCAGCTCGCATCAATCAGTGAGCCTTTTATGGTTACATCTGTGTAATAAGAGCAGGCCCTAGAGATTGGTGGGGAAGTTGGCAATCCATTTCTGAGTCTGGACGAGCGTCTTATTAAATGAAGCGGAATCAAACGGGGGCCACTGGCCACTGCAGAACCCAGTGAGCGCCTTGCTTTCTAGCATGTGGGGGGCGGGTGGCACACATGGCCGGTGCACTTAGCAAAGGCAGGGATGATGGCCCTGGAGTTGGCCCAGGCAACGGGGTGCCACTTCTGCATCTCTGTAGCTCATGCTGCAATGTGGGGACCCCTTGCGCCAGCATTACGGGAGCAAAAGCTCAGTGACCAATGGGTCAAGCGGATCATCACGGATTTTATAGTTGAGAGGTGACAAGGGGCGTCCACTGCAAAACCATTCCTTATCCACAAAAACTGAGAAATGTCAACTCCACACTATGTCCTTGTAGAACACTCTCTGGGGACACGGTGACACTTATAGCATTCACTGTGGGACAGGTAAGAGGCCAGCGGGCTTCCTGGAGGAGGAGGCGTCCAAGGTCGGGGCTCATTATGGGGCAGTTGGCCACCTCCCAGGGTGCGGGATGCACCTTGTGAAACCAGGGTGTGCACAGAAAAAAAAGGCTGCCAGCTTTTGTGGTGGGGACATAAAGGAGCGTGCCATTTTCTGGGTGACCCCGCACAGCTGTCCGGGGGTGAGTGATGGAACAGCTTCAAGCCGAGACTCCATGGAGATAAAGTCTCGGCTCATCAGAGGTTTGTCCACCTCAGGGCGGGGTCATCAATAGAGATGACAGAGCCTCACGAGGGACAGGACCACACTGGCGTGGCCAGCACCGGCCTCGTCCTGACAACACGGTAAAAGCGAGTCCTCAAGGAATCTCCCCAAAGGAACCTCAGAGTCACGGTGCAGCAGTGGTCCCCAGCGGGGAGATCTGGCCACATCTGGAGACATTTTTGGTTGTCACACGGGGGTTGGGGGTGCTTTCACTGGCATCTGGTGGGCAGAGGGCAAAGACACTGGCAGACGTCCTACAGCGCACAGGACGGCCACATAAGAAAGACAGATCGGGCCCCAGACATCAGTGCTGCTAAGGCTGTTTGCTAACAGAATACATGCACGAAGGACGTGCACGTTTCAAAGCCACGTCACACCACGGAATTGATCGCTGGGATGCCACCAGTGGGCAGCATGTGGATAGCAGGCCCTGGTCACACCCCGCGTAGCTGCAAAGGATGGAACGTGGTCCTTTCCCCATCACGTCCCCTCTCTCCCTCCAGCCCCTTTGATTAACAGCAAAGGCAGGACGGGGACAGGTGCGGGCTGACTTCTGACAGCAGCTGTAGAGACGCCACGTTATGAAGTGACGCTCGTTTCATTGGTAGTGGGTGCCGTGCACCGTTCCACATACATTAGTTCATGCCCAGCTCACTGCAACCCCATGAGGTGGCACAGAGATGCTCCCCATTTCCTCAGGTCGCACGGTGCAATTGCGACACCCCCAGACCACCCTCAGGTTCACTAACTCACTTCAAGGACCCAGAGAATTGAACACAGCTGTTATACTCGTTATGGTTCGTCACCGTGACAGGGCATGGATTAAAATCAGCAATGGGAGGAGGCACACAGGGCAGACAGAGTCCAGGAGAGACCAGCCACAGGGTCGCAGCCACCCTCTCCCGGAGCGGGGGGGCTGTCCTGTCACAGCACTAACTTCTCCCCCACGCACAGGGTACCGCTCCCCAGCCTGGTGTCCAGTCTGGTGGCTCCGGTCACGTAGGCACGGCTGACCTCCACGTGGCGGGTCTGTCTCCTGCCCAACCAGCAGGCAGGCTGACACCGTGTGGCCCAGGGCTCCATCCTAACAAAGCCACTCTCATCGGGCAGGGCCACCCAGGACGTTGAGTGACCTCCCAGGAGCTGGGGTCACGGACATTTCTCTGAGCAAGGTTTACCCTTTACTGCAGACACAGCCGACACCCAGCACACATGGGACCCAAACCCAGGCAGGTGTGCTCTGGGGCCCCGCCGTTAGCCGCTTCTCTGCCCAGCCCACTGGAAAGCACTCTCCACAGCCGGTGGCCAGTGGCCGTGGTCCCAGTCCAGAGAGCACCTGGGGTCCCCATACATGCTCTGCTGGCTGGGGGTCCAAAAGGGACTTGAAGTTGGACTTATGTCCCCTGACATTAGGCTCAACTGAAGCTGCCCCATGCCTGGATTAGCCACATGGAGGAGCAAGTTCCATGGACGAGGGGAACTTTTTCAGATTCCTCTGAGCGTGAGAGCAGGGTACCACAGGCTGGGGACAGAGGGCACCTGGGCCGAAGGATCATGCAGCAGCCAGATCCAGACCCAACCAAAGGCACCGATCTACCACCAACACCCCTGAGCACCATCTTCTCTGCCAAATCTCAGCTTGTCCCACTGCTCAGCCCCAGGGCAAGCTCTTCCCTCTCAGGCCAGGGGTCCGCGGGGAGGGTGGGACGCCACGGGTGGCGTTTGGAGAACTCCACCCACAGGCAGCATCTTTTCCGCAGCAGAAAAGCCGGGCCTGAGGGAAACGCAAAACTCCTCAGAGAGGAGATGAAATTGCAAACTTTCGGGGCAGCTTTCAAAGCATGACCATCCGGGCTTCTTAGGCGTGTCACTGTGTCCACCTGTCCCCATGTTGTTTGCCAAGCCCTCCCAGGACTCTTGGGCACACGCATGCAAGCATGCACACCGACATGTGCGCACACACACAGCGCGTGAGCGTGCGGACAGGCACATACACGCACACACACACAGGCTGGATGTATTGCTCATCTAAGAGCAGAAGCAGCTGACACCAAGCTTTGAGCTCAGTAACCAATATGGAAATGACCCACTTCTTTCATTTAACTCCCAATAGCATCTGAATATTTCCACAAAGGATGATGGGCTGGGAAGCAGTGTGCTCGGTGCTGACAAGAGGTCAGGGGCCCCGAGGAGCACGCCCACGTGGTGTCCACCAGCCGGCACTTCGGGGAGCAGAGGGGCTTCTGCTGTGAAAGCAGCGCAGGCCGGGGCCCCAGCCCTGGTCCCACGTGTCAGCTGCGGAGTCTGACTGGATTCATCACCAGCAGCGCCAGCTCCCGCCATCAGGATGGAGTCTCTATTTAGCCCAGAAAACGGTGAATGGATCAAACCTCTAAGCAAATGCGGCTCTCCCCGACCAGGCCTGGCTGCCCTCCCTCGCGGAGCCACCCTACTGTGTGGCCCAAATACTCCAGTTCTACAGACCATGCGCTGGCGCTGCCGAGGTGCCCCCGATCGAGCAGGAGCTGGCACACAGGTGCTCAGAGGGAAATGGTTCTTACGCTGCTTATCTTTACAGGGGAACCTGGGCACAGGCTCAGGCCCCTTCCTGGGACAGGGCGGCCGGGGCTGGCCGTGACAGCAGACTCTGTAAACGTGCTCTAAATAGACACAGGGACCAGCCACGTCCCTCTTAGGAAGTCACAGCATGCTCAGAGCACACCACGGCCCCATTCGCGCCCTGTGTCTGGTCCCAGGGGCCTAATTACCACTAATTTTTTTATTTGGGGCTCTCTAACAACATACCTGTGGCCCAGGCACCTGTCCAAATTAGACAGGAGCCCAGACCCCGAGGTAGTTACCTCCCGGTAGCCTGCGCCCTGGTCCCCGACTTGTTTCCAGTAACATGTCAGTGTATAGGCCGTGGGTCAGGGCAGATATGCTGCTCTGGACATTCCCTCTGGGGAGCACGACCTGCAGTCAGCAGAGACGCTGGCCAAGTCCCACAGGGGGACTGGACGCAACAACTCCCGGGAGCAGACAGAATCGACACACTGTAAGTGTGCCACAGAGCGAGACAGAATCCCGGGGCAGACAAGAAAACAACACAGTAATAATGACCATGTGTGAGGCTGCACCAAATTGCCTTCTGGCCTCTGTCCAGTCGTGTCGAGCCACCAGCCTATGGAATTGCTCTGGAGGGTGACCATCCAGCCCCATGCCCAGAGCAGAGGGGGCAGCTGCTGTTCCTGTCCTGGAATCTGGGCTTCCGGAGGGAGCAGCACGTGGGACTCGGCCCCCAGAACCTGGTTTCAGATGGGAGCTGCCCCGACCCCATACCCACAGGGTCACGTCCTGCAGGGCCTGTCATCCAGCAGTGACACATGCCACATGCCCTTTGCTGAGTGAAGTGTGACGGGGACTTGTCTGTGTGCCATGCCTGCAGGACCTCAAATGGCCACCTCATCATTTCTCTCCCTCATCCCTCTGACAATCCCCCAAGAGTGACACACCTCATCTACAGAAGGTCCTGTTACACAGAAAAGCGCTGTGTCCACATGCGGCACTCCAGGTAGGCTATGTCAACATGGTGGCCCCAAGTCTTCACCCCTCCCTCCAGCTATGCTCTTTGCTGTGTCACATTGCAGTGCCCTCCCGCCCATCCTGCCACCACCACCCTGGATGAGGTGCCCCCCCCCCCCAGCTCTCACCTCTGGGCTGGGGCAGTGACGGGAGCAGAGGCTGGACACTGGAGTGTGCGTGGGGCTGGCTCTGGTGCATTATGCTGTCCCCACTAGGCCAGCCGCTGGGGGAGGAGGGACACATGGGGTAAAGCTGACAGCCTCAATCACCAGAACTGAAGCCCACATGTCAGCCGACGGACACCCACCCCGGCCATGTGAGTGACCCCGAGGAATCGACTCTTACGGTTGTATGCCTCAAGGTTTGGTGCTGTTTGTTACGTGGCATTTCCAGGGCCACAGCTAACTGATACACTAGGTGAAGACGGGAGGGGATGGTCTTTCAGGCAAAGAGGAGGAAGCACATGGGGGAAAGTCTGAGTGGGACTGTGTGGGAGGCCCCACGGCAGGAAGGCTCCACGGACACAACAATACAGGGGGGTTACTGCTCCCTAAGGGGCATAGTTGTGTCCAGTCCAGAGATCTGTGGTCCAGGAGGGACGCTCCTTGTTGGCTCATCACAGCTGGGACGAGCACCTGCTTTGGAGGGTGACGGATCCTTGATGCACGTCCATCACAAACGTCACCCAGCGTATTCTGGAGCTTTGGTCTGGGGCTAAGAGCCAACTGACCCGTCTGCATACAATCATTCCTCGGCCATCACAGGGCTTCTTTCTGCAGCTTGGCGTCCCTCACCTCAGCTGGCTTCTGGTTGGGGGCCCCACGGAGCCAAGCACTCGATTGTCCCATTGAGAGATGTTCCCTCATTGCACTCCAACACACCTTCCAGCATGTTCTAAGTCAAACCCTTGGGGTTAAACTGAGCCCGGGAGTCAGGGTGGGAGGGTCCGGCTTAGCCTCTTGGGAGCACTGCACAAAGTTTGCAAACAGAGCCCTTGAGGACCAGCTGACTGCCAGTTCTGCCTTCAGAATCCACTGGCAGTGTCAACGGAGCCAGCAGGAGGGAGATGGCTATCCCTGAGATCCATTAAAATCTCAGGACAGTAGAAAGCTGGAGGAAATTGCAATGTGATGATGACCGCAGGTGAGGGCTGTAGAGAGAAGGGGAGAGCAAGGGCTCTCAGCACCAGCTTCCCAGAGGGGCTCTCTGAGCACTTTTTAAGGCTTTCTGGTGGAGAGCAGCATTAAGACTACTAGCAACTGCTTGTCTTTTTGTCGCGAACTGCGATTTTATTAAAAACAACAACTAAAAGCATTTAAAAGGCCCTAGTGCCCACCACTCTCTCGGACGCCCAGCCAGCAGCTCTCCTGTTGCCCCCTTCTCCCACCAGGATGGGCACTGATGAGAACCACTGCTGCCCCCACCCGCCCCAGCCCTGAGGCACAGCCACCTGTGGGGCAGCTGCCCAGGTAAGACCCAGAGTGCAGTTTCCAGGCTTTTGGCCTCACATGAAAGGTGCTGGCTCAGGTAGTAAATGGCCACCAACTGTGATTGGATGGCCATCAGCTGTGGCTAGTTGGCCGTCAGCTGTAACCAGTGAGCCATTGGCCACTAATATAACTGCCGTGGCTACACTAGCAGCAAATGAGGGCTGGCAAGAAGATGGTGGCTGAGCTGGCAAGAGCGGATTGCAGTTAGCAAGTGAGGTTGGTTGACTGAGAAGCAGGCGGTAGATTGAGGATAGTGTGGCTCCTGCTTCCTGTGTCTCCAACCCAGCCGCCAGCGAAACTATAGTGGTATGACTCCCCCATCTGTGGCTCTGTGGGTGTTCCTTTTTGGCCTCACCATGTCCTGCGTTCTTATGTGGGGAGCAGAACTAGAGACACTGCGTGGCACCCTGCATGACACAACCTCTCTCTGCATCTTGGCCCTAGGGTTGCTACAAGGTCAGACACGGAAGGCTGGAGCAGTGGTGGCCTTGGGCACTGTCCCCTGACACCAGGAGAGCAGGGAGGTGGGGCTGAGGGCTGGGAGGCTCAGGGGAGGGTGGCTCTTGGGGGAGGAGGGAGCCTGCAGGAAAACAGCTGTCCTTTGCTTTCATGGGGTCCCTGCAATGTTCAAACCCATGTTTGCAAGATGGCCTTTCATAGCACAAGACAGACTCCTTCAGAGACACAAGCAGAAACAAACAGAAAAATGTCCCATTCCATCTGGGAAATGAGAAGCCGGGGATTCTCTGAGACTTTGGAGAACAGAAAAGGCGTTGTTCTCTCACCCCCAAAATGACAGCTCTTAGGCAGCGTCTGGAGGAGGGAGGCAGGGAGCAGAGAGAGAAAGGAAGGCTGACACCTTTGGAGGAGGGTGGGCCTTCCAGAAAGAAGGAAACTGATCCCAGCCTCGCTGCCTGCAGAAGAGCCTCTGCAGTGGGAGTCCTCAGGGGTCCCCTGCAAAGGGCCGGGCAGTTAAAATTTAAGCTTTGTGGCTCACTCTCTCCATTCCAACCACTGGCATCTGCCATTGCAGGTTAGAGGCTCCCCAGACAGATGCCAACAGGTGGGTATGGCGGTGCTCCAACAAGACTGCCTGTGGACACTGACTCAAAAAACTTGCAGTTACGAAATGTTATCCTTGTGGTTTTTTCTAACCATTTAAAAGTATGGGGAAAAAAAACAACCCCAAAATATTCTTAGCTCCCAGAAGGTACAAAAACAAGAAACAGACAGGATTTGGCCCAGGGGCCATAATTTGCCAAGCTCTGATCTAGAGCCTGAAATTATCCCTATAGCTTTCTGTCCACAATGTCCAGCACTGAACACAACATTACCAGGTACACCAGGGGACAGGACCAAACGTACAAAAACCGGGAGAAAAGAAAAGAAAAACAGACTAAAGAAATAGTCTTGTAGAATATCTAAGTAACGGAGTTATCAGGCACCAACTTTAAAATAATGGTGCAAAGCGGTAAGGATCTCCGTTATCCTGGACTTTGAGGTGGCCCTAGGTCTAACGACAGGTGTCCTTATATGAGAAAAGAGAGGGACACACAGTGACACAGGGCAGAAATCAATGTGACAATGGAGGTAGAGATGGGGTGATGTGGCCACAAGCCAAGACAACCTGGAAGACCCAGAAACTGGAAGGGGCAAGAAGGAATCTGCCCTGGAGACGACAGTGAGAGCACCGCCCTGTGTCACCTGGATTTGGGACTTCTGGCCTCTGGAACGTGAGACAATGACTTTCTGTTGTTTTGAGCCCCCTGGTGTGTGGTCACTTGTTCCTGCAGCCCCAGGAAACTCATACAGTTGACTTTGCTATCTCCACTTTACAAGGAGAAAAGGGGGCTTGTGCAGGTTACCTGTACTCTGAGAAGTGGCAGAGCCCATGTCCCCACTCAGCTCAGCCTGACTCTCAAACCCGTACTCTCTCTTCGTGTCCACAAGTCCCAACCAAACACCAAAGCAGCCCACTCACCCCAGCAACGGCGGGACCTGGGACAAAGACACTCTCTAAGGGAACGTGTCTCCCAGGACCCACCACCTCCGCTGGCCAGACACCACCGCACGTCCCCAAATGATCCACCTACTCTGAACTCAAAGCCAAATGAGAACGAACGCCTCACACCTTTGGAGGTGCCTTCCACCCCCACCCTCTGCACTCCGTCCAGCCATGCAGAATTCATTCCTGAGCAGAACTTCATCGGAGAGGAGGGAGCAGGCAGGAGGGTGGGGCCATCGGCAGAAGGGGGCAGGGAACCCAGGAGCACCCCCTCCCCCACCCTTTCTCAAGGCTGTGCTGAGCTTTCCTGTTTTCCATTGAAGCACCCAGATCTGTCGCTGCTGTCACGCTGGGAAGGTGGAGGCGGTGTGACTCCCAGAGGCCTGGAGAGAAGCCAAAGGCTCCTGATGGGAAATGCAAACAGAGAAGCTGGAACACCTGTTCCTTTCTTGGAGCAGGGAGCCTGGAACGGCCGTGAGCCGTGAGCCGTGAGCCGTCAGCACACGCGGTTGCACCACAGCTTCGCGCCAGGGCTGCGCGGGAGGCCCGAACAATTCATTGAGGGACCTGTCATCCCAGACTCTCCGACAAGCTGCAGGCCTTCAAGGGGGTCTCCGACGACTGTTTGTTATCCTTACGCATTGTTATTTAGCGTGATGGCATATGATTATTTTGATTATTTCAAGTTGAGCTCTGGAGGAGAAACACAGCTGCCAGTTCCACTGGGACTGCCCATCCTTCCCTTCCCAGGAGGCTTCATCTCTGCGGCTCTTTCCTTAGTGTGATGACATTGGCCTGAGAAGAGGAAGGTGCGGGGGAGGGGGGTTCTGGACCCCTGGGCCCCACAAGAGCTGCTGAGCCCAGCATTCAGGCCCCACTCTAGGAGTCCCCGTAACCCACGTGGTTCTTCCTCTGCCCTCCCTTCATCCTTCAGGGTGGTGCCACTGCCTTTGGGCTGAAACTGGAATCTGTCTTTGTGTGAGCATGGTGTGTGTGCCTGAGCATATATGCCTGTGTGTGCTGCATGCATGTGGCTGGGCGTGCAGGCGTGCGTGCATGAGTGTGCACACACCTGCCCATGTCTGCAAGCACACCTGCCCTCTCTTGCTGACCCAGCTCAGCCAGGCCTTCTCTCCACGGGCCCCCCCGTGGCACGGGCCACCATGCTCTCCACGAGTTCACTAACTGCTGTTGATTGATTCATTGACCTTGGATAAATCACTGCAATTCTCTGCCTACTCATCTGGCAGAGGGAAAAACACGTGAGTCCTTTAAAAATCACGGAGGTTTGTACAGTGTGAGGGTGATGTTGAAGGCGGCAGACGGGTGGGAGGCACGCCGTGTCCGGCACTTGAGAGCCAAGTCTGTCTGGCTGTGAACCCACACGCAAGAGGCTGCCTGCTGGGAAGCCCTGGCCTCACTCTGCTGCCCTTGACAAAATGACTCAGGTCCTCCAAGGCCCAATTTGGTCTCCACACTTAGATGTCCCCGGAGGTCATAGTGACATTGAGCGGAAACCCACGTGCCTCTGGGTGTCCTCTCTTCCACTGTCCTCCCATAAACCCCTCTAACTAACCCCCCCCCGCCCCCGTCTGTCCATATGGATCCAAGTCGTCTCCCAAACTGAAACGCCCCCTCCCGAGCTGCCGTCCCTCCGGGTCTGGAGACCTGCCGCTGTGCTCCGTGCCAGGATGGCCCAGGGCACACCTCCTCCCGCAGCTCTATCGCCAAGGCTGAATCGGCACACGGCATTTCTAGAGTCAGAGGCCACTCACTCCTCAGCCGATTCTGAGTAGGTAAGTCAGGAGTTGTTCTTGGCGAGACCTCCTATAGAGGGGGTTGAGCAGAGCTGACCTTCACTTTGCACGTCCACCCCAGTGGCACAGAGCCCTAAGGGTTCAGGTCAAAATGTCAAAGACAACAGGGAGGTGGGGAGGGGGGGAAATTAGAAATCCACTCAGGCCCATGTGATTGTAAGCTCCTGCCTCAACCTCTGCACATATTTGATGGCCTACTGTTGAATGAATGAATGAATGAATGAATGAATTAGTGAGTGAATGAATGAATGAATGAATGAGTGAATGAGTGAGTAAGTGAATGAATGAATGAATACATAGATAACTGGCTGAATGCACGGGGGGAAGAGCAGGCTTAGATAGTACCTGCAGTTCCCATCAACTTTGTTCTCGGTGTTTCCTGCCCATGCTGAGCCCTGTCCCCTTTACCTCCCTACAGCCTCATGCAGCCTCCTGGCCCCTTGTCACTCACCCTCCCCAGCCTTGCCTCTGCACACCCCCACCCCCACCACACATGAGTTTCCATCTAAGCAGTGCCCAGTGCTCAGATCATTGGTTGTACAGCCTCGGTTCTGCGTCTGGTTCCCCCAGAGGCTCTGATGAAGTTCTGACAGCCTGACAGTAAGGAGCCAAAAAGGGGGGTTCCCCACCCCCCTATAGAGAACATGTTTCCATTTCCACAAGAGCCTTTCACACCTCCCCCAAAGGTCTCCATCAGTGGGGTCGGCACAGTCACCATCATGGAGCAATTGTGTAGACACAGGCCAAGCTTCAGCACCCCACGTCACATTGTGGGGACAGCTATGGAACCAGCACAGGCTCTGTGGGCGCAGGGGACCGGAGGGCATCTCTCAAAGCAAGCTGGCACCTTGGGCTACCTTTCCAGGCAACTGGAAATCGGAATGTGGCATCAGTACCACATGTTTGTTTTCTCTACAAGGACCCAGTTGCCAAAATGAAGGCCATAAAGCCCATTCATGGTGGCAATGACCTCTGAATACCAGCGGTTCTGGAACAGTGAAAGTATTGTCCCTGAGCGACTGTCTCACTGGGGGCAAGGTAATGACTCCTGTGAGGATACGTCAATGATTCCCCACGGCAGCAACGCTCCTTCAGAGTGTGTGTGTGTGCAGGGAGGGGCTTAGGGAGGAACCGAAAAAGGTGACAGGCTTTTAGATTTAGTTATTCATTTTACTTTGTATTTTGAAACAACTCCAAACTTACAGAAAAGGGGCGAGGGCAGGCTGCACACACCCAGGTCCCCTACACGGGCCCGCCCGGGTTTCACCTATGATCCCAGCACCATCCGATTTCTGACCACATGTCCAGTTTAGTTTGGGCCTGTCACTCATCTCCTTGCATCTGGATCCATTTCCCAGTCTCTCCTAGGTTGGCATTTTTGAAGGCTCCAGAATAACCAGTCCCTTTGTAGGATGACCCTCAGTTCTGACTGGTCCAACGTCTCCTCCTGAGTTAGGTTTCGGGAGGACATTCATGAGCCAGGGCTGTGTTCTCAGCGATTCCTATGGGCGGGGCAGCAGGCTGACTGTCCCCTCCCTGCTGGGGACAACAGAGACCCTTGGGCCCAGATGGTGTCTGCCACGTGTCTTCCCTGCAAAGCTACTCCCCTGCCTTTGTGGTGATAAGTGTTTCCTGGGAGATCATTTGAGCTGTAAAGTCCTACTCCTCACCCAACTTTTCCCCCTTTTTATTGTCCATTGATGTCTCCTGCCTGAGTTATGACGATGATGGTGGGAACCGTGCTGATGTCATCATTCCTTCTGCATTTACTACCTGGCATCCTATTGTCACAGAGACCTTTCTCGTTTCGTGTCTTTATTCCCTCGGGGGCCCTGCTTTACTACAGCATCGTTTCTTACCTTGTACCTGGAATTGTCGCTGGTTTGGCTGGCGGGAGCTGCCTTCTCAGGCTTTCTGACATGTCGCCAGAGTTCTCTGGGCACTTCCTTTCTTTCTGGTACTAAATGTTCCAGGACTAACTTGTTCTTTCCTTGGCCCAGCCCTGGAATCAGCCATTTCTTCAAGGAGCCCTGGGCCTTCCAAGGAGAACGCTGGAAACTGAGGCCTGAGTGCCAGGCGTGCTCACTGCTCCTGGGGCCTCTTAGCTGGAGCCCCACTTAGTCAGGAAATGTCTGTGAACGCTCGCCTGGGAAACCATCCGTGTGCACCAATCCCTCTGTTGCATCATGTCTCCCCCCAAACTCACACCCACCTGAACCTCAGAATGTAACCTTCTCTGGAAATAGGGTCATTGAAGATGTGATTAAGTTAAGATGAGACCACACTGGATTGGGGGGGCCCTACTCCAGTGAATGCTGTCCTTATACGAAGAGGAAAGGACATACACACACCACACATGGGGAGAGGTGAAGACAGAGGCAGAGGCTGGAGGGATGCCGCCACAAGCCAAGGAGCGCCTGCAGCCCCCAGAAGCTGGAAAGGGCAGGAAGGAACCTCCCCTGGAGCCTCCAGAGGGAGCCTGGTCCTGTGACACCACGATTTTGGACTTCTGGTCTCCAGAACTGGGAAAGACTACATTTCTGTGGTTTTAAGCCCCCCAGTTTACAAAGTTTTATTATAGAAGCCCCTCCTGGAAACCAATAAAACCTGAAAACTCAACCCAACGCAATGGGATCATTCTAGGTTCCCCCTTTCCATATCTGTGCCTCCACTCCTGGGAGAAACCCTGCTCTCATGTGTGTTTGCTGATGTGCTCGGCTCAGTCCCCTGTGTGTGGCTGGTCTCAAGCCCCTCAGCTGCTGCCCTACTCAGTGTGCTCCCTGAGCGGCCACCGGGTACTGGGCTTCCTGCCGAGAGACGACCCTTTGCAGCTGCAGGGGCTACTGGTCGTCTGCTGTCAGACAGGCAGGAAGTGTCTGCCTCCAGCGCCCCGAGGGCGAAGGCCGGGGCCAGAAGCCAGACTCCCTGGTCCTCACACCATGGAACTATCAGATCCTCTGTTTTCTAATTTAAAAACATTGCAGTAAAAAGTACATATAACATAAAATGTAAGCATTTTAAGTGGGAGTTCAGTGATGTTAAGTACATTCACACTGTTCTGAAATTGTCTCCACACCTCTTCATCACGCAAAACTGGAACTCTGTCCTCAATGACCCCTCCCCCAGCTCCTGACACCCGCCATCCACTTTCTGTCTCTATGAGTTTGATAACTCTAGGAACCTCCTCTCCGTGGAATCAACAGTGTTTGGCTTTTTGTGACCGGATGATTTCATTGAGCATAATGTCCTCAAGGTCTTTTGTGTTATAGTAGGTGTTTGGATTTCCTTCTTTTTCTTAAGGCCAACTAATATTCCACTTTGTGGATGGACCACATTTCATCCATCCATCATCCATCCACCATCCATCCACCATCCATCATCCATCCATCCATCCACTCATCCATCCATCCATCCACTGTCCATCCATCCACTCATCCATCCATCCATCCACTGTCCATCCATCCATCATCCATCCATCCATCCATCCATCCATCCATCATCCATCCATCCATCCATCCATCCATCCATCCATCATCCATCCATCCATCCATCCATCCATCCATCCATCCACGAACACCTGGGTCCCTTCCACCTTTGGGCCATCGTGAACAGTGCTGCTGTGAACATATGTCTTTGAGTCCCCACTGCAATTCTTCCAGGTATACTCCTGTCAGACCCTCTCATCTCGCGAGACAAATGATCCTTGAGCTACACGGGGACACCCAGAAAGGGACAGTGCTATCCTGGACACCTTTTCAGACACAGTAGGAGCGGGCCTGGGGGACAGGTTAGTGGGGGGACCCCTAACCCCCAGCAGACACTCAGATGCCAAGAACAGAAGAAGATATCCTAGACTCTGGTAGGAAGGCAGAAAGAAATGTGCACTTGACCTCACACACCACGAATTCAAGGTCGGCGGTGAGGGCACCAAGGCCACACTGTGCCCCAAGGAACGGCAACCCAAGTAGAAAGGAAAATGGATAAAAAACAACACACCAACCCCAAACCTACTGCCTCCTCTTCTTCAGATGGCTTTCTTTTTTAAAAAACTACGCTCTGAGGGTCATTTCTGTGCAGTGAGAGAACATGAAAAATACCAGCAACTCATGTGAAATACCAGCCAGGATGACTAAGTAAGGAAAGATGAGATGCAAATTGATCTCTGCCTCTTGGGAACTGATTTAAGAATCTGTTCAAAATCAAATTAACTTTTTGACTTATTTCCCCAGAAAGCTCGGAAGGCAGCCATGAGACCATGGGTTAACCCTCTCACCAGAGAAACACAGGAGTGCTGGGGGATCGTGTCATACATGCATCTCCAGCACGGCTTGCAGGGCCTGTCACCTGGGCATCGCTGTGGACAAGAGGGGCTCTGTCTGTGCTGGGATGGGCCAGCTCTCCTAAAGTGGCAGACTCCAAGGCCCATGTTCAAGCCAGATGGCCCCTGGGCTAGTTCCTCAGTCATTTAGCTTCCCGACGGTGCCAGGGATGGCGGTGAGGGTCTCGCACTGGAGATGACAGAAAATCCGGTCTCCTGGGAGAGGGGATGGCTGTGCCCTCCCCACGTGCCACCTCTCCACCTGAATGCGCCCAAAGGCCAAGGTGCCCTCCCTGCTTCCACCCTGCCCTGTCTGCCCCCTCCTCCTCCTTGTCCAGTGAGAACAGGGCCCCGCTGTGTTCACCGCACTCCCAGGGCCTGTCGCTGCGGCTTACGCACAGTCGGTTAACGAAGATCTGAGACGTGAGTGAATGAACTCCGTGTTCTGCTGGCCTCCGCTTCCTCCGCTCTGTGGCAGGAGCCGCTGCAGCTCATCCTGGCTACGACGCTGCCTGCCCCTGAAGGACTGGGCTTTGGGGCTCGCTGCTCTCCTGAGAGAGCGCAGTATTTAAGTCGGGCGAGTAAAATGTGTCCTTAGTACCAGGTCACATCAAGGCTGGGAAGCCCTGTGTCCCCAGGCGGGCAGCTTGCACCTAGGAGGAGTCTAACCAGCCCGTGACGCTGGCTTCTAGGTGACCTCCAAAACCCCTACGGCGCCCCCAGCCTTGAGCTCACCGCTGTGTCAGGGGAGTGACAGTGTGTGTGGCCTCTTTGGGCCCCTGGACGTAATCACACAGCTGCTGTTTCTGTAGCTGCGCCCCGGCTGGGACCCCAGCACCCAGTCCTGACTGCACGTGGCCCCAAGGAAACGATGGCCCTCTGACTTCAGGGTCCTTCCAGCTGTTTGTGGGTACCCTGCATCCTGTTGCTACAACACGGAAGTACCCAGACCGACAGCCGTCTTGCCATCTGTCTCATGACAACCAAAATAAAGAGAAAACAACACATCCACATCCCACCCCCACCCCTGCCTGGTATCAATATGTGTGATTTCCATGCAGACGTGAGGAGCTGGTGGGTGGGGAGAGGGCTTGGCCGGGGGCTGGGCGGAGGCGAGCGCTGGGCAGCGCTTCCCCAGCCCACAGGGGCTCATCCACCACCCCAGCAGTGTCACAGGTAGGGAGGGGACACGCGCCTCTCAAGAAGCAGCTCCGATGCTGCCAGCATGGTAATCACCCTGCTTTGCTGAGGGCACGTATGCCCACTGGGGCCTGTCCCAGCGCTCTGCCTTGCTCTGTCCGTCCCAGACCTCGCTCCACACCCAGGGGCTGGCCCTAGGACACCTGCCCAGCTACAGACCCTGGCGGAGCCCACCTGAGCTGTGTACCCCAAGTTTAGAGGGGCTCCCCACCTGCTTCCCCAGTTCACAGGCCAGATGGGGACCTGAGCTACAATGGTATCATCCTCTTCGTTTTAAAAGTGTTCTCTTCGTTTACTTATTCTCCAGTGTGTGCACGTTACTCTTTAATATGCTGCCCAGCAGATCAGAATGCTCTGCCCCAGGAGCTGTGTGCTCATAGCAGGGGCGAGGGGAGCGGAGGGGAGATCAATCCCTTCTGGGCATGGGGATGAGAGAGACTCGGGCGAGGGGCTAGAGCAGGGCAGCACCGCAGGCAGCAGCAAGGCTGTGGAGGGGGCGGGCTGACCACAGACCAGTGTGGGCCCTGGTGGCCAAGTGTGAAGGTTGTCACTGCCCTGACCCAGGGAGGGGCCTTGGGACCCAGGCCTGGGAAACTGCAGAGGCGAGAAAGTTCTCTGCTCTGCACCACGGGCTCCCCCTCGGGGCTGCTTCTCCTTCTAAGAACACTCACGAAGGCAGCGGGGGCACAGTGCCCGTCCCATGTGAATTATGATCTGAGATCATGGGGGATGAGGCCGTCATTCGCGCCTTTGGTGACGACAGTTGGGTCCCCAGGTTGCTGGGAAAAGGGAGCGTGTTTCTGAAAGCTGATACTGGGTGCTATGATGTCGCGGTGTGGGTGGTTCACCTGCCCCGCTTGTCTCAGATGCTTTGCGTCTTTACCGGGAGCCCTCAGGGCTGGCACCTCCTTGGGAAGTAGCAGAAGCTGTGTGCAGGCTTCAGGCTGCAGGGTAGTGGGCAGGCCGGGCTGCCACCAAGGTAGGGAGAGCACCGGAGCCGTAGCCCAGGGACGGCCAGCTGGACACACGTCTGCTCAGGGGCCCAGGGTGCTGGGGACAGGCTTTTGGGGCCAGCAGCACTGGGGCCAACTTGTGGTGACAATAAACTGTGCAGTCACACACCCTTTCAGTCTCCGTTTCCTAGTCTGCAAATTGTTTGTTTAAAACACCATAAACCCCAAAGAGTTGTTGAGAAGGTCGAAGGAGACGAGGCCCAGGGCAGTGCAGCACATAACACCCATGACTTCCCAGAGGCCGGGTTAGAATCCCAGCTCTACCCCTTACACGCTGTGTGACCTTGGGCAAGTCCCTTAACCTCTCTCTGTGGCTCTGCTGAATAAGGCTCAGAAGAGTGCCCATCTCCCAGAACTGCTGAGCTCCTTATAAGATTCAGCTCAAGTTAAACACTTACAATCTGGCTCACGGTGAGTACAAAATACATCGAACTGTTGGCATTACGGGCAGGGCTTACGAATCAGACGCCCCGCCCACCTGCATTTTCTGGGGCTCAGCTCGTGTTGCTTTCTTCTAAGACAGTGCAGCCGGGTCCTGGAGCCTTTCTTCCTCCACCCTGAATGAGTGCTTGGGGTTCAGAAGATTTGCGGGTCTGTATTTACATTTTAATTCTCACGACTGAAGGGGCCTTTTGCAAATCATTCCCATTGTTTTGTTTTTTTCTTTCCTGGGCTGAGCCGTGTCAATACTGGGGACTGATGGCTTATAAAGGCAGCTAATTGGTGCGTCACTGGCTCTGTGCAGCCCGCTCTCTCTCTCCCCTGTCTCCTCTGATCCACATTTCGTAAGGGCATCTTGCCCTAGAATTATGAGCACAGAAATCAGAGCAAGAATCTTCCGTGCTCTATTTCTGGCTCTGACACAGACGACGACGTGTGGGCAGATCCTAAGTCCAGAATTTTCTCTGCTCTCTCAGAGATAACACAAGTCCCAGTGGCCATCTCCTGTCCCTGCCCCCCGGGGGACGGGGGCTCATCCTGGCCCACCCGCGGTGGGTCAGGACACAGAGGACCAAGTCACGTCCTCTGGGATTTCCTGTGATCGGGAGCCAGGTCCGTTCTCCGTGCCCTATTTTTCCAGAATGATAACAGAGGGCATCTCGGAACAGGGCATCTGGTTCCCAGTGAACTGCAGGCTTTGTGGGGACCGGGCCCAAGACTATTCTGCCGACTGCTGAGGCCCCAATTCCTGGCACAGAACCTGATCATTTGGTTCGGTTGGGTGAATGAATGAATGAATGAATGAATGAATGAATGAGCAAATGGGCAGCTTCTCTTGGGCAGCTTCTCCCCACTGTATAACCTGTCTCTAAACCCAGGATTTGGCAATGACGATCCTCAGGCCAGCTGGGGCCTTGGGCGAGTACCAACCCACATTTCCCTCGTGAGATGGGGGTTTCAGGATGGACAGGGAGTCTGAAAAAAGCATTACATTTCTATAAAAATAAATCCAGTGGCAACCCTGAGCCAAGCCCAGTGGGGCCCTGCTGCCTTCCCCGACTCACCCCTGCAAGAGCAAAAAAGGAAAAGACTGGGGGCAGCCCACAGCCCAGGGGGGGCAGGAAATCCCATGGAGGTTCTGAGGTGAAAATAAGTGTTTCAACAGCTTTTTAATTGTCCTTCATGCTAGCACGCTCCGAGAGACCCCGCTGGGCAGGGAAGCGTCCAGAACCTTATTTTAGCTCATCTGTGGGGAATCGGGGCCGGAAGAGGCCGCAGGTAGCTGT
Organism: Rhinolophus sinicus; assembly: GCF_036562045.2. NCBI lineage: Eukaryota > Metazoa > Chordata > Mammalia > Chiroptera > Rhinolophidae > Rhinolophus > Rhinolophus sinicus. Next base: position 5,916,870 of record NC_133756.1, read on the forward strand.
CCAGGCTGAGACGTCTATTTGGGGAAGGAGGTTCTCCGGGGACGGCCTGACAACAGCGGGAAAGAGGGGACAGCAGGCTGAACCTGCTCCCGTGACCCATGTGCCACAGGAGGCTTGCACGGAGGGTCAGCCCACTCCACAGACGTGCACACTGAGGCCCCAGTGTGGCGGGGGCCAGGCTCACTGCCCCCCTGCTGTGCTCCCCGTCAGCTTACTCCCTCCTCCCACCCCCCGCACCACCCCCCACCCCCGCCAGGGCTCTCGTCAGAGGGTTAGTGGCAGACACCACAGACCTCCTGGGAATGGATCTGCACCAGCGACACTTCCAGCAGGAGAAGCAGCAGTTGTGTTTTTGCCTTTCATGAGCATTTGAGACACGAGACGAGATCGAAGGAAGGTGAGCGGGTGCCCCTCACCCAGGCACCCTCAGGCCTGGCCCAGGCGGGACGAGCTGCAGGTGACTGCACTTCTGGCGCCCAGTCTTGTCTGCCAGTGTCTTGCGAGCTATTCCGCCCAAAGCCGAAGCTAACAACTCTACAAGAATCCCCGTCCACAAGTGCAGCAATGGGCTTGCTTCTCTTCCTCCCTGCCTCCTCCTCTAATAGGACTGTGGTCCAGGGAAACTTCCACCCTCAGGAGTGAAGAGCCCTCCCTCCTCACGGCTTTGCTCTTGTGGGGCCACACAGGCCATGTGTGACACCATTTCTTCACCCAGAAACCAGAGAGTGCAGCTGCATCTGGTTGGTGATGGGGTGAGGGAAGAAGCAGGGTGCTTTCATGGGGGAGGTCCTAGCCCCCCACATCTGTGAATGTCACCTTTTTAGAGATAGGGTCTTTACAGAGGTTATCAAGTGACAACGAGGTCTTTAGGGTGGGCCGTAAGCCACTATGACCAGGGTCCTTAGAAAAAGGGGAATGTTGCACCCAGACACAGCCGTGCACTGAGGGAAGGTGACGTGGGGCACAGGGAGAAAGAAGACAGTCACCCTGAAGCCAAGGGCAGAGGCCTGGGACGGGTTCTCCCTTGCAGCCCTCAGAAGTACCCACCCTGCCCACACCTTGGCCTTGGACCCTCAGGCTCCAGAACGGAGACGATAAATATCAATTGTTTATGCCGCTTGGTCTGCGGCGACTTGGGCAAACCAATGGAGGTACCAAGGCGCAAAGACCCCTCCAGCCCCCTCTTGTGTGGAGCTTTTACTTGGCTCTAGCTGACCTGCTGTGGTGATTCCTGGGCGCCTGGACAAACCGGGCGTGTGGACAGGGCAAGAGGTCATCCTGACAGTGGACTGACTCCGAGCCCAGGAGCCAAAACACGCAGCTCTCCAGGGGGTGCTGAGCAAGGAGTGTGCGGCCAGCAGCTTTCCTGCCCCGAGCGCCCAGCCCCGCGCCCAGCAGCTGCGAGGCAGAGCCTGGGTTAGCGCAGATACCACAGGGGCGGGGGTGGGGACGCCCGGTGCTGAGGGTTCTTCCCATGTGACCTGCTCCCCGGCCCCAGGTAAAGGGAGAGCTTGTCAATATCTTGGCCCCGGAAGCCGGGCCGCTTATTTATTCACTGTGGGTGCCATTTACCTGCAGGAAGTCGAGATGGCTGAGTTTATTAATTAATGATCCATCTCTTGGTGTTGATGTATAATTCATTGCAGTGATTTTTTTCCCAGGTCACAGGAGAACAATGAGCTTGGTGCTAGCCAGGGCTGGAGGAAAAGTGGGGGTAGCACCTCCGGGGGCCACAGGCTCCTTGAGCAACAAGACCTAATGGGGAGACGCACAGGGGCCAGTCCGCAGCCAGGGCCGAGGACGAGAGGAGACCTCTGAGATCCCATGTGTCTTGGGCCATGGGAGCTGGTGACAGACCCTATGTGGAGGGTGGGCCAGAGGAAGGCTGGGTCTCAGGCCCAAGGTGAAGAGGAAAACTCAACAGGGAGATGAGGCCCAGCCATCTTCTGCCCAAAATGCAAGTTTCCAGGGGTTTGATGGTGCTTTCCAAACTGGCTGAGGCAGGGACCACACTGTGGCCAGCGAAGAATGGCCATAGGGCCTGACAGCCCACTGACCCATCAGCCGTGACCTCCATTTAGTCACCTGTTCTCTTGGTCAGTCCCCACCACTCCCCTCACGTCTTGTCCTCCTGTTCTCCCAGCCAACTCCCTGACCCATGCGTGCAGCCCACACCCGCCCCATCGGGGGCTCCCAGAACCAGGGACATCTCCATCACGGACCCGTCACGCTTCTGTGGCACGCTGGCTGGTGCACGCTTTGGATGACCTGTCTCTGCCCCAGGCCGGACGTGTGGTGGAGGTAGGCGGGCTCTTCATCACGCCCCAGGCTATCCTCACGGCCACCTCAGGACAAGCTTTGGGGGACGAAGGGAGGGAGGGAGCAGGGAAGCCTCGCTGGGCTGGGTTAGTGGCAGGCGACTGACAAGTCACAGCTCTGCTCCACGCCCACAACACTTCCCACTGTGGGGTAATCGTTTCCATCTCGTGGACAAAGACCTCCTGGCTTCTTCCATCTGCTGCTTCCGGACTCTCAGGGAGCCCGGCAGCAGTACATGCGTGATCAGCATGGGTGACAGGCCCTCTCTGCCCAACGCGCCGCCCAGGTCCTGCGACCATTTTTCACTTCTCTTCTTTTCCCTCCTGTCACTGCCTCCTTCTCATCATTTGAGTTTCGACTCAAATACCGTGTTTCCCTGAAAATCAGACTGGGTCTTATATTAATTTTTGCTCTAAAAGATGCATTAGGGCTTACGTTCATGGGATGTCACCCTGAAAAATCATGCTAGGGCTTATTTTCCGGTTAGGTCGTATTTTCGGGGAAACACGGTGTCAGCCGCCTGGGTGAGGGCGTCCGGCCATCCCCCGCCACATCCCTCCCTGTGTGTGTGTCTGCACCTGTAGTTTCCTTCTTCTTTTCCTCCCTCCCTCTCTCTTTCTTTAATGGACATATAACTGACATAAAATATCCTATTAGTTTCAGATGTGTATCACAGTAATTCGGTATTTTTGTACGCTACAAAGTGACCCTCTTGATAAGTCTAGTTACCATCTGTCACCATAGAAAGTCTACGTTCCCTATGCTACACATTACATCCCCATGACTTGTTTATCCTGTAACTGAAAGTCTGTACCTCTTAACCCCTTTCATCTACTTCACCCAGCCCACAAACCCCCTCCCCCTGTAACCACCAGTTTGTCCTCTGTATCTAGGACTCGGTTTCTGTTTGGTTTGTTCGTTCATTTATTTTGTTTTTTAGATTCCACATATAAGTGGAATGATACAGTATTTGTCTCTCTCTGTCTGACTGATTTTGCGTAGCTTTAATACCCTCTAGGTCTATCCCTGCTGTTGCAAATGGTAAGATTGCATTCTTTTTTATGGCTAATATTCCTGTGTATGTGTGTACCACGTCCTCTTCATCCATTCACCCTTCGATGGACATTTAGGTTGTTTCCATATCTTGGCTATTGTACATAGTGCTGCAGTGAAATGGTGGGGGGGGGCGTGCAGATATCTCTTCAAATTAGTATTTTTGTTTTCTTCAGATAAATACCCAGAAGTGGAATTGCTGGGTCATAGGGTAGTTCTATTTTGAATTTTTTGAGGAACCTCCATACTGTTTTCCACAGTGGCTGCACCAATCTGCAATCCCACCAACAGTGCACAAGGGTTCCCTTTTCTCCACATCCTCGCCAGCACTTGTTGTTTGTTGATGTATTGTTGACAGCCATTCTGACTGGGGTGAGGTGGTATCTCACTGTGGTTTTCTTTTGCATTTCTCTGATGATTAGTGACATTGAGCATCTTTTCTTATGTCTATTGGCCATCTGTGTGTCCTCTTTGGAGAAATGTCTAGTCAGGTCCTCTGCCCACGTTTTCATCAGGCTGTTTGTTGTTTTGATATCAACTTGTGTAAGTTCTTTATATATTTCAAATATTAACCCCCTACTGGATGTATGATTCGCAAATATCTTCTCCATTCACTAGGTTTCCTTCTCATCTTGTTGATGGAAAGGTTTCCTTCACTGTGCACAAGTATTTTACTTTGATGTAGCCCATTTATTTATTTACTTACTTACTTCTTTACTTATTTATTGCTTTTGTTTCTCTTGCTTGAGGAGACTGGCCCAAAAAATATTGTTAAGACTCATGTCAAAGAGCTTACTGCCTATGCTTTCTTTTAGAAGTTTTATGGTTTCAGGTCTTACATCCAAGTCTTTAACCTATTTTGAATTTATTCTTGTATATGGCAGAAGATAGGGGTCCAGTTTTATTCTTTTGCACGGGTCCGTCCAGTTTTCCCAACACCATTTATTGAAGGAAATGTCTTATGCCCGTCATGTACTCTTGCCTCTTCTGTCGTAGATTCATCAACCATGTAGGCGTGGGTTTATTTCTGAGTTCCCCATTCTGTTCCATTGTTAGGAGTTTCCTTGTTTACGTTTGTATGTCTGTCTGCTTGCTGTCCCTGGAGAGGCAGGTGCTTGGGACAAGGAAAGGGGACAGCTGGCACAGGGGCAGGCGAGGGCGAGGAAGGGGTTTATCCTGGCTGGAAGGCTGCCCCTGGAATGTCTAGGACTAGAGCAGGAGTTCTCGGGGACCAGAGGGAGACGTATTTGGTTGTCACGATGACTGACACCCACTGAGTGGGGCGGGAATGCCACCTGCCCTCAGTGCACAGGAGACGTGCTCACCACCAGCCCTCTCTTGTGTGACTTCCGAACGTCCCACCGCACGTCGCTGCTGTAAGCGCTCTGAGCCCCTGGAGGCTCCTGGTCCACATACAGGCCCAGAGTTGGTTTTGTTTTATTTTATTTTCTGCACGCTTTTCATGAGCACCAAAATCTCCAAGAACACAACCAACATGTACATCAAAAGAAGGCTGTACAGAAATTTGTACTAGACTTTGTGGGGTGATCACACTGGAAGGTATGTAAATGTCGAATGTTATATACCTGAAACTAATATAATATTGTATACCGACTATACTTAAATTAAAAAGAAAGCGTATTATTTTTGTCCTAAACATTGCGGAGAGTTGTTCAGCATTTTGGAAAGTCACCTGCCCTCAAGGTCCACATGGCACACCTGCCTCAGCTTGCTTTGCTGTCGCATTCCTGTGACACCAGAACGGGGGGTGGGGGGGAACGGGGACAGAAGGAGGGGGGAGTGAACCCACACCACCTTCTTACGCCTTCTAGTATAGATGTGCACAGATCAGCGTTTATCACAAACTACTTCCCTCGATATTTCCTCTAAGTTACAGTCGGGCATTAGGTGAGTTTGTTGAACCTTTAGTTGCACTAGTTTCTATTTTCTATGAAAAGGTGAGCAGAGGGGGCATTACAAGTACATATTGTAAACTCAGGCCTGGGACTGGAGGGAGCAGGACGCTGTTCTAGGCACCGACCTTTCCTTCTCCTGCCCCCTGGCCTCTTCTCCCAACCCAGCGCCTCCAGCTGCCTCTGTGCTCCTGGGCTGTTCCTGTGCCCCTGCCCCCCGCCCCCCCCCATGGGTGACGGCGGATTCTCTCCTCGCTGCTGCCCCTACTGGACAGCATGTGAAATCACATGGTGGCGGCAGGGACCCTTCCAGCCACTGGCATGGGTTCCGGTGATGGACAGGCAGACCCCCACAAAGCTTCTAGAAGACCGAGAGGACAGGGAAGCCTCTTCTATCACTGGATCTCACATGGACCCAGGTCCTCCCAGTGAGTAAGGGGTCAGCTTCCTCTTGGATTGAGGCCGCCCACTCAGGATGTCCTGATGCTTCCGGCAGCGGGAGTGTGAGGTGGGGAGGGTCCCCCCAGAGTCACGGAAGGTGAGGACGGCTGGGTTCAGACACCCCTGGCCCCTCAGCATCAGCACCTTCCCCCGATTCCTAGATTAGTTTTAAGAACATGAAGAGCAAGGCACGAGCTTGGCAACCTGGAAAGGCTGTTCGGGCTCCTTAACGGGAAGGGAGGGGGTGCAGAGAAGCCAGCTGTCCCCTTACAAAGGACACAGTGACTGGCCACTCCAGCACACACGCCTCCTCCCCCAGGTCTGGTTCCTCAAGACGGCGCTCCCACCAACCACACGAGGGGGGCTGCTGATCTGACACACTGTGGGGGCTCCACAAGGTTTCCTGGGGTCGGTGTGACTACCTGAAGCCTTCCAGGGCAGTGGAAGGTCACAGAGAAGCAGGGTCTGCATATCCCAGTCCCAATACCTTCAGGGGAGAAGATACAGGAAGTGCGTCCCCTGCACTAATGCCATCCCACCCCCCAGTGCTGCCACACGTGAGGCATGTTTCCCAGGCCTCCTGACTCCATCCGCGTGGCCCCAGCACACAGCGAGCTTGGCTTTGCATCTGGGTTACACAGTCCCGTCTCAGAATGACCTGACAAGATACAAGACATGACCCAGTTCTGCAGGTGGAACAGCCCAGATCCGCACCCCCACCCCAAGGTCACGTGACACCACTAAGGCCACACCACTAAGGCCACACCACCGGCCAGCGTGCTGGGCAGCCAGGGCCTGGGTCAAGGCAGCTGCTTTCTCGGTTGGCACCAGCTTCGTGCCCCCGTGGCCCATCCCTGGATTATCTCAGTGGGGAGATTCTGAGCCCCGCTGCTGAAAGAAAGTTCTGGAAAGAGAAACTTACTCCTGTGTTATTGCTGATCATTACCTCCTAGTAACAGACTTCAAGGCGGAGATTCACTGAAGCAAAGCCCCGAGGCCCGTCTGACCATATGGCACACGCGTCACGTGTCTGCCGTGAGTTTGGCTGAGTCTCTGGAACTGGGTGGGGCCACAGGGGGGAACTAAAGCTTCACTCGCAACCCACCTGCTACCAAGGGGAGGCCGATGCTTCTTCTACCAGACATATTCACCTGGGATCCTTTCAAGTGAGATTCCTGGGCAGGTGTCTGCCCAGCTCAGGGAAGGGTCGCTTTTCCCCATCCCCCGCCCTGGGCAGCTCTGGGATCCAGTGCAGTGTCTGCCCTGCCGGCCCCAGGACAACAAACTGTTAACACTGAGAAGGAGGGAAGAAGGGACATCCGTCCCCAGCATTCACCGTTCACTGATGACAACGCGGGGACAAGCTGGACAAGGCCATTTTTCTAGCAGAAGGAACAAAGGGCCTCACAAGTGCTTAGGTCCCATCAGAGCTGGAGGAGGGGCTTCGAGGGTTTTCTCACCCAGCATCTCTCTGTTCTAAAGGTGAGGCGCCTGAGTCCTGGGGGGAAAAGGAGGGGGGCGCCTGCCCAGCTCCCTCCATCCTCCAGGCCTCTGGGCTTACACGAGCTCTGGCCTCCCCACCCACCCACAACCGCCCCCACCTCCCCTGCTTCCTGTCCTCTCTACCTGAGCACACCCTCCCCATCAGTCAGGACTTGGACTCATTCATCCTCCAAGAAAGCTGGCCTGGCCCTTCCTGCCTGGAACAGCCCCTTCTCCTTGGGTCCATGTTTCCAGAAGAGCAATTACGCAATAGCTGCGCTTTGGTTTGCTGACATTTCCTCTCCAGACCGTAACTGTCATTTCTCTCTTGTCTGAGCTTGTGTCCTTACCTGTCTCCCCTCCCCAAATAGGTTTTTAAATGCCTTGAAATGAGGGCAGGGGGCCAGGTTTTCCAGCCTCCCTCCCCACCCGAGGCGCAGCATGTTTTATCAACTAAGTACGGACTTGAGGGTTCACAGTACAATTGAGAAAGGGGCCAGAAATTCCAAAACCGGTCTTCTAAACATACCCAAAAACAAATTCTAAAAATGATGTTCTGTCTAATATTTAATCTCAATGCCTAGAATAATTCCCCTGTGAGTGGATGAAAACCATACATTCAATCCACCATTCGTCAAACGGATCTCTTATCAATCCAGTATTTAGTGAAGGGCCAGATGTAAGGAAGACACCCTCTGGAGAAGCGTGCCTTCTGCAAGTCCCAGGTGCCTGAAGAGCCAGTAACCCTGCTCACCCTTAAAGGAAACTGAGTCTGGAGGGCCTGGCAGAGGAAAGGGGCCGGGAGAGCAGCCTGGCAGCTCCCAGGTACAAATTGCCTCAGGATAGGCACTGCAGATCTGCAGGAATTAAAGGACCTTCAGCTCCCTAACTGCTCTCAGAAGGAGAATGAGACCCTGGGGGAAGCCAAGAAGCTTAAGGAGCACTAAATGCAATAAGTTGGAGCAAGGAGCATGTGAAAGGGAAATAAACGGAAGCAGTGATAGAGTCATCTGCACAAGAATTGCAGGCTGGCTTTAATGAGTCGGAGCGCATTTATCCATTTGGTGTGCACACAGCTTTGCTCAGCAAAAGCAGAGGCGCGCTCCGGGAGGCTGGACGGGATCAAGACACGTGGGCAGACACGCGCCGCCCGCCCGCCCCTGACCACGACAGATCACCATCTGCAACCACGGCAGCAGGACGTGCCACGCGTCATCCATTCAGTTAAGACCCTAAGGACGAGCCCCGCCATTGACAAAGTTTAGGAGGCTCTGCAGCGTTCCGAACGCGCCTTTGTTCATTGATGCTTTATCCCAATTAAGCCACTCCAAACTTTTCAAGTTCATGAGTCAGATAGCTTTAAATCAAGGACGGACTCACTTTGCTGGTAGCAAACACCCAGCAAGTTAATTGAAGACAGCTCAGCATTCAAACCACCTTCGCAGCGTTAAACACAGGGGGAGGGGCACTGCTCTCCCTCCCAGTCCAATCCTGGTGCTCAGAAAATGTTTCGTCATCATGAGACCAGCTCCCGAGGTTGTTCCACTGTTTAGGTCAGGTGACCACTGGGGCGAAAGAAGGTGACACCAGCCTGTCCCTGGTGCTTACAGAGGGAGGCGACTGAAGGACACCGAAGGCCCCCTAGTGACAAGGACAAAGCGACTTAGAAATCATCCTTGGACACGCATGAGTGAATTCCAATGTAAAAAGTACCAGGCAGGCCTGGGATGACATCTGAGCCATCGTATCCTTGAGCTGTCGGGTATCACAAAGGCGTGATTGATCCAAATGGGAACAAAACCTGAATGACAATGGAGACCTACCTAAAGGTTTCTTGGTCCCTCCTGGGCGGTGCACGTTCAGACAGTTACCATGGACATCTGAGAACACACCAGAGGTGTCCGAACAGGTAGGAGAGTCTCAAGGCGCAGGTGCCTGCAGGCAGGGTCTAAGCACGTCACGTGCAGGAAACTTTCAGAGAGCACTTGCTGTGTGCCATGTGCCTGTGGCCCAGGAGACCCCACAGCAGGCAGATGCAGCCATGGAAATTTGCGGGCTTCAATTCCCCACAACTCCCTTTACGAGTTTTAGATCAAAGCCCAGGAAGCGACTTTCTTTTTTTTCCCCGAGAGACTTTGTGTTTCCAGATTCAGAACACGACCAGCAAGAGAGCTGTCACAGGAGGATGGTGCTTCACTCTGGGGAACGTTCTTCTCTTGACCTCCAGTGAACTTCTGACAAACCCTCTGACACATGAGTGAGGCTGGAGCTCAATGTCTCGGTGAGCCTGAGCCATGTGATTTTTCATCCCAAGAGGTTCCTGGCCAATGCCATGTATGCCTCTGCCTGGAGCACTAATGTCAGGGATGAGGACATGGGACCTCATCAAATGACCTCATCAAATGACTTTACAAAGGAGTGTCAAATGGAGCAGCAAGTTGGTGGCAGCAAATCATCTCAAGGAGAACAATCACTGTTGTCATCGTTATTACCATTGTCACTATCGCCATCATCACCACCATCGTAACCACCATGACCATCATCACCATCACCACCATCATCACCATCACCACCATCACCATCACCACCATCATCACCATCACCATCACCACCATCACCACCACCGTCACTACCATCTCCATCATCACCACCATCACCATCGTCACCACCACCACCACCATCACCATAACAATCATCACCATCACCATCACCACCACCACCACCATCACCATCATCATCACCATCACCATCACCATCGCTACTGTCTCCATCATAATTGCCACCATCATCATCATCACCATCATTATCTTCATCATCATTGCTACCAGCATTCTCATGTTGACAGCAGCAAGCTTGTCAACAGCACTGAGTACCCAGCATGTACTATCTCGCTTAATCTTTACAACATTACAAGATGGTTAATTCTGCAATTCCCACAGAGTCACAGAGAGGACAAGCAAGTTGCCCAAGTTCACACAGCTAAGACAAGATGAAACCAGATGTCTGAAGGCAGGCAGTGGCACTTTTAACCACTACACTAAAACTAGAAGAAATTTCCCAATCACTTTGCTTGCCGGGTGACTCTGCGAGAGGTGCCCTTTGACAATTCCAGTGGCTATTCCATGTAACGTTAGCTCCTGAGGGATTTCAGAGTGCCCCAAATCACCAGCCTCCTGCCCTTCCTATGCCCACCATTGCCTGTGCTATAGACACACAGGAAAATGTAGCATGCCCCTTGTAAACAATTCTCTACAGAAGCAAAAATAAAGTTCACAACTCCCCAGATCGGTTCCAAACATCCACTCTTGGACAGTGGAACTAACCATGAATTCTTCATATCACTTCCTAAAACCTGGCCTCCAGTCCCCAGGCAGCGAGTGAGCAAAGCTAGGTGTCCTGGGATGACAGGACCCATGGCCCTGGCAGCCTGTTTGCCCTTAACACCTGCAACGTTCCTCTTGGAGTCACTCTCGCTGGGTATAAAAACAACTCGCATGTCTGGAGCTTCTGTGGCGCCAGGCACAATATTTTACATTTGGTGTCGATTCACTGAGTCCTCACAGCAACCATTTGGGAGAGACATTAATTTTGTTGATGAAAAAAGTGAAGCCAAGAGAGACGAGAACCTTCCCAGGGTCATACGGCTCCACGCAGCAGAGCCCAGACCCACACAGGAATGTGCAGTCTGAAAGGCCCTGCTAACCACGGCACGCACAGCCCTGGGGTCCCCGAGACCACCTTTGCTACCTTAAATTCTGCCTGAAAAATGTGTGTGGCAGTCCCACTCCACAGTCTACATCTGATGACTGCCGAGGCCAAGAGGACTTGCAGGATGCCTGCTTGGGCTCTCAGTGTCACTTACGGAGGACAGCTGAGCTTTGATGAGCTCCTGTTGGAGGAAACATCTCAGCATTTCCCGTCTGTCCTCACCTTGGTCGGGAATCTGAGGACCGCCTGCTCTCCACCCGCAGCATCCCGCATCGCTTCCCAGAATTAACATTTGTCTGCATTAGAACCACATACTTCCCCCCCTTTAAATCTGTTTTGCTAAACAAATTAACCTAGCACCAGATTATATTATGAAGAACCATAAATCTTTTCCAAGATAAGCATCTGTCGAGTTGGATTAGCAACATCCAACATCCTGTGAATTAATTTGCTAAGCCTCACAATGCCATCCCAGCATTTAACTGTAGGAATAACAAATACAATTTGGAATAAATGGGAACTGGTTTGCTCATCCATGTCCACATAGTAAGTGACGTATGCAGATGACAGTAAATGAATGTAGCACTAAATGCCGTTATGAGGATGACTCGTGAGTCTGAGGTTAAAACGGATGCTTTGTGAACTGCTCTCGGGCGCCTGGCCCAGAGATGCTGATTCGCAGGCTCATGTGTCTGCAGATTCCAGAAGGAGGCTGCTACACAGGGCAAGGCCTGTGCACAGCCCTGCAGACCGGCCCCCGTGCTACTCGCAGGCTCCTGGCCCCCGCTCCGGGCATTGAGAGGGAGCTGGGTTTTGCTTTCACAGTTATGTTGCTCTCTAGGGAAGAGGAGCTCAGAATGAAAACCCCAGCTCTCTTGTCCTGGTGCAGGAAGAAAGTAGGCCAAGGAACAAAAGCCACCCACTCCACAAAAACCCATCCAACTACTGGCCACAGCCTGCCTGCCTGCTGGGATGCAGAGTCGAGTGCAGAGGCCAAGTGCAAAGGAAACTGTGGCAAGTGTGCTGCCAACATACCCTGAGCAACGATTCTCTCCTTCCCCTGGGTTTTGAAGAGGATCTGCCTGGGACCTGCGGAGCCCAGACTCTGCAGTGGAGAAAGGAGGGGTAGGGTGGGGTGGGGTGGGGGGACGGAGGCTGCCGGTGCTTGTGCCTAGACTTGCGTCATCACCTTTTACTAAGCTGGCAAACACGGCTGATTGTCTAGGACGTGCATGCAGAGGTCCGACCTGTGTGTGAACTTGGGAGTCACGGTGTGGCGTGGGCTGCCGCCTGTCCACAGAGACAAAGGGAGCTGGAGGTGGGTTGGGACACAGGGGTCCCTGACTCTGAGCTTTCCCTTAGCTGGTCACGAAGCCAGGTTCATGCTGGTGGCTACCAGTGAAGGGACAAGCTTTGGCCTGGGAGATTTCTAAGGGCTACTCCTTTGGGCACAATTGCAGGATGAAGTACAGGAGGAGAAAGAAAAACAAAACTACATTGCAGTAGACATTTCAAAGCCAAGAAACAGTAATGGTCCATACGTGCCTGGAGTAACAGAGGCAGAAGAACCAAAGACATTTGTTCCGATCGCCACCCTCCAAAAATCTCCAAGGAAATGACATTCCCCAACAGGGGTCACTTGGGAAGTTCTTCCCTACATCTGGCCTTGGTCTCTCCTACTGTCTAAAGTGATTCTTAATTCTGGGCCAATCTGGCAGTTGCCACTCCACAGAGCCACACCCTTAAAGGTTTGTGAAGACGCCACATGGCCCTCAGTTCCATTAACTGTGCCCACTTACTCCCGAGCTGGCCCCAGGGGACGAAGTTCTGCCATTCTGGAAGATGTGGCTTTGTGTCCGGCGGGGCTCGGCTGCCCCGACACGGGCACAGCAGGCACCGCACCACTCTTTGGTCACCACCAAGGATAGAAGCTCTCCCTTTACCTCCCACCCGCCACAGCAGGCTGGCTCCTCCCTCCAGACCACAAGCTGTATTAGCCAGTGTAGTATGAACAAGTTCACAGAAATGCAGGATCCACCTCTCCTGAAGGCCCCACACCCAACTCTGGGCCCTTTGCCTTTTTTTCGGTGCTGCCACTGGGAACCATCGAGTGGCAGGAAGAAGCAGTCTCATCTGAGCACAGATCAGCACCCCTCCCAAGCCACGTCCCTGGGTATCCCTCCCCCACCCCATGAACCCCAACCGGAAAAGAGGGAGCGTACCTGAGGTCTCCCCCAGAATCCGTGGGGGCTTGGTGTCTTTGCCACTGTCTTTGCTGGAACTGGTAGAAGGCTCTGTTGTGCTAACCCCAAACGGGATCCTATTCCTGGGGTCCAGGGGTGCGGTGACCCCCTTAGTCTGCAGCGTCATGGAGGTGGCCATGGTGGCCGTGGTGGCCGTAGTGGCGGTGGCCACAGTTGTCTTTCGCGTTTGGAAGATGGAGACCGTGGTGGGACCGTAAATACCGGGAAATGTGTTGGACTCCGGGGCCTCCTCCTCTCCCGTGGGCCCCCACGCAATGAACTCCGTCTCTGTCGTGGACCTGCTGCCTCTGAAGTCAAAACTGCTGAAACCAGCAGGCCGCAGGTGCCTCTTCCCCCTCCGCAGGAGGGCCTGCGGGTCCGAGATGGCCCCGGCCCCCACGGGCGATGAGGCGGAGGGCGGAGCGCCCGGGGAAAGACTGGGTTTGGCAGCAGCTGGGGGCTTGGTGAGCTCCCCTTTGGGCACCAGGGCGGCCACCTGGTCCCTGGGTCTGTGCGCCCGTTTGGCACGGGAACTTGGCATCTGCCCATGACTGCGCTCCATGCGGGCCGGGCGGGGACTCCACACGGGGGCCGGGATCCTGGCCGGCTGTCCACTCTTAAGACTCCACAAGCGCAGGGGCCGGTGCGGAGGCCGCGGCAGCAGCCGGAACTCAGGGCCCGGGCCCAGGGCCTCACAGGTGGGCAGATCCACGGCGAGCTGAAACATGGCTATAAGTATCCAAGCATGGCTTCCTAGGGAGCAGCCCGGCCAGCGGATGGACATGGAACTGCGTGGAAAAGAGACAGGAGTGTCAGTGAGGGGGCGCTGGGGGGCTCTGCCGGGTGGCTCTCCACCCGCACTGTGACAAGGAACCGCTCCTCTTGGTAATGAGAGCTAATCTTAACTTCAAAAGGGAAACCGAAACCCTTCATTAGTTACTTCAAAGACCTACTCAAGTGCGATCTAATAATCAGCATCTGAAAAGATAGTCCCAACCTCACATGTTCATAAGCGCTGGTTCCCACCTCCCCCACCCCCCACCCCCCTGCACGTCACATGTCACATCTCTCCAAGAAGCCGGCAATGCACGGGGCAGGTCGATAACCACTGAATGGGAGGAAACCAAGTCCCCAGCCCCCCAGCTGTCAGCTAACAAGAGGACCTGGAAGACCCCACTTTGCTTTCACCCAGAATAAAACAGAGGCAGCCAGGGGACAGGAGGCGAGGAGGTGGCACAGCCGGGTCCAGAGCACCCGCTTTCCTGGATGTCACAGAGGTTACCCAACCCAAGGTGGGCGACTAAGCATTGCAGCCGCCTGTGCTGAGGTGTAGAGGGACAGGTGTCCACTGTCAGTGAGGACCAACCTGTGGGACTTCACGGGCACGTCCCGAGCCCCTGCGACCACCCCGTGCTATGTGCTCTGCAAACCCCACCACTTCCCCTCCCCCTCGTATCTCAGTCAAAAATGCGTATTTTAAAGCGGGCTTGTGGCCTCAAATGCCTTACTGAGCAAAGCTTCTTATGTTTGTCCTCCTCTGGATTTTGCTCAGGAAGGTACGACCTGCTGTGAATACGTGGAAAGTTCATGGAGGCGCCAGCTGTGCCCACGTGCGCCTTCTCGCATTTCCTCTTCCCCTATTTACCTTCAGTGCAGGTGCCCTCTTAACCACCTCAGGTCCGGGGAGGCTGGAGAAAGGGCCAAACCCTGGAGAGCCTGGCGGGTGGCAGGCCACTTCTCAGTGTGGCTAAGCTTCCGGGGGAGACAAGCCAGGTGGGCTCCTGGAGCATCACGTTGAAAATCCAGGGCTCGGGGACAGCCACGTGGAAGGGCGTGGGGATCCAGCCCACACGCCCTCTCCCACCAGCTTAGATAACTGCGCACGGGTTACAGGCGCCATTCAAAGTCAGTGCTCGTCACCAACGTCATGTCTGCAAATTGACAGGAGCCTAGAACTTTAGTGACTGTTGCAGGTGGGGTGGGCGGCGGTGTTCAGGGCGCCAGCCTGCAAAGCTGCTCAGAACCAGCCCCAGGGCGACAGTTTGGCAGCTTTGCTTTATAAGGTGTGGCACGACTTTGAAAAGGAATAAATCAGTGAGTGTGTGAGGGTGAGTCACTGTGTGCATGGGAGTGTGTCTCAGGATTGTGTTGGTGTGTGTGACTGTGCCCATGTGTGAGTGTGTCAGAGTGTGAGACTGACTGTAGAAGTCGGTACGAATTCACCCGTGTGCTAGTATGTCAGTCAGTGGATAAGTGTGAGTGTGTGGGTGTGTGTTGGTGTGCTTCTTTGTGTTGATACATGTGTGAGTGCTGGTGTGAGTTTGTATCTATGTGTGAGGGTGGCTGTGCGTGCGTCGGTGTAGGTGTGAGGGTGTCGGTGAGTGTGTGATGTGGCGTGTGTGATCCCCCCTCCTCTTCGATCACGGAAGCCCATGAGGCTGGCCCTTCTCTCGTTGACACTTAGCAAAGTGCTGGTCTCTGCAGGTCACAGGATGTTGAAAGGAAGAAGGCTGTATTAATGAGCACTAATTACCAAAAAGGACTAATCCCTGAATAATAAGGCCCCAGTTTTTCAATCAGAATGAAAGTGCTTTGCTGCAGAAATTAGGAATTGCTCATTATGCTAATGCTCCACGCTGAGTTTCTGCCCACGTGCAATTTGTGCAATTTCTCTGCACAGCCAGCCAAGCTCAGTGCAAGGACCAGAGCCACCACCACTGCACGCGGAATGTAGGTCAGTGTGAAATCTCCCGTGCACATGCTAAGGGCAGCTCCTTTGTGGCCACAGGTGATGCCGTGAAGAGGAATGGTTTAGAACCACTGGTTCTCCACTACTCTGCACAGTTGGACGGGAGTCAGGCCCTCCGGGAAATGAGACACTGCTTCAGGCAGGGGTAGTGCCTCAGCCCAGAGGGCACAACTGGCAACCATCAAGCACCACCAGGCCTCATCAGGCCCCACTAGGTACCGCCATGCTTCACCAGCCACCCCTAGGTCTCACCAGGTCTCACCAAACCTTACCAGGGCTCGCTAGGTACACCAGGCCTCACCAGACCCCACTAGGCCCCAACAGGCACTATCAGGCCCCACCAGGTACTGACAGGCCCCACCAGGTACTATCAGGCCCCACCAGGTACTACCAGGCCCCACCAGGTACTATCAGGCCCCCCCAGGCCCCACCGGGTACTACCAGGCCCCCCCAGGTACTACCAGGCCCCACCAGGTACTGACAGGCCCCACCAGGTACTATCGTGTCCCTTCAGGCTGAATGAAGAGCAGCCCCATGCACACTTGCCTGTCATCAGTACTTTGAGAAATATCACCCCAGGAAATTAAAACAGCAGCACCTAAGCCTGTGCCTCCCTGCCTGCCCCTGGCATAACTTCACACACAGGATATTTCTGTCATTTTTCACCAATCATGAGCTGTAATTGGTTACCATAGAAACCCCCTCATTTCCACTCCACCCAGCTGTTATGCAAAAAAACCAACCAGTTGCAAAGGCTGGAGAGCTTGGTTTGTTTTCCCTCTTCAAGTCCAGTTTCTTCCTTTTTAAAGTGGTGAATTTGTTCAGACAGGGGAAGTGAGGAGACAAGTCAAGACAGAGGCCCCAGCCCAGCCCCCGCAGCCAGGAAACACAGGGCCAGGCAAGGGCCAAGACAGTCCCTCCCACAGAGACGGTTTCTTTATAGAGGTCACAGGTCCCAAACCCTCTGCTCTGGGGCTGGTCCCTCGGCCTGGATGTGCAATCTGTACCTTCCTGGTCCTGAGGCTCAGGTGGGGTATTCCTGGGCGAGGCTGCATCTTGGCGTAATGGGATTTGGCGACATCTGCCTCGACCATGTCTGAGGTGACAAATCACCTCTGTCCTCCTCCCTCCAGCTGGCCCTGAAACCAGGCAGGATCCCAGGAATGCTCTCCCACCAGACCCCACACAGCACAGGACTGGGAGCCCCCCAACTCCACACTCATTTCATGATTAAGATCCCTGGACCACTCACAGCCCTCGCAACCAGGAAGGCACCCCGGGACTGTCAGCCATTTCTCAAGATGGCAGGGGACCTCACACATCCTCAGGAGCGGGCCTCGCATCTGCTGATGACACCACGAACTGTCAGAGCTGGTGTGTGACACACCACGGAGGCCAGGTACACCACAGCGCAGGCAGAGACGGTGCCAGCTCCCCCAAACCCTGGGGCATCCACACACCCTCTTTGGAACATGCCCCCCAACCCACAAGGATGGCTACAAGTAGAAAGACGGACAATTCCAAGTACCGGGGGAGATGTGGGGAGACGGGAACCCTTAACATGTTCTTGGTGAAACAGAAAATGGTCCAGCTGCTATGGAAACCAGTTTGGGCGTTCCTCAAAGTCAGCTGACCCAGCAATTCCACTCTTGGCTACAAGCATAAGTCCACGTCCACACAAAAAGCTTGTGCATGGGAGCTCACAGCAGCACCACTTCATAACACTGGGAAGTAGAAACCACCCCAGGGCCCATCAACAGATGAATGGAAAGACAGTGGGGTCCATCCTTACCATGGAATGTTATTTGGCCATAAAAGCAAGTCCTCATAATTTCTCCAACATGGATGAAAATAGTATGCGAAATAAAAGAGGCCATTCACAGAAGGCGACGTGTCCTGCGACTCCATGGACATGACATGCCCAGAATCGATCAATCCATAGAGGTAGGAAGTAGATTAGTGGCAGGGGCTATAGGGAGTGACAGAAAGGTTATCGGGTTTCTTTCAGGGGTGACAAAAATGTCCTGGAATTAATAGTGGCGATGGCTGCACAACCTCGTGAATATACTAAAACCACTGAACAGTATACTTTGAAAAGGTGAATCTTAGGATACGATAAGTTGTATCTCAAGAAGTGGACGTGTGCAAGGGTGGTGGAAAGACCTCCTTGGGGTGCATTGCCTTGTGTCATCATCCTGGGCCCAAGCCCCGGGCCGGTGGGAGGAAGGCAAGGCTGCTGAGGCCTGAGCCGGGCTCTCTGAGCTGTAGGCGAGACTTTTCAGATCCATCCACGCGCTCCTCGCTGGGACTCGCTGCGTCCTTGGGTGCCTGGCTGCCCATGTCCACATTCCGTGAAGGACAGGCCTGGATGGCTCCTGTTCAGGGTCCTGGGCAGGGTCCAAGCCCAGACTTTCAGATGAAGACCAAACTCCCCCAGCCACCACCTCATCACCTGACGGCTTCCAAATGGGGATCTATGGCTCCATCTCACCTTATTTTCTAGTTTGCAGCTTTCTTGCTTCTCCCCTTTTACATTTTTATTGAAATCTTTTTTCTCCAAGAACAGTTTAATATGATTCTGCTAACTGAGATTCAATTCGATGCCTTCTGTGTATTTTCTCCACAAAATATGCAGGGGACACAAAGCCACCTCTTCCACGTAAGGTGACATTTCCACCCCCACCCCCCGCCCCGGGGACAGCTGCATCCCCTTGCTGGAGCACTGGGTCATGAAAACCTGAGCTGGGAGCTCACGCAGGAGCTCTGGGGCCACATGGCCCAGAGGCCGTCCCAGAATCTCCAAGATGGGGAGGGACTCAAGAGTGCCCGGCAGGTGGCCAGCCTGTCCCCGCACTGCCACGCACAACTCAGCAGCAGATGCCTGTGGACCACCCCTGTCCCCAAAGCATCCGCTCTTGGGCTCATCGTCAGCTGGCTTGGAGAATCCACAGTGGGAACAACTGTCCAGTGGGGAAATGGGCCTGGGAGTGGACTGTCACTCCCGCTTGCAAGCCCCCATTTTCTGTCCTTCACACGAGACGGTAGGAGCAGGTGGGTCCTGAGGTCGTCTCACCTGCTGAGAAATGCATGCGTCTGTGATCAGTAACTGACAGGCACAGCTAGACATAATTCCAGGGGCGCAGAGGGCATAGACACAGAGATGCTTCTTCCAGCACACAGCTCGCTCTTGTGCCCCGTGCTCTTTTGTGGGTACCCTCCCCCTGCAGACATGGATGTCCCTTTACCTGGGGCCCTGCTGAGTCTCCCTGCACCCTTCAGCATGACCCCCGAGTACGGACGCTTCCTGCCTTGCCCCCTTCTGTTGGTTTGTTTGCTCAAATGGATTTGTCATTTTAGGATAGCTATAGATTTATGGAAGTGAAAAAGGAGAGTTCCTGCGTACTGTTCTCCCAGGGGCCCCAATGGTAAGATCCCACGTCACCGCGGTGTCCCTGTCTAACCCGGAGAAACACTGGGACGCTGACATGAACGAAATGCCACACCCTTCAGGTGGATGTCACTGGGTCTTCCCTAACATCCTTCTTTTGTCCCGGGACCCCACCCGGGACCCCACCCAGGACACCATGTGACATTTAGTCGTCATTTTCCTTAGGCTTGTCTTGGTCACAGTTGTTGTTGATGAACTGATAGTTTTGGGGAGAGCTGGTCAGGTAGTTTGTAGACTGTCCCTCCACTGGGGTTGCCGGATGTTTTCTCATGGTGAGACTGGGGTGAGGGGTACTTGGGAGGAGCCAGGGGTGCAGTGCCCTTCTCATCACATCGTGTCAGGGGCGCCTGCTGTCAACGCGACTTATCGCTGTGCTGTGACCTTGGTCACCTGGCTGAGGTCCTACCTGCCAGGTGTCTGCACTGAACGACTTCCTTCCCCTTCCCACACGCTGGTCTTTGGAAGCAGGCCACGAAGCACGCACACTCTTGGGGGGCACGCACGGTTTTTTTTAACTCTGCAAAGCTCACCCTTTGACAGCCAGAACAGGCCAGAGGAAACAGAATGGGACATAGCTAAGGGAGCAGCCATCCCGGAGTGCATGGTGGGTGATGGACATTGTTTTCCCTTTTAAAAAACCTATGTGCCGGCGCTTCCCGAGTATTGGCTGGCAGTGGGAGCCTGTGTTCCAGCCCCAGGGACCTGGAGGGAGGCAGAACGCCATGGAGCGCACGGAGAGCCACCTTCTAGAACACGATGGCCTATTCTGCTCTTTGCAGAGACAGGAGACCAAAGGGCAGGGTCCTGGACGGACGGAGCCAGCGGCAGGCCTTCCGAGGACACACCTCAGACCCTAAGGCTGAGGGGACAGCAACGGCCGTGCTCAACCTCAGAGTAAAACTCCAGCCGGGCCGGCCTTTCTCTTGTTACCCTGTCCTGCTCCTGATGAAACGTGCATTCCATCAGGAGGACACCTTTGCTCTTAGGTGGGAAGGGGGACCCTGGTGCCTGGTGCATAAAGGGCCCCAACACCCCCAGATTCTTCCAGATTCCATGCTGCTCCAAGTTCTCTGGCACTGCTGCCCCAGAGAGAGAGGGGTGCGGTCCCTGAGGCCACCAGACTTCTTCACAGGAGAACCTCTGGCTCCAGGCACGCTCAGAGGCCACTTTCACCCCATGTCCCCGGGTCAACAGGCGGCGTCACACTAGATTTCAGGAGCAGAGACCTAGCCTCCCTGACGCAGGGACACAAGGTCTGTCAGTCTCCATCCGCCAGCATCGGCTCAGAAAGGGAACACACCTTCTTTTGGATAGCAGTCACTGGCCCAGTTCTCCTAATGAAGAGAAGCGAGCGGTGAGTCACTTGCACGGCATTCCCAGCCTGATGTCACTGTGGTGTCCTGTCAGAGCCGCCTCGCTCCACCTGGCGAGTGACGACAGTTCTCAGCCCTTTCAGGAAAGGTGCTCGGGCTGCCTAGGTTTTCTTCCTCAGCGGCCCCAGTGGATGGATGCCAGGCACACACGTCGTATTTGACTCACAGAGGAGCGGCGTAAGAAGGATTCATTTGTGTTGGAGAGAAACCTCCAGAATGACAAGAAGTCTCTGGCTACTGTCCTTCCCCAGAGCATGGGGGTCCTCTTAGCACCCACGAGAGCAGATCTCACTCCTGGGTCAAGGGTCCCGGGTCTGAGCCTGGGAGGCGCTCAAGCCTGAGTGGACCAGGGAGTCGCTCCTGCCCACTCAGGGGCAGCCCTGCCAGCACCTGCAGAGAAGGCGCGCTCGCTGTCACGTCGCTTCCTCCCAAGGCCACGGTCCTCACAGGGGCTGTGTGAGAAGACCCTGAGCACACCCCAAATGCGTGGCCACCTAACCGCCCCACCGGGGTTCCCCGGCACCACCGGGAATCACAGGGTTTCCTGGCTGGAAGGAACAGTCGACAGTCCTCTGGTCCTGCCCACCCCAAAGTGGGCTCCTCAGCCAATGAGCTTGGGCCCGCGCCAGGTCACCAGCCTGAGCCTGACGGGAGCTGTGCTCAAGCAGTGGGTGAAGCAAAGTGAAAACGGTCTCTTGCTGACTCTTTCTCCTGAAGCATCTGTGGATGGATGGTCTCAGCCCAAACCCTCATTACTCGGATGATGCCAACGTGAGACCCACAGATGAGGGGGCCTGGCTGGGGGCACAGCAAGCTGGCATCAGACCTGGCCCGAGTTCAGGACTCAGGCACTTAAGCTCTCTGTGCTCAGTAACTGGGCCCCACAATCGTAAACCCGAGGGACCAGGGACGTACTAGAAGCAGCAGAGCAAACAGACAACCTGCCTAACCCATAACAGTGGTGACTCCACTCCCTGCACAGTCCATGGAGTGACTCTGCCCCGGGGGAGGGTGCGGGGTGGCACTGGGCCTTGGCAGGTGCCCCTCCACGCCCTTCTCCTATACAGCGGCCAGAGCTTCACGCTCTTGCAGAGGACACTGTCCTGGGCATGTCCGTGATGCCGGAGTGTCCACGGTGCATTTATGTATCAGTGCTTCTCACCTGGGGTGATTATGCCCCAGGGGACATGTAGCAATGTCTAGACGCACTTTTGGTTATGGGGAGCTGGGGGAGGGGGCGTTGCCGCTGACGTCTAGTGGGGGGAGGCCACAGACCCTGCTGAACACCCTTCTGTGCACAGGACGGCCCCCCACCATGACTTCCCCTGAACGTCCACAGGGCTGAGGCTGAGAAACCCTCTCACACATGCACGATCTGCTCCTCCCAGGTCCTGGTGAGGTGGGAATGACCATCTTCATCCCCAAGAGGGAAGAGACCAGGAGACGACTGACTAACACATGCCCCAGAAACAGCACGATTTGGTGGTGGTACCAGGGCTCAGGGCCAGCTGCCTGACTTTCAGTCCTGGTGCTGCGTGAGCTTGGGCAAGCCGTGTAACCGCTCTGTGCCTCAGTCTCCCCACTGGTAAATGGGGTGAACACGGGTACCCACACCAGGGGTGTCACGGGGACTGCACGGTGAACACGTTAGGTGTGGCTCCTCGTACGCACTCGCAAGCACCCCCCATGATCTCCCCACGTCCCTCGTGGCCCTTGATGGCTCTGAGGGGCCCATCGCCTCTCCCAGGAGCTCGGAGCAGGGCGTCTGCAGAACTGGGAGGCAGAGGACGCTGATCCACGGGCTGCACAGGTGCTGCTGGAAGGCGGCTGAAGGATAGCAACACGCTGGCATCTGGTTGCCGGGCAACGTGCCCGTGAGCATTCCGGAGGAGTGAGGTGGTGACAGGCAGTGGGTGGGTAGCCCTGGGGGCGGGAACATTCTGTCCCTGGGATGGGGAGTCAGGCTTCTGCGTGTCTGACGTTGGAGTGCCTGATGCCAGACGGGTCCCCGGCACCTTCCTGCAGCCACAGCGGGCAGGCCACCCACGGCCATCAGCCCCATCAAGCCCTGGCCTAGCCGGTCCCCTCGGCTCAGCTTCTGTCCCTCTTATTGCATCTGCGCCCTCTCCAGGCAGTGCCCAGGACGTGACCAGCAGCTGCCCCATGGCCGGGCACCTTCCTAGGTCAGCCAGCTGCCTTGCCAGGTGCCCTGGGCCATATACCACCCACGCTTCTTCTGCAGGTGGGAACAAAAGTGTGAGATGGGCCCCCGGCACGAGCTAGCCCATACCAGGGCCAAGCACTGTCTGTTCTCCACACCCTCTGCACAAAAGGGCAGAGCTGGCAAAGCCTGGCATTAATAGAGCTGGACTATAATCCTACCATCGGACAACCTCCCTCGGCTCAGAGCAAGGATGCTGAGAACGGCCTGGGAAGGCGACGTGGACTCTACAAAGCCCCGCAGAGGTGCTCAGCCCGGCCTCACGTGACAACCACCTGGGCAGGGGAGAGGGCAGTTACAAAGGCCGAGGGCCAGGCCTCACCACAGACCCACTGGCCAGCATCTTTGGGGACCAGCGGGCCCAATACCAGTAAAGCTTTCGGAAGCTCTGCTGGGTCACCCAGGGTTGCGAGCCGAGAAACAATGTCTGTTTCTCACTCAGACCTGGGTTAATCCTACTTCATGTCCATCTGCAACAAGAGCTACAGGATGGGCGGCTGGTGGGGAGAGAAGGCATGCTGGGCAGGCCGCTGCCAAGTGACCCTTCAGGACAGGGGTCCTAGGCAGAGAAGAAACGCACAGCGGCCGGCAGCAGGTGTGACAGCTCCTCCCGGAGCTCACTGCCCTCCACCAGGAGTGTCAGGCCAGGAAGACACTCCTGGGAAACTTCTTATGCAATCATGTGAAAAGACAAGAGCCACGCTGCAGAAATGCATATTTGTGGAAAATAAGGCCAAAGAGAAGCAAGTGTGGAGACAAAGCTTGGAGTGGGCGCTGACAGAGAAAGGCACACGGATGGAGCAGTAGCTCCCGCCAGGCACGCAGCTAAGCATTTCACACGCGCTGTCTCCCGCCGTTCACACAGTAACCCTCCAAGAAAAACTGCTGTTACTCTCATCTTACAGAAGAAAGAAAAGTACCAAAATAGTAGCCGTGTTTTCCTCTGGAAAGAAGTCTCTGAACAATACAGCTGGAAGCAGGTGATGCTGACAGAGGTAAATATTCAGCCGCAGGAAGAAGCAGGTTCCAGAAAGGACATATCCCTCCAAGGTTTCGGGATGTGAAAACTGTCCTGTCACCTACCTCACGTTGGGAAGTACTCACGTCTCCTAGAGAATGTTCTGAGCCCTCAGATGCTGCCCCTGGTGAATACAGCTCATTATGGAGTCTCGTCCCTGAAAAGTGGACTCAGAAGAATAGATGTCGCCAGCTTCCAAAACACCCATTGACGTCCCTCTAGTTTCACGGGAAACATCTATTTTGGTTTTGCTGCAATTGTCGTGTTGGTATTTACGCACCTCAGTACGTGAGCCAGGCACTTTTTGAAGCCAACCAAGGAGGATGGAGGAGAATTACTGAGGGAGTCGCTGCCTCTTGGATTGACAAGCAGGGCGGCCGTGGGCCCCGTGGGTTTCCAGGATTGGCACTGACAGGGAGGGAGGGAGGTGGGTGCCGGGGGGGGGGGGGGCGAGGCACAGGGAAGGGACAGCAAGATGGCCAAGGGGACGCTTTGGGGTCAGGTCACTAGCTCACCAACACGATGGCCTGAGCAGGTCCCTTCACCTCCCTGGGCACCATCTCCTGCGGTGGTCATGTGCCCACCTTGTACAAGGGGATGTGACAATGACAAGATGCTGGCAGAGCTCTTAGCAAAGGGCCCAACAACGTTTGTTAGGCATGAAAGGAGGCCTGGACACCAGCCATGGGAGCTGAAGGCAGAGCGGCTACGTGTCCAGCGACGGAGAGGGGCGGTCAGCCAGAGGAGCCCTGGGGGACCCACTGAGGCTGGGACCCTCGTTCTCTCCACTGGGCTCCAGCCGAGCCTGCCCGAGCGGCTCGTCCCTGACCTCCAGGGCCCCCAGGACCAGCCCCCAGGAGGAGCTTCCTTCCCGGGATGCCTGCTCAGAGGGACCCAGTGTGTCTGAAGCACCGTGCCTTCATCAGGGGTAAACTGAGGAAGAGGAAATCAGTAGTTTCAGAGCTCAGAGCAGCATCATGAAGGAGAGGAAATGACAGAACAGCTGGCAGGAGCTACCTGTGCTGGACCAGGAGCTACACACAAAGGCAGCTGGGGTGGGGTCCCCGCAGACGACTGGGCACGGGGACAGGGCAGGTGACCTTGAAGCTCCTTCTGAAGGGCAGATTTCGAGTAGCAAGAGGAGGGAGGAGGAGGGCTCAGCCTTACACGGTCAGAAATAGACCTGCCCACCTAAGGGGTCTTGGAGAGCACACGGGTCCTCAGCCTCTCCACCCCCTGCCACACACAGGCCACCATCCTCAGTCCCTTACACCTGAGTGTAAATGGGGCTGAGATGGAATGGGGCCTTCACAGGGGTCCTGAGAATGAGCACGGGGGGCGGGGGGGTAGGGGACTTGCGGGGGCTCCTCTGTGGCCCATCCAATACCCCCACGCCCACGGATGGGGAAACAGGAAACAGTAACTTGGAGACAAGCTGGAATTGGCAGAAGTACATGAAGTCATCCAAGCAAATCCACAATGTAGGTCAAGTTCAGTCTCAACTCCAGCTACAGAGAGTTCCTGTGCTCCCAACAGGGGAGGAGTAGCAAGGAGAGGCCCTGCGGCCTCCCCACCTCACGGCCCCCTGCGCCCAACCCCACCCAGCGGGGAAAGAGCACCAGACACACGTCCCAACAGGGATGGATGGCGAGGCCGTGGAGATGCTGCCCTGGCAGCGGCCCAGGCGGTGACGGGCTCCCGAGTGAGCATCTCAGTGACCTCTGGGACAGTCACGCTCCCTTCTAGGTCCTCGTTTGGCCGGCTCATTCACCCCATCCACGCCTCTAACAGAGGTGACCCACCCCCCATATTACTAACGAGGGCATGGACGTTCCAGAGATGTTGGCACGCGCGCCCGAGGTCGCCAGCCGGTAGGCAGTGCAACAAGGATCTGGCACCGGCCTGTGGGACTTGGGGCCCACCTTGTTGCTGCCCACCCTGCTCCCCAGGGCCCTGGGCGCAGAGTGAGGTGAGGGCCAGCTGCCAGCCAGCTCTACAGAGTCCGAGGGAGCCGGGGGACGTGCTGCCTGATGCGCACATCTCCGCTCTAACCACGGCCAATGGTTTCCAGGCTGTTTGGACACACACGACGGGGAACTCACTACCTCAAAAGAACAGAGAGAATGTGGGGCAGTGGCTCGGTTAGAAAAGCCTCCTGGTGTGAACCATACACAGTTTCTGGTGGTTTCTCCCTCCCGCTCCAGCTCTATCCTGTGGGGGACTCAGGACTAATCTACCCAGAGTGGTACTGCCCCATGCAGGTGGCCAGTGCTCACACACACACACCCTCTCTCTCTCTCTCACACACACACACACAGACACACACACACACACACGGCCATAGACGGACACACATGGGCACACACAGGCACATACACACACTGACTCATGTATACATACACACAACACATACAGACACATGTACATATTTACACACATGCTTCCACACAGGCACACATATGCATGCACACACAGAAACAGACATACCTGCACAGACACTCGCACACACAAATTCCCAGCAGCCCCTTTTCTGGTTCTCCCAGCGTCCCTTCTGTTGGCACAGCTGTGAAACCCCACCACCCTGGCCGCCTCCATCGGGCACATACCCTCTCTCTTGAGTCTCCAAGTGGAATGTCCAGAGCTGGGGCGCAAACGCAGCTTGGCATAAGGCTGACGTGACAGCCACCACTAGCGTGGGGACCAGGCATTGTCAGTTGGGGAAATTCTTCCCCAAAGAACCCATGGAGCCACGCCAGCCAGGCAGCCCAGACACAGGGCTTCCCAGGAGCCAGAACGTGGCGCTCTTCCTAGTGAGGTCGTGGTGTCCTGATGACATCCGGAGAAGCAGGTGTCACAAGGGCCCCTGCCAGGATGCCTGCGGCATGGAACAGCACTTCTAGGAAGACCCAAAGCTGCTGGGCAGTGGCTGTGCCTTGAGAGGGAAGAAGTCCCCAAACCCTGCACTCCATTGGACCAGGAGTCAGGAGGCCCCTACCCCCCGACCCCACAAAGCCTGGCCTCAAGCTCGGGGCAGTTCTGTGCAGAGGTCCCTGACCAGCTGCTGCTCCTTCCGAGCTGAGCTGAGCTGGGTTGCAGACTCACTGCCTTCACCTCTCGAGAGATGGTCCATGTGATTTTCTGGGCTACAGACAAGCTCCCTGGAGTTAGCAGCTCTGTCTGGCAGCATCTGTGACAGGCCGACATGCAGCTCTGACTTGCATCTCATCTCCATCTTATCTGAGCTCCAAGCTCCAGAGCGAATGCCCAACACAGGCAGGGCAGGAATGGTGGGCCCCGCTGTCCAGATGGGGACACTGAGACCCAAAGGGGCCAGGGCTCACCAAGGGGAAGGGCTGTTTGGGGCAGAGCCAGAACCTAGCTCTGGGCCACCTCCACGTGTCCCCCACACCACCTTCTACCATGGCAGGCAGTGACGTCACCAAGGGGGCTGAGCCAGCTCCTCTGAGCAGAAAGCAACGACCTTTGCTGTATCACTCAACCCTGTAACCAAGAATCGTGAGACAGTGTCACACGGCAAAGGTCCTCAGCTCCAAAGCTGGCCCTTAGGTGGAGAGGGGACAGAGGTCGGTGGTCCCAGGAGCACCGGGCTGATTTCCATGGGAGGAAGAAGGAGAGAAGCGGCCGTCCACAGACACCATGCACCCCCTGGGCATGAGGCTGTCGCTGAGCCGGCCCTCAGGGGACATCTTCCTGGTGTGAGGACAACAGCCGACACCCGAGCCCAGAGACGCCACGTCATGTGCTGTGTGGGACGTGGCACAAGTTCTTCCACGAAGGGGGCTTTTCCACACCTGCCTACCCTCTCATCCCCACTGCAGCCCAATCAGACCTGGCTGCACCCTCTCTGTCAGGACCACCTGCCCCATGTCAGACCCAGCCCACAGGCCTCTGCTGTCACCAGCGTGACCTCTCGGCAGGATCAAGACAGCTGCCCACTCACTGCCTCTCACCAGTGAACCTTCTCTGGGGCCGCTCTCTCACCTCTCTGAGGTCCCGTCATGGGCTGAGTTGTGTCCCCTAAAGTTCCCTGGGTGAAGTGCTGACCCCCAGTGCCTCAGAGTATGACTGTTTTTGGAGGTGGGGTCTTTAAAAACGTGATTAAGTAAAATGAAGTCATGTGAGTGGCCCTACTTCCTTATGAAAAACAGATCAGGACACAGACACACACACAGGGACGACCATGTGAGGACACAGGGAGAAGACGGCCGTCTGCACGCCAAGGAGATGCCTCAGAAGGAAACCACCCTGCCGATACCTGGGTCTCGGCCTTCCAGCCTCCAGGACGCGAGAGCCGTTCTGTAGTTAAGGCCCAGGGTCTGTGGGCTGTCACGGCGGCCTGACTGACAGGCTCCTTCTCATCTCAGCTCCCAGCCGGAGGCGTTCAGGGCTCAGTGCCTTCACTCATCCCCATCTTTACTCTCCCCCTAGGGCTTCCAGTCCGGTGGCTCTGACCACTGTACATGCAGGGCTCACTCACAACATGACCCCACCTCACAGGTCTGGACTGGGCTGGCCGGCCGGGCCTCACACCCTCGTGGCCAGCTCACAGAACGCACCGCGGCCCCTGAAAGCCCCGGCCCACTTCAAACTTGTGCACCCATCAGGGTGCCCAGGTGGCACCACCATTTACCAGGCTGTACAGCCAGAAATAAAGGCCACCTGATCCCACCCTTTCCTTCCTGCTCCCCAAAGCACACGCTCCGTGGGTCCTGTCCATGCCTTCCTCCCACACAGGGTTTCTCGGCAACACACGTGGACATTTGGGCCGGATCACTCTTTGTGGGGGGCCGTCCTGGGCACTGCAGGGTGTTTAGGGCACATCTGGCCTCCACCCACTACATGCAAATAGCAACGCCCTGCCAAGCTGGGGCAACCAAAAGGCCTCCTGACATTGCCACACGAACCCTGCGGTGCCCAACAGCAACGGCTGAGACCCACTGCACTGACCGGCATCCAGCCACTGTCTCCACCTCCACCTCTCCCGGCCGCCATCTTGCCTGGTCCACGCCCGTCACCCACTTCACTGCTCCCACCATCCATCCTCCACCCACAGTGACGCTAAGACTGTATGCTCCTTCCCCCTCAGTGTCCCTCCCCGGACATGTCCCCAGGTTTCACTTTGTGAGACTCACGAGTCATCTCCTCCTTAGTTTGATTCTTTGTGTCTCTCTGGAGTTGACATGAGAACAGGAACTGCGTCCGTTTTCTTCACCAGGGTCTCCCCAGTGATCAGAACAGCTCCCGGGGCAGAGCGGGCACCCCATAAATATTTGTGGAGGGAATGAATGGATGGGAAGGGGAGAGTGACTGAGTGGTTAAGTCACATGACCTCTGGAAGCCTGATCCCTCCGTCTGTCAGAGAGACGAGGCGGCACCTGCTGTGCGGGCCTGTGGGAGGCAACAGCTCTGGGACGGTCACGCTGGAGGGGGCCCTGGCCATCCTGGTCTGTGAGGGGTTAGGCTCACCCCCACCACCGCCAGCGGAGGACATGGCAGCCCCGCGGTGCTCGAGCCCATGCCGCCCAGGCTGGGAGGACTGTGAGGGGGTGGGGGTGCCAGCACAGGAAACACACCTGGTGGTCCAGCTCTAGGGGCCAGAGGTCCACCTGGAGACAGAGAAGCAGCTCCATGGAGAAGAGCCCTGCAACCTGAATGGTGGACCGCTGCCCCACGATTGTCACACGCTTTTCCACCTGCTCCTCTGGCGATGCTCATTCCTGACACGACTTGGCACCTCTCTCTCCTTTTCTCTGAGTCCCTGGGCGCACAACGCACGTGTGGGCAGCCTCACTTGGGGGAGGAGGGGCCACTGCAGTTAGGAGTTGGGACTCCTGTCCTTCCTTCACCACCTCCAGGAACCCCTTGTCCCCTCCGTGGGTGTCCTCCAGCCCCCGTCCCCTGCCCACACCACCTCCCAGACGCCCTCCATGACTGTCCTCCCTGCCTTCCTCTGTTACGAACCCCACGGGGTTTCCTCTGAAGCTCAGGGTCTACCTCCACCAGTGCCCACCTGTGACATCCTGTGACCACTGGCTGGCACCTCCCCACGCTCCCACCTTTAGGTGGGTCTTTGCATCCTGGCAGCATCTCAGCGGGTTCTCAGGTTCCTGCAGAAGCTTTCTCCCCACAAAATGGGATAGGAACTCCCGGCCCACCAACCTCCAGGGCTGTGGTGGGGGAAGGATAGTGCAGAAAAACCCAATGACAGCCTGAGGTGGGCACTGATTAAGCTTGGTTGTTATTTAATATTAATTACACTTTTGCACTAATGTTAACTGTGCTCCTTAATTTTTATTTTTATCCAATTATTCTACAACCATTAGCAACTACAGTGATGGATGCTGGGAATCTACGAATGGGGAGACAATGTCCCCAACTTCCCCGATCCAGCACACAGCTCCAGACTCAGCTCAAACATGTTCTCAAGGGTCATTTATGTAATGAATGAACGAGCCAGGAGCTCGCAGTCCACTTGGGGAAACAGGCATTTCACCTGACAAATGGCCCAGAGGCAGGTCAGTCAACATGCTGGGAAGGATTCAGCTCTGCCTGGCTGAGCCTGGAGGGCTGCTCGGAGGAAGTGATGGGTGTTGAATGGCCAGAAGTTTATTGGGGGCAACAGAAGGAATGCCATGGCTTCATCTGTGGGGTCCCTTTGGGAAGACCCACCAGCAGTCAGGAGGGCTGCCGAGGAAGGCGGGCAGTGGGGAATTCCCAGAACCCAGGTCCTCTGGGGCCGTTAGGAAACCACCCCCAACAGTCAATGAACAATTTGTCTGGGGCCACAGGGCTGGGTCCTCACATTCAGGAGCTCAGTCAGTCTCCACAGTGGCCTGATGATAGAGGGGCACCCCGACTCTCCGTGCCTTAGTTTCCTCATCTGTAAATCGGGGTGAGGTGATTCAGCACATGCAGTAAGAAGTGAGCTGGGGTTCGGGCCCAGGCTTTAGGCCCCCAAAGCCCCGGTGCACACCACAACACCATCTTGCCTTACTGGTGTGCAGGGTGAACTGATGCACCTGGCGGGGGACCCCTGGAGGGAGGTTTGGGGGAGCGACGTGGATGCCATGCACACCTGGGGCCCACACGCAATGGGAATCTGTGGGAGGGCGTGCTGGGCGCTGACCCCGCACCACCCCCAGGGTCATGGGCACTGGAGTGCCTGGTGTCCACCCTGCTCAGGGCAAAACCCCACCAGGGGCGCCTCTACCTTGCGAGCCTGGGCCTCAGTGGTCTGTCCTTTGCCCACTCCTGGGTGGGCTCTGCCGACTGCACTCCATGCCATGAGCTTATAAAACAGGTATTTGAGGTGTAACAAATTGCTTGTGCAGTTGTTAACCGGGCAACCCTTTGGCAAAGGAAAACAATTTAATCGTCCTAATCAGGTGAATTCACGCCGGGCACACTGTTCTGATTTATTGGTACTTGTCTCCGAAACCTCTTTCGGGCAGAAGGGTGTCGTGCGTTTCTCTTCTCTCTGCCGGATCACCCCACCCTCCTGCTGGCTTGCTCCGTGCGGGATCCTTCCAGGCCCTGGGATGAGAACACCTCCCTGGCCTCCAGGTAGGGAGGCAAGCAAGTCGATGACAGACGTGCCAGGAACGTGCCACTGAGACCCTGGGCACGCTGAGATGTCCCCGAGGCCTCACCAGAAAGTGGAGGCCCAGTGCCTACTGTGAGACTGGCAGTGAGCAAGAAGTGGGGGAGCCACCCCGCAGCCAGGCGGGCTCTCAGACCACACACGTGCGGTCATTTTGAGGACCGTCCACGCTCATCAGCGATCAGCCAGGACCCCATGCCATGCCCTACACAGTCTCCCCACAGCTGACCGTGTGGGGCTTGCCAGGCCCGGCTCTGGCCACCTCTCCTGCCCCGTCCAGCACATCTCAGCCCCACCCGCCCACTTTCCATCCTCGCCGCCCATTCCTGTATCCTCTGGCCTCAGCGTAAACGGCTCTCCCTCTGAACACGCTCCTGCCACCCTGGAAAGGCCACGTCCCAGAGAAATGTTCTCACGGGCATAGCCCCTTATCCACAGCCACTTAGAGCTGTAACCTCTCCCTCAGCTGGGCGGCCCCCATGGCTCTGGTGTCTGTGCTGGTCAGTGGCCCCAGCACACATCGGGTGGATGGACAGACGGATGGACGGACGATGACAGGCACCCGTGTTCTCCCCTCTTCTGGGACTCCCCCAGCACTGACTGCCCTGGTCCTGGAGGGTCCCCTTCTCTGAACAACGGTGATATTCACCACATAATTCAGTTCAGCACGTACCAGTGGCTGGACTGGGCATATCCCACACGTGAATGTTCTCTTCTCTTAAAGAAGCCACGGTTATGGGAGGCAGAAGCTCCCACTACCACCCCACCAATTGCTTTGTCCGCTCTCTGCCTCACTTGGTACCATCTACCCTTTGTCCCCACCGTGATGAATGCAGAAAAGATAAGGAAATGCAGATCCACAAGGAAACTATGACCTGGGGAAGGTGGTCCAGCCTGGGAGCCCCAGGGGCTCGGGCCTCAGGCCAGAGGCTCCCCAGCGGCTGCCCTCACACTGGGCACACTGACGGCGTCCTGCAGCTGGTTCAACACGCTGATACCGACGGAAAGTGTGCTGGCGTTTCCATACTTTTCCGAGCTGGGCTTAAGGGAAACTACCTCTGAATATCAGCTGAGATACTTATGGGAGATTGCAAAAACGACCCATGGCTCCCCTAAAAAATCCCCCAGGATCCCTATATGGTAAGTGCCCAACAGTGGATTTCATGAGGTTTTCAAGTTCTCAATCCCACATTCACACTCTGGTCATGGTTTTAAAATTAAATACTTTTCTATGTTTGGTGAATGGGTTCTGTAAAGACAGAGAGAGACAGACAGACAGGCACTCAGCAGTCTTTCAGGAGGAAGACGCCAAGCTGAAGGGCCTGGAGGGGGAGCCAAGACTCTTGGTCCCTGTCACCGCCCATTGCTTTGTGGGGGTTTGGCTCACAGCAGACAGGCAGCTGCCCTGGTCAGCTCAGGGGCGGGGGGTTGGCAGTAAGGGTGCTGGTCCAACTCGGGGCTGCTAAGTCTGCCCCCCTGATCCATCTGCAGAAGCAGAGACGACCCTTTGCATGGAGGCTGAGTGCTGAAAGCACACAGGGGACCAGAGGAATTGGTGGCTTCTGGAAGGCCAAGGGGACAAATAGGCCAAGGGGTTCCTCATGCCCCAGAGCCAAAGTCTGGGGCCAGGCTGGCGTCCTGACCACAGCAGGGCAGGGAAAACATTCTGGAATGGCGGTCTGTCCACAGGAGCACCTAAAAGCTAATCACCTGTATGATTTGCAGGCACTGCGTTGGGCACCACAGCAGTGAGACAATCAATTCCTACTGCTGCCACGTGACACAAAAGGCTCGGTGGGGCCTGGCACTGGCCCACCTGCTCCCTTGAAGGCGGGGAGGGACCCAGGGGCCTGGCGTCATCATTTCATTTCCTGACTGAAGCCAAATAACTGTGTGGGGTACTCTTTTGGAAGTGGAGGTTTCTGGGGGCCCAAAATAATGAGGGGACTTATCCAGACTCTCAGGGGAGAAAGAAAACGTGAACCCAGCCCCCTGAGGGTCCAGTTGAGGGAAGGTGAGGGGGTGTCAAGGTGGGGAATCTGGACCCTGAAGCCCAACAGTCCTGGGGCGAGGTCCTGCTCGACCACTCGGTCCCAGGCCGTACCTGCGTCCACACCTGTGAGCCTCGGTTTCTCCATCTGGAGAGTGTGAACGACCAAAGCGCCGGGGGGGGGGGTTTCAGAAAGAGGAGGGATGGTGGACACAAACCCTGGCACATAGGAGGCACTCAACATGACAGTGTTGTGGTGAGTTGAATGGCAGCCCCCAGAGATATGTCCATGTCCCAACCCCACGAACCGGAGAATGGGGCCTTATTTGGAAAATTTGATTAAGTTAAAGGTCTCAAGATGAGATCACCCTGGATTATCTGGGTGGGTCCTAAATACAATAAGTGTCCTTATGAGAGAAAGGAGAAGAGAGGTTTGGGACAGAGAGAACAAGGCCACATGACACCAGAGGCAGGAGCAATGCAGCCATAGCCCAGGGTCGCCCAGAGCCCCGAGGAGCTGGAGGAGGCAGGAAACGTCCGCCCCTAGAGCCCTTGGAGGGAGCGCAGCCCTGCCCACACCTGGATTTCAGGCTTACGGGCTCCAGAACTAGGAATAGAGTCCCGTTGCTCCATGCTCCCCACCTCCAACCCGGGTCTGTGGTCCTGTGTTCTGGCCGCCCCAGGAACCTACCAACTGTGACCGTGCAATAAGGGGTCGCTGAGTGGAGGAGACCCCACTGGCTTTAAGAAAGGAGTAAAGACGAAGTTCAGGCATTTCTTCGGTTCCGCAGCTATTGCCACCAGCGGCCCGTGCCTGGCACGTGCTTTTTGGGGAAGCCCGGAGAGAAAGGCTCCGCCATCCGGTTTCAGTTTGGGAGGCAGTCCCTACTGGAAGGGGTCCTGCACATCCGGTGTGTCCAGGGTCGCCTGGCTCCGTCCATCTGTCACCCGACACTTCCTGCCACCCCCAACCTGCAGAGGCTGTGATTACCAAGCAAACAGACCTTCTGCCCTGTGGCCTCAGGCTGATCACAAGCCTCCAACAGCACCTGCCACCACAGGTGGTGTGCACCTGGGGACAGAAGGGAGGTCCCAGTGCACCCCGAGATGGCACCAGCGAGTGGTCTACATCCAGCCTGACCTGCCAGGGGGAGGGGGCCACCGCCCAAAGTGGGGTCTTATTTCTGGTCCCGGCAAGGGGACCCTGCCAGCAGCCACTTGACGACAGAGATTCTACGGTTGGTGACCTGTCAGTGTTATTAGTTAGGGGTGTGGCTGCCACCAGGCTCCCACAAATTGTGAAATACACATTGTTCGCAGCTTGCAGACCATTTGCAAATAGACCATCACAGCCAGGCATTCAAACACCCCCTAAGTGAGCGTCCTCGTGCAAGGTATTGACCCGGGAGCTTTTTTCTCTCCTTTCTGCTTGAACACGTGTTCCATCCAGAGAGGCCTCGCCCATCTGTGGAGACGCTACACGGGCAACATTTAACATGCAAAGGTACGCTGACTTTTCACACAGAATTACGCAAACGGAGCCGCTCTACCCATTTTATGAGTGAAGGAGGTAATATATTGATGGTGCAGAAAGAAGCAAGGTCATGTCCTTGTTTGCATGACTGTGGGTCATGCACATGTCACAGTTCCTGGTTCTGGACACACTGACGCTAACATGTGCAGTCGGTGCCCAGGCAGGCTGGTTGTCTCACACACACACACACACACACACACACACACACACACACACGGCTCCCAGACGGTTTGGCTTGCAGGGAAGCCCTGCTTAGAGGGGAAACTCTGACAGCAAGGGCCTGGCTTTGCCATGGGTCTTTTTTCTCCTGCCATAATGACTTACGATGACAAAAGGCGCAAGACAATCACTTGGGACCTGACTCCATCCCCTGAGGCTGCCAGAGGGCCCTGCAGTCCAAAGCAAGAACTTGGCTGGCTCTCAGGAGAGCCGGAGCTGGAGGCGAGGGAAGGTGAGCTCAGCACATCGGCTGGTCCTGTCTCTTCTATCACTGTACCTGCTGGGCATTTACTAGCGGCCCTTGGACCAGGCGATATCCCCACACATTCCCATCTGTGAAATGGAGAGAGGCCCATTGTCTCTGATGGCTAACACACAGCTCTGTTCGGACGCAGGTGGTGAGCCGAAGGGGCTTGCAAAAATCTTCTCCTAGGATGCTACCCAGGGAAGGCAGTGGACTTGGAATGTCTCAGAAGCAAGAGAGAAAGGGCTCCTTGGGGGTCCAGAATAGCTGAGGAGTTGCTGATGTTGCTCCCCTCCCCTCTCTCCTTTACCCCTCCCCTCCCTCCCTCCTCCTCCCTCCCTCCCTCCCTCCTCCTCCTCCCTCCTCCCTCCCTCCCTCCCTCCTCCCTCCCTCCCTCCTCCTCCTCCCTCCTCCTCCTCCCTCCTCCTCCCTCCTCCCTCCCTCCCCAGCTGCTCACCGCCTCCGTCCCACCACACAGCCAGGCAGGCCCCTCAGCCACCCTGGTCTTGCTCCCTGAACCCTGCCCCCTAAAGCTCATTAAGCGGATGGCTGAGAAAGCAGGCTCCCTCCCGTAAGGGTGGCTGCTTGCTGCCTCGCCCCAGGCACCTCAGGCTACTCCTCTGACCTCTTAAACCTGCAAGATGTGCTGAGCCCAGAGCAAGTGGAAAGGAGAACGGTTTCCAGAGGAAAATTATCCGCTCATTAACAGCTGCCCCCAAACAGCTGAGGACACATTTAGGCCCCACACATGCAGAAAGCAGCGACATTTTCTGAACCTTGGAGCTTATAGGACAGCAGGCAACAAAATCCACTGGGGTGAACCTGGCCATGCCCAGCCCTCGCACACCCCGCACACCCCAGGGTCCTCCCGGGACCTTCCACCCTGCCCCCTCCCTCCAGCTCCTTCCTCTTGCCTCCGACCCCTACCCCGACCCCTGCCCCCGACCCCTGCCCCATTGCATCCAGCTCTCCTGACCCTCTCACACTGCCTCCCGGGCCCCATTCCCACTCCGGAGTTGGCAGCGACCTCAAATGGCTGCAGAATGAATGAGAGAAAGGGCCAGTGAGTCTCAGGGAGATTTCCCAAGCTCTGAGGACAGAATCCGTGCAAGCGTCCCCAGGAGGAGCCAGGGTGCCCAGCAGAGGAAGCGACATGCCCTACAAGGCACTGAAAGGGCACATTCCACATCTCTTCGCTCTCCGAAGTCTGTGAAGTCACATTTACCTTCGCACACATCTAGGTCACAGAGATGCACTGAAACAACGCACTGGCTCAGAGCTTCTGGGGGGTGGGATCCCCGGCCAGAGGCAGCAGCATCACCTGGGAACTGGCGAGAAACGCAAGTTCTCAGGCCCCACCCCAGAAACACTGACTCAAAGGCAGCGGGCCTGTGCCTCTTAGTTTTACCAGCCCTCCAAAGGCAGTGATGCTGAGCTCTGAGGGCCGAGTGGGAATGTCAGCTGACCTTCACCGAGCTCTGGGCAGGCAGTGTGCAAGGCGCTTTACTGCATTAATCAGTTTAATCCTCCCACAGCCACACAGATGCTGTTATTAGCCCTATTCT
This sequence comes from Rhinolophus sinicus, assembly GCF_036562045.2. NCBI lineage: Eukaryota > Metazoa > Chordata > Mammalia > Chiroptera > Rhinolophidae > Rhinolophus > Rhinolophus sinicus. The sequence continues at coordinate 5,954,011 of NC_133756.1, forward strand.
ATAGATAATGGGAGTGAGGCACAGAGAGGGTGAATAATGTACCCAAGGTCACACAGCAGATAAGAGTCTAGATTTGAATTCTAGCTATCTGACCCTTACCATTAATTCAGAGCTGGGACTGGCAGTTGGTGCAGTCTGAGCCTGCACACCGCCCGCTGGGCTCTGAAGTGCAGACGGCATGCCGGGGTGGGGGCTACGCTGACATGCGGGGGATGGCGCTCAGTAAGATACAGCCTTACTCCTTATCAAAAATTATCATCACCATCATCATCATCACACCCAGGCCTGGAACCCCATGCAGGCTCAGCACGGCTCTAAGTGCCGTGGTGGTGGGAGCATAGGAAACACACACAACAGTCCTGGGTTTGAGACCACAGAACCAGGCAGACTCTATGCTGGTGCCGTGGAGCCACCGGGACAGAGAGCTCGGAAGGGCCCCGGGAAACCCAGGGATGGTGGAGATGCGAGCTGGCCACTTAGGGCTGACAGGCTGTCTAGGGTGGAGAGTGGAGAAAAGGCGGTCCGGGTGGAGGGGGCCCCGCTGGGGTTGGAGGGAGGGAACCATGGGGAGGAAGGTGGAAGCTGGACAGGTGGTCAGACAGGACTGGGGGTGGATGGACCAACCTTGAACAGGGAGATGCTCCCACAGACCAACAGTGGGTCACCACCTATGGAGGACTGCGGCCCTGGGACCCCGGCCCCTGTACCCTGCATGGAATCTAGGCCGCTCACTGCTTGCACGTTTAGTGTCTCCAAAGTCGAGAGAGCAGAAGGTGTCGCCAAGCCTCGGAATCTCAGCGCCCATGGACGACATGCAGTGACCTCAGTGGCTCTCAGACATCCTTGACTGATCCCAGACCGGGCACCTCCTGGCTGTGTGGCCCTGTGAACCTACCGTCTCTGTGCCTCAGTTTCCTCATCTGTAAAATGGGAACCATTGCAGGGTTGCTGAGGATGAACTACGGCCCTGTGTCCAACACTCCAAGCAGCGCCCGGAACTTGAAGGCCGAGAGAAGCTATCACCCACCCGTTGTCATCCTCTTTATTTTAAGCTTGGGGGTCCGAGGCAGAGAACCTGACTAACCTGCCAAGGTCACAGAGCTGACCGACGGTCACGACTAGGGGCTGCCAGAGACCAAGCACACAGCCTGCCTGCACACAGCCTGCCTGCACACGGCCTGCCTCTTCTCAGAGCAGGAGGTGCAAATTCGGGACCCGCTGGCTTCCTCTGGGGCCACGATGGGGGCAGGGCTGTGTGGGAATGAGAGGCAGAACTCTTCTGTCCCAGGAGCGGCCTCTGTCTAAGCAGGTCCCCTGTGCCCCAGCTGGGCATGTCTGGTGAGGGGGGCAGACATGCCCAGAACACAGCCCTACATCCACCAGAATAGGCCAGACTCCCAGACCCGGGACAGAGGCACAGGCCTGAGCCCTGGCCCGTCATGCGTCTTCTGGAGGCCTGTCCGCGGGCAGGGTGTGGCGGGCGCTGGGCCTCCTTTCCTTGCCCTGTGGCTGGCAGACGGGGACTCTGACAGTGTGGCCAGTTGACACCCCTCTCCACTGCAGTCTGTGGCAATTTTGCACCCTGTCCGTGCTGCTGAAAACATGGGCTTCTAAAAGGCTTTACCAAACAGTGCGGGCATTTAGCGAGCTGTGGGTTAACAGTGGGGCATTTCATCAAACTGTCTGAAATAACACTTGATGTTTGTCCAGTCTAGACAAAGGGATTTTGTATGAGTTTGGCTGTTTAATCTAAAAACTGCACCTGTCTCTTTGATTTATTTAACTCTTCCCCTCAGGACTTAAGCCAATAACGGGTACGAGAAAACACACCATTTCAAACAACTTGCTCAGAAACTTTATCTTTGCAGTATTTCCAAATCCACCCAAATTCTAATGTCAAAGACCCATTACTGAGCTCATATATCGCATAGGTTATAAGACACTAAACTATAATCCTGCAGGGAAATGGCCCATTTCTACTCCCCTTCAGCCCGAAGCCCATATAAAAACACCTCTGGAAGGGCGTGCTGGAAGCCAAACCCCTACGTAGCAATACCATTGAGCTTCACATCACTACTGTGACGGAAATCACTTTTACGTGTCTATATATACAAACTCCAGTGCCCCTGAAAATACAGCTCGCTATTCTCTTTCCGCAGCAGCTGTCTCCGCCCGGCGTTTGTACGAGGCTCGAGGGTGGCTTTGCAAGGGAGAGAGACAGACAGCAGTGGCCTGGATGGTGGCCAGCGATGGGGGCCAGCAGGACGGTGCTCTGTGCAGTCCTGTGACAGTCATTCATTCCCGAGCATCCACGGAAACGAGCTGCCACGGGACGGGGAAAGGCAAAGCCCACTACCCACGACCCAGCTCCTTCCCAGACTCTGACTCCCACGGGAGGGTATAGTGGGGTGACGAATGTCCCCCCCAAATTCATGTCCACTGGGACCTCAGAATGTGACTTTATTTGGAAATAGGGCATTTGAAGATATAAGTAAGATGAGGTCATATTGGATTATGATGGATCCTGAATCTAATGATTGGTGTGATGCATAATTTTATGTATCGATGTGACTGGGCCACGGGGCATCCAGACATCTGGTCAAACGTGACCCTGGGCGTGTCTGTGAGCATGTTTCTGGATAAGATTAATGTGTTAATCGCTACAGCAGATTGCCCTCCCCACAGTGGGTGGGTCTCGTCCAATCAGTTGGCAATGTGAACAGAACAAAAAGGCTGTAAGAGGGACCTCTGCCTGCCTGGCTGCGTTGAGCCGGGACACGGGTCTTTTCTGGCCTTTGGAACTGAATGGACCTGATACGTCAGCTCTTCTTTGGGGCTCAAACCTGCTGGCTTTTGAACCGGAACATACACCATCGGCTCTCCTGGGTCTCCAGCTTGCTGACTTCAGATCCTGGGCTTGCTGCCTCCACAGTCACGTGATCCCATGCCTTATAATAAATCTCCTTTTACTTATGTACTCATATGTACACAGAACTGCACCATATATGCACACGAGGTCTGATAATTAAGTTTGTGAACTTGTTGCAACGATGTTGCTAACCTTTTTGGATATCAGAGGGATTATTCATTATGAATTTGTCCCAACTGGACAGTTAACCAAGTTTACTATTTGGAAGTGCTGAAAAGGCTGCATGAAAAAGTTAGACGACCTGAACTTTTCACCAACAGTTCATGGCTCTTGCATTACAACAATGCACCAGCTCACACGGCACTGTCTGTGAGGGAGTTTTTAGCCAGTAAACAAATAACTGTTATTGGAGCATCCTCCCTACTCACCTGATCTGGCCCCCGGTGACTTCTTTCTTTACCTGAACATAAAGGAAATATTGAAAGGGATACATTTTGATGACATTCAGGACATCAAGGGTAATATGACGACAGCTCTGATGGCCATTCCAGAAAAAGAGTTCCAAAATTGCTTCGAAGGGTGGACTAGGTGCTGGCATCAGTGCATAGCTTCCTAAGGGGAGTACTTCGAAGGTGACTAGTGATATTCAGCAATGAGGTGTGTAGCACTTTTTCTAGGATGAGTTCATGAACTTAATTGTCCGACCTCGTGTGTGTGTGTGTGTGTGTGTGTGTGTGTGTGTGTGTGAGATCTAAGCCACTCACTGCCTGCACATTTAACATCTCCCAAGTTGGGAAAGTAGGATGTGTCGCCAAGTCATGGCATCTCAGCGCTGACAAATATGGTGTCATCAGTGGTTCTCAGCCAGATTCCCTAGATTGATCCCAGCCCTGGCACCTCCTGACTGTATATATATGCGCGTGCGCGCGCACACACACACATACACACACACACACACACACACACACACACACTGTCTCTTTATATACATATATATTGGTTCTGCTTCTCTGAAGAACCCTGAGTAGTAAACTGGTGTCTTCACAGGAAGAGAAGAGGGCACACAGACACACACAGACAGAAAGTGGCCACGCTAAGACAGAAGCCAAGATTGAAGTGACACCGCCACAAGCCAAGGAACGCCAAGGATTGCCAACAGCGACCAGAAGCTGGCAAAGCCAAGGAAGGTCTGCTCCCTAGAGCCTTCAGAGCGAGCGCGACCCACCAGGCCAGGAGCTGACAGCCAGCAGGAACAAGCCCTTGGTCAGGCAGCCTCCAAAGAACCGTGTGCTGTAACAACCATGACCTTGGCAGGGATCCTTCCCCAGTCCAGCCTCAGATGAGACCGCAGCCCAGCTGACATCCTGACTGCAGCTGTCACCACACCCAGCTGAGCCAGGCCTGGGTTCCTGACCCAAAACAAATGGGTGTTGTTTTAACCCACTGAGTATGTGGTAATTTGTCACACAGCAACAGCTAACTGATACAAACACTGCTCATCTTTCAAAACAGGCCAGCAGCCACTTCAGTGTGCCGTCCTGGGCCAGAACCCCTGACGTTCTAAGTGACATAAATACACGTTGGCCCTCAACTGGACCCGTGAGAATCCTACAGGTATCAGGCCCCTGGCACTGGAGAGAGGGACATCCGGTTACACTTGCTGGCAGGGCTACCCCTACTGTGAGCCAGACTTGTCTCGATCTGCCCACTGGGGGCTGCTGAACCCCCCACCCACCGCGCCCCAGGCTGCGCCAGGCTCACCATGCCACCTACAGGGAGAAATCACTATTCATGTAAATAAGAAATTCTGCACTCCATGGACATTCACGTTCCGCATTAAAACTGATAAATCAGCTTCGACTCTGAACCAATAGTTAGCTCCCGGACAACTAGGGTAGAGCAAAGAAGTATTCCACTTTCATCATTTATGGGGTATATTTAGCTCCTGGCCCATAACAGCCTGAACACACACGCACACAAATGCATGTTTATTTTCTGGAATTTCAAGTTATTTTTATTCAGAGCATTCACTGGCTCCTCCTTAGGAGGCAAGTCTCTCCCACCCTTGTGACTGTCCCCTGACCGATGGTAAGAGTTTCTCCTGAAAACCGTGGCCTCACACCCACTGGAATCAAGCTCTGGTTTCAGATGTTAGTTGTTGTTTTGTTTTTTTGTTTTTGATTTTAACCCTTCCCCTCCTTCCTTAATCCCCTCTCTGTCCTCTGCTTGGCAAAGCAAAGAGGGCACAGAGAGGGTGGGACCCCCCTGGGAAGAGGCGAGAAAAGCTGCTGGCCAGTCCCCACGGAGGCGCCCCCTCTACGTGAGCAGTTCATTTACCACAAATCAAAGCAATTAACCTCAGCGGCGTGCGTGGCGGGCAGCCTCTCTATTAGTGGACGCAGGGTGAGGGGAGCCGGAATCCTCCACCTTCGGGAGCCCCACAAGCTAGAACGTACACGAGGCCACAGCCTACCCTGCCTGCTATGGTGTCATCTCTGCAACATCCCTGCCACCTGTCACTCAACTCGGCTTACACGCCTCTTCTGGCAGGGAACTCGCTCTCAGCACGGGTGGCTCACTTCATCCCTGGACACCTCCTGCAATGACAATGTCACTGTTGACCTTGAGCTAATCCCAGCCACACCATGACTCCTGCCCACAGCTTCCAATTCTGTCATGGGATCCACACATGCCCCTGTGAGCTCAGGTCCCATGGCTTTGGTCTCCTCCTGACTCTCCCAAGGCCTTTCTTCTCCCGGACGGACAAAGACCTCCTACGTGTCTGCACGGCCAGTCCATCCGTCACCCACCCATCTATCTATGGGGTCAACACACACTGTCTACACACCCAGTGGGGAAGTGCCAGGCCTGTGCTGGGCTCTGGGACCCCGGGGAAGCCCTGTCCTCCTGGAACCTGTCCCAGCAGCAGCAACCAGAAGGTCAACAAGACCTTGTGAGATGGTCCCAAAGGCCTTACAAGCAAAGAGCGGTGTGGCGGAGTCTTGGGGAGGCCCTCGGAAATAGGATGGCCAGGGACGTCCATTGGAACAGAGGCTGTGGGGCTGGAAGACAATGAGCCACGGAAAACTCTAGACACTGGGGCACTCCAGGCAGTTGTTCCTGTTTCTGGAATGTTCTCTCCAGAGCTCCTGGAGGGACTGGCTTGGCCTCGTCATCTCTGCGAGGGAACAGGAAGGGATGTCGTGGGTGTTTGTCTGGGTCTCCGCAGCCACCTTTGACCTGCCTCTGGGGTCTTTCCCAAGCTCTCAGCACTTCCTGGGTGTGGGCAAGCCAACCAACATGCTGCATCTGCCCCAGAGGCAGGGCTGGGGGCGGAGGGGTTAAGGGAGCGTCCGGCTCAGTCAAGGAAGCCAGGACGACTTAATACAAATGGTGCGAGCCTGGCCTTCTGCGAGTGGAGGGCACTTGGTCACCTCACTGCCTTCCACTGAGGGCTCTGGGAGACCCAACCTTCCACCCCTTTCCAGGTGACAGCAGCACAGCAGCGATATTTGTGTTATTTTTGTTGAACTTCTGGAGCCAGCAACATTGCATTTATTTTTCTGTCTCTTAGCAAATTCAGTTACATGACACCTCTTCTGGCATCTAGAGGCTAAAATCCTCAAGTTACCATCTTTTTTGCCTGCCTCCCTTGGTGCATTCACTGGTAGAGAAGACCAGCAGGAGGGCCATGTCACCCCAAAGCTTGGATGATAGATGAGCGGGGGACCCAATGACCCTCGGTCTCCATCACTCAGCCCCACCTGCTCCCAGCCCCCGATCAACATCCAAGTGCTTTGGGGGCCGGAGTTCCCAAGGAACCACCTTTCTCATCTCTTATGTGTACAGTGTTTGAGAGCTGGCTTCCCAGTCTCTCACAGAGCGCTGGTTTCCTGTCCCTGAGAAGGGGTGGCGTAGAAGTAGACATCGGGGGCTCACGGGGGCAGGAGCGGAGGTCAGACTCTAATCCGGCCAGCTGGACTGGAACGTCACGGATGATAACACAACCAGGCACCTTTCAGAAGCCAGCGGCCTCTTCTGGAGTGCTTTGCCAAAGTTTGGATTTGTCGTAAATAAACTCAATTTTCACTCCCTTCGCACAAATCATCTTTTTTTGGAACTGGTAAAAAAAAAAAAGAAAGAAAGAAAACGAGCAAGAGCCTTGGGATGAGGAAATTGGAGGAGCGTGACTAATACACAGGCTCCAAAAATGAAACGAGGAGGCAACACACGGTACCTACTGATCTCAGCAGCAACGAGCATGAACTAGAAAAGGATCCTCTCCTGAAATACGCCGAGTGTCCGAAGGCCACAGAGGAGGAGCAGTGAGTGACCGACGGAGCTGGCTGTCCCTGAGCAAGGACATGCACGGAGCCGGAGCCTTCGGGATGGGTTCCTCTCCAGCGCACGTGTCTGAGTCCCTGCTGCAACTTCCCCGCATGCCCCAGGCTGTCTTGCTAATGGAGAAACCACTCTCCTTATTCCCCTGCTCCAATGCCCAGAACATCTTTGGGCCACGTTGAAGGGCTTTGGTTACCCCGTTACCAACAGTGGGGTTATACCAGAGCCCCCGACCCTGGTGTAAGGCACGTTCTGTACTAAAGGATTTTACCTTTAGCCTTTGCCCTCGGCTACTGGGACTTGTCTCCAGGACCTGGGAATGTCCTGCCTGACAAGAGTGTCTGTTTTCCTGGGGATCTTGGCCACCAAATAGTCTAACAGCATGATTTAGGGCCGGGGGTTCGGGTCATGTGGTATCTGCCTAACTTCCCAAGAGGTCAACCACGAGGGCAGCCAACCAGGTCTGCGTGACTGAGCACCAGTAAAGACTTCGGACACCGAGACTCAGGTGAGCAGCCCTGGTGGGTAACACTGCATGTGCGCTGTCACCAAGAAAGTCAGGTGTCCTGATTTCAAGGGGAGAGGACAGCTGGGAGACTGTGTTTGGTTCCTTCCCGCACTCTGCCCCCTGCACCTCTTCCCTGGCCACTTTTAATCTGTATTCTTCCCATGTAATAAACGGTAACCGTGAGTGTGAGGGCTTTTCTGAATACTGTGAGTCCTTCTAGCAAATTACTGACCCTGAGAGAGGTCCTGGGACCTCCAAACGCTGCAGCTGGTGTCAGAAGTGGGAGTGGCCCCGGGGACATCTCCCTCCAGCTCCACATAAGCCTGCCCTCACCACAGGCCCTTTGGGGAGCTCAAGAGGCCTACGGTGGCCCGGAGAGGAGGGGACAGGCTGTGATCTGGGTCCTGCCCCTCCCTCCAGTCCTGATTCTCTGACATCTGGGCCTCACGGTGAAGGGGCAGCCTTCTCCTACCCGCCGGAAGATTCTGGAGCCAGCGCCCAAGACGTCGCCATGACCACATGAAAACATGATTCATGCCCTGTGTAGAATCTGTGTTTCAAAACGCTGAGGAGAAAGCAGAAGTAGGCAACGAGACAGAAATAGGCACATGCAGATGAAATGAGCCTTTTGTCTGCACAGAACTTTCTGCCAGAGACCCCAAAATGTGGAGATGAGGAGGCAGAGAAGGGTGTGTCCTGCTTAAGGCGCCCTCTTCCCAGTGTGATCAGAGCTGGGGCTCTGAAAGCTTCTCAGGGAACCGGAGCCCTGGGAGGGAGGGCCCTGAGCCCAGCAGCTGACAGCCTCTGCCCACTGCACCCGAAGGCCTGGCCAGCTGCTCCCCTCCCACTCAGGAAGTCCCACACATGTCTGAGTTCAGACCTTCCTGCCACGCCCAGCGCTCTGTCTCTGACCTTTGAACCTACGGTAGGGGTGGTAAACTGTTTCTGGAAAGGCCCAGAGAGTAAGTTTTACGTTTTTTGGGGCTGGAGAGGAATCTTTGTCACAACCATTCAACACTGCCCTTGCAGCCACAGACAATTTGCAAACAAGTGGGCATGACCATTGCCAATAAAACTTTATTTACAAAATCAGGCAGTTGATGGGTTTGACCCTCAAAGTATAGTTTGCTGACTTTTACCTAGAGAATAGCTCCTACAGCCCAAAGTTTCACTGAACGCCCTCTGCAGCGCCCTGTCCCCGCCCACCACGCTGTGCTGTCACCCGGCCCCTGGGCCCGTTTGCAATCTCTGGGACCAGTACAGCCAGATTTTGCAATTAAAACGCAGGTTACCTGGTTACATGACCATGTCAGAGAAACATGGATTTTTCTTTCTTCTTTTTTTTTTTAAGTATAAGTATACCCCCATGCAAAATTTGGGACATACTTATACCCAAAAGTATTTGTTGTTTATCAGAAATTAAAACACAGCTGAGCACCCTGTATTTTACCGGGCAGCCCTATCTGGGGGTAAAGAGGTCCAATGCATTCCATGGAGAGCCAAGCTCTCTGCTCCTGCCTCAGGGGTCGGAGCCTCTCCTGAATTAGTAATTCTGATAAAGCCTTTGAGAGAGGGGAGGAGAGAGAGAAAGAGAGAGAGGAAGAAAGAGAGAGATAGAAAAAATTGGTCCATCAAGGGCATCTTGTTACCCAATTCATTTGTATCAGATAGCTACTGCTGTGTCACAAATGACCACAAACTGAGCAGTTTGAAATAGCACCCACTTATCAGCCCCACAGATCTGTGGGTCAGAGTGCAGGGTGGCATGGCCTGTCCCCTGCTCAGGGTCACACAAGCTCACATCAAGGCAGCACTGGGCTACGTGCCCCTCTGGAGACGCCGGGGAAGAATCGCTCATGAGCTCACTCAGGCGGCTGGCAGAATCCAGTCCCTCATGGTTGCAGGACCGAGGTCCCCACTTCCTTGACACGCGGCCACCTCCCTCTTCAAGCCCTGTTGCATCCTTCCTGTTTCAAGACTCCCTGGCTCACTGCTGCATCTCTCCATCTTCCTGTCTCTGTGTTCAAGGGCACCTGTGGTTACACTGGGTGATCTCCCTATACCCGTGACCTTAATTACCTCTGCAGGGTGCTCCTTGTGTGTCAGGGGATGAATTCAGGGCATCGTATCACACCATGATCATAGCCCGGGAACTAGGGGTAGGACCTGCTTGGGGGCCATGGTTCTCCCCCACATCACCCACAAGACAGGGACACACACTGCTGGGGACGCAGGAATGCACTGGACAGGCATGGTCCCATCCCTGGAAATGACTTGGGAGAGAGTGGTATTTGCAATGCAAACGCCTCTACTGTGGCTTCTGGTCCCCAATAAATGCTGCTTTGGGGCCCACTGTGGAGTTTGCGGCAGACATTCTGCTCCCAGGACCCTAGGGTTAGCAGGTCATCATAATTTGAAAGCAAAATGTAGGGCACTGAGCTGTAATGAGATCCCAACACCACGTGGGCAAAGCCCAGGCAAAAATACGTCTCCCATTGCTGCAACACACCCAAGACCAAAACATCCAAATTCGTGTGGCCCTTCGGGGCTCCTAGTGGCTTAGCTGGTTCATTTTCATTTGACGTGCCTGGGGCTCCTATATGTCACAGTGACTTGGGGGCCAGCAAACCCAGTGACATCGGGTGGCCATAAGGTCCAGCCGTGGAAGGCCTGTGTGACCGCGACCGCTCTTTCCATCCAGCGTGGCCATCGTGTTCCACAACAACCCGCCAAATAATCTGCATCCACAAGCTGTCCAGCTCCTTAGCCTAAATGCACACGCCGTGGCACAATTCACAAGCAGCTCCGTGGGTCTCAAACCAGCTGTGCCCAGACCCAGAGAAGGGGGCTGAGGGGTTCCACACAAGGACTCCACCACGTGGGGAAGAACTCAGAAAAGCACTCTGAGTACTGAGTCTCTGCTCTCCCCACGACACCTGAGTGGAGGTGGGAGGACGGCCCGTGGGTCCCTGGTTAGACCATCCCCACGAAAGCAGGCTCTAACCACTTCCTGTGAAACTCCCTGCTCCCATTAATTACATTTTCTGGGTACCCAGGGATTCAATTTTGTTCAGTCTCCAGATTTACAAAAGCAGGAAAAATAATGGGCCAATATCTTTTAGATTAGAAGCTCGGCTAACGAGGTTTCCGTGTCACCATGCCAGTGTCGTTTGATGAATGGGGATGTGATAGGAACACAGGTTGGGAGGGGTGTGTGGAAAGAGACGGCGAGACTGGGAGTGGCCCACCTCCTCCACCTCCTGGGGTGCGATCGGGAAAGTCGGAGCCATCCTGAGCCCCTGACCCACACCTGTTGGAGGGGAAGACCCGGGGTCCAATGCTTCAGGTGGACACAAAGGTGCAGGAAGACGATGGATGCATGCCACGTGACACATCGCAAGTCCCTCATAATAGTTAGCTGCTGTTGTTACTTTATGAAGATTGTCAACATGTTGATAGTATCGTTATTATACGTTGGACCTCGGTTCCTTCTACCACCAAATACGCAGAATCACCCACGTCTACTCACTCTGGTGAGAGCAGTGGAAGGAAGGCATGGGATGGAGTGTGAGGCAAACTCTAAGACACCAACCAGCAAGTGTCACTATGCCCATCATCTCTCAGAGAAGTGATGATGGAGAAGGTCCAGGATATTTTCTCAAATGATCCGCATCCCAGGACATCCCTTTAAAGATGTTTTCCAAAAACTTAAATCCCCAATATTGACTTAGTTTGTCATTTGTTTTGACCCCATCTCCAAAAGGGAGAGGGAAAAAGAACATTCTGGAAAACTGTTCCAGCTAATACAGGTTCGCCCCTGCTTTCCCACGTTGTCCTGACCATGTTGTCTAGTGAGTTCTTGGGACAGGAAACCACAGACGGATGAGGCTGGGGGGAGACTTCTGCCTTGTCTGTCACTGGGCAGCAACCCACAGGGGATGGCAGTTTCCTGGAGCCAGAAGCCGAGCAGGCACCCTACTTCTGTGCCAGCAAGACCCTGCTCTCACTGAAAAAGCGACGGGCTCAGCAAACCAGGCCACAGCTGGGAGCTCCGAGTTCATGGCATGTGGCTGGGTCAGGGAGGTCCCATGTTACCATGGGGTCCGGGCTGGCATCTTGCTGAAAGGATAAACGTCAGCTGAGGCGTTTTTCAATAGACCACACAGCTCAGCTCTGAGGTCCAGGAAGAGGGGCAGCAAAAGTCACTGAGAATAAGATTCATCCCAGGGGCAATGGCTTTAATTCACTCCCCAAATGGCTCATAATCCCTCTTTAGTGTAGAGCTTACAAAAAGCGCTGCTTCTCGCCCGAGCCTCCTCCCTGGGGATGTGTTAGGAGTGAAGCCAGAACAGCTGCTCAGCACCCAGCGCCCAGCCCACAGGCAGCGGGGGCCTGTCTGCTCTGTGACGGGGTGGGGGGCTGGGCTGGCGCTGTCACTAAAGCCTGGTGCTTTTCATGCAGCCACCCTCCAGCCAGCCTATGGGGGGGGGATATCCCTTCCTTCAGATGAGGAAACCGAGCTCTGAGGGACCATGGGAACTGCCCAAGACCACACAGGACGTGCGGCTGTGTCTGAGCCAGGTCGCTGCAGATAAAAGCCATGTCCAGGAAGCATTGGCACCTAGGCACGCACCCAAAGGATCGAAAACAGGGGCTGAGAGAGACACCCGGACACCCACATTCACAACAAGGCTGCTCACAAGAGCCAAAAGGTAAAACCACTAAATCTGTCCATCAGTGGATGGATGGATAAACAAGAGTGTCCCATCCATACACTGGAACAGTATTCGGCCACGAAAGGGCACGGAGCACTGATTCACACCACAACGTGGGTCAGCGTCGAAAACACTGCGCTGAGTGAAAGAACCAGACACAAGAGGTCACCAGTGTAGGATTTCATTTATACCAACTATTCAGAACAGGCAAACCATAGACAAAAAGCAGACTGGTGGTTGCCGAGGGCTGGGGAAATGAGACAGTGGGGAGTGACAGCTAACGGGTACCAGGTTTCCTTCAGGAAGATGAAAATATTTTGGAAGTAGCTAGTGGTGATAGTGGCACAATATTACGTGTGTACTAAATGCAGCCAAAATGTGCACTTTAAAAGGCTTAACTTTTATGTTGCACAAATTTTACCTCAATAAAAAAAATTAGAAAGTGTTGGCTGAGTCTATGTCCCTCCTGTGAAATCCAAATATACCCTGTGGCAACTGACATAAATTGCACCTGCTTGTGACTCAGTAGGATTCTGGAAGTCCGACACAAGAGGGAGTTTAGAACAACAAGAGGGGCTGAGGGAGATTACGGTAGGGGTAGGTGTGGAGCCCACCCTTCCGGTTATTTCCCAGGCCTGCAATGGACTTCAGTCTCTCACTGAAAATAAATGCGGGACCATAAAAGGAAAGCAGGGCCCAGCAAAGCCTGGCCACTGCAGGCTCTGCCCATGGACGTCGGCCCTGGATACGTCTCCCAGGCGGGGGCTCCTGGCTCCAGGCCTGGCACACACAACATGCAGAACAAGAAAGAGACGTGCCCGCACTCTCCCTGGGCGTCCCCCTCCCAGAACCGGGACTGGACAGCAGAGCTGCCCGTGAGTCTGGTCAAACTCCTCTTGGAGTCTGTGGGCGCCACTCTGCTGACTTTGTATGACCGTAGACAAATTGCTTAACCCTTCTGCCTCAGTTTACCCATTTGTGAAGTAAGGCTAATGACATTTCCTGACCTTGAAGGGCTGTTGAGAAATTTTGTTAATTAAAGTTTCTGAACTGCTTGACACCTGATGGATGAAAAGGGCAAAGCTTTATTAATCGGTGATTTTCAAGTCCACTGGTGCCTTCCACCCACTTCCCCCATTGCACACACTCCACACACACACCTACATGTACACACACACATACACACGCTCCCCATGTGTGCGTGCCTGCACACACACGTAACAGTTCTCTTCCTAAGCTACTTTAAGGAGGGGGCTTTTAGCTGTGTCACCACACAGGTTTGGAGCCACAGGTGGACAAAGGAAGCCGCCCCCAATGACATTACTAGGGAAGAAAACAAATTCCCCGAGTCCTCCCTCTCCTGTCCGCAATCTCCACGGTGCCCCGGTGCTGTTGATTCACCACCCTGCATCCCAGGCTCTTCCCAAAATGCAAACGTGCAGCGTGGGCAGGCTGACGAGTGTCACCTGAGGGGCCTCTGAGGGGGAGAGGATGCAGAAAGGGGGTGGAAAGCAAGGTGGCGTGGTTAGAGCAGGCCGGGCGCTGGCCCCGCGCGGTCCTGATACAGCGTTTTCCCGAGAGTAACTGGCTGAAAACAGACCGGTCGCAGGGCAGCTGACCGCAGCCCTGTCACTGGGCGCCTCCGCAGCCGGGGTTTCCTCCGGCCTCCACCCAGAGCTCCTGGCCTCCGGGTTTCTGATCGTCCTCCAGGGGGCCCCCAGCACATGACCGAGGGGCCAGCCAGGACCCGAGGCTCTGCCCGCAGTGACCCCCCAGGTCTTCTCACTCCCCCAACTCCCAGCAGTCTGTCTCCTCCCAGGTCACTCCCCAGGGTTGTCTCCCCCTTTCCAGCTGAACACCCACAGGAGGAGTGGGCAGGGCTTCCCTGGGACCTTCGCTGATGGCCCAGCCTGCAGGACGGAGCTGGAGTCCTAGCTGGCGTCCAAGGCCCCCACTCTGGCCCTGGTGACCTTCTCAGGCTCCTCCCTCCCATGGCCCCCCACATGCCTTCCTCCCCAGCTACACAGAAGCTGGACACTGACCCAATGTACCTGCTCTGCCCACCCCTGAGCTCCTCCTGGGGCAGGGACCTGGGGGTGAGTCTGCAGTAAGTCGGTCAACTGCCAGGGGCCTCCGTGTGTCCGTCTGTAAAGCACGCACACCTGAAGTGCTCGAGAGACAGCAGCCATCCTGCTCCCTCTGCCTGGATGCACCTTCCTTCTTGGGCACACCTGCCTGCCTTCTACTGGTCCTCCCAGGTGAGGGTCAAGTGTCACTTCCTCCAGGAAGCCTTCCCAACTGCTCCAGTAGAGCCACGTGCTTCTTTCCCTGTGGCTCCTGCAGGGCCCGGGAGGGTTCTCCTGTCTCCGTGCCCCAGCACAGCACTCAGGAGCCACTCCATCAGCACCTCCATCAGCAGGGACTCTTCCGTGGCCTGCAGGCCCGGAGCCCGCCTGGGCTGCAGTCCTGGGCCAGCTGACCCTTGGGAGACCACCCGGCTGGCGGGCACTAGGAAACCACAGCCCTGGCTTCGCCCATGACCCTGGATGCCACAACCTGAACAACAGACGCCAGCAGAGTGAGCTTGGGGCTCAGGTTTTCTGGAGCATCGGCCTCTGTGAAGAGAATCAAATTAGCCTGAAAATGCTGAGGGAAGGAGGAACCTGGAGCGTGAGAGCAAAGAGACCTCGGGCAGTGACGAGCAGTAAATTAGCCGAGCGAGGGCTCTGATCGAGAGGCGGCAGTGCCCCTGCCAGCCTGCGAGGTGTGAAGCCACAGCATCCAGACCCAGCACCTAATGGGGCCACTCCATCAACATTTTCTGGGATTGTGAAAGGTGGTGTCACAAAAATAAACATGCTTACTCTTGTCTTGCATAATTGGCTCCCTAAAGAATCTGTGCCTTCTGAAAGCCACCATGTGCCTCAGCGGGAAGCACAGCGTTTCCCAGCATCTGGCACTGTCCTGAATGTTCCCTCTACAAAAAGAGGGGGTGGGCACAGCGAGGCAAGCGGGTGGGCGCCTAGTGGGTCCTTTCCTCCTCATTGGAACGGACTTCTTCCCAAGTGCCAGAGCGCGGCCTGAAGTCAGCTGGGCCGGAGGCCAGGCCTTTGTCACAGGCTGGCCTGGTGGTTCCGGCAGGTTCATTGCAATACATAAAACAGAATGCCCGGCCTGGTAACTGATTCCTTTATAGAAAACCACTTTGAACAAATGGTGTTTCCATGCCGATGAAGCCCATGGGGCGTGCCCAGGGAATCTCTTCAGCCTTGCCCAAGACAACTTTTGGCAACAATTAGGGAGATGGACTCCCCAGGGTAACATTTACTTTAGTTCGTGGTGGCCATGGGTCCAGGAAGGCGCACATGGGACTCTCGTCAAAGGTGAGCTACCTTATATAGAACTCCAGTAAAAGCACAGCGGAGCCACGTGGGTGTCACCCAAAACATCGTCTAAAGAAGCAGAAGCAGGCTTGCCAGCTGTCTCCCAGGGCCACACTTGACCTGTCGGAGGACAACGCTTGTGACCCACCCCAGCAGGAGGGCGTTGCCCTGGGGGTCTGCAGCCAAGGGTGGGTGCATTTGTTCCTCTGTGGCTGCCCAGTTGGGCCCCAGGCAGACCCCCAACCACATGGATAGGCTTCTGTTATCACATGGGCATTCCACGCCCGACATCCTTACTACCAGTCTCAGAACACCCGATGGTCAGGAAGTGTCCTTCCCAACCTCTGAATCCCGGGTGTCCATATGTGTCCCCCACCGAGCCAGGCAGGAAGGAAGTTGACCCCTGGATGCTGGGCTCCAATCCCATGCTTTGCTGCCTGCCTGGGCTTGGCAGATGTGGAATTCCTTAAACACATCCAATGCCCATGTATTGTCTTCCAGATGTAATGGTTCAGAGGACAGACGCTGGAACTAGACTGCCTGGGTTGGAGTCCCAGCTCTGCCATTTACTTGCTGTGTGACCTTGGGCAAGTAACTCAACTTCTCTGTACCTCCTCTGGAAAAAGGAGGTAATGAAATGCCTACATTGTAGCAATGCTGTAAGGATGAGTTAAGATGTGTCAAGTGCTTCGGACAGTGTCTGGTACATAGTAACCACCACACAAGCGCTCACCAATGTTATATCTATATGCCTCCATGAAGGCGTTCAACCCGCGGCTACCGACAAGCATATCTTCCACCCTCCCAGGGAGGAAGGGACACTCTGTGACACTCGGGCTACCATTTTCCCATCCCATGCCCAGAGCAGACATGATGAGTGGTCTCTGGGCACTTTTCCCTCTCAAGCATCAAGGAGAACTCAAAAATCCTTCTCAAAACAGCTCAAGGAAGGAATTACCAAACAATCGACACTGGTCCCCAGACCTGAGATCTCTTCACCACCCCTATGTCTGGGGAGCCCCTGCTCTGCACACCAGCTGAGAAGCTGGCATCTGAGAGCAAGGACTCTGGAGGGCCAGTTGGGCCATGACTCTTGTCCACACACCTGGGACCAGCTCAGGAAGGACGAAATCACGTCCCTCCAAGTTCCCGCTCCCTTTGGAACAGTCCCTACCCTGCACCGTGCGTGGTGTGGCTGGGGAATGGATGTCCCATGAGCTGCGGTCTTTAACACAGCGCAACCTCATTTCCGGTGAGCTCCGGCCTGTGCTCACCGACCCAGCACCGTTCCTCTCATCTAAAAGGATCCCCCAAAGCCCTTTGCTATAATCTGCTGCAGGAGGGTGGGCTTCCTGAGCTGGCACCACTGCCCCACTGGAAGGAAACACAATCCAGAATACACACAGCTGCCACCTAGCAGAGGGGGGCCGTTTGCAGGGCCACCCACCAACCCCCTCTTCGCCACTCCCAGGCCGCAGGCTCCTTCCTCCAGGCATGGGGACCACACCCAGGCCAGCTGGCAGCCCTTCTTCCTCTAATGAGTCCAGGTGTCCCCTCCAGTATCTTTGCACCAAGACACAACGGAAACCACTGTACTCGGATTTATCTCGTAAGATGCAGTGCCGTGGCGAGGCACAGTTGTCATTCAACAAATGTTTATCACATGAAAAATGAACAAACAAACACGGGCTTATGTGTAGTCAGCTCTTCCCTGTGGCGCCAACGGAAGGAGCATATGGAAAACCAGAGGTGGAATCCCGCGTCCCTGGCGCGGTACATTCCCACCAACCCAATTCCATCTGCAGGGCTTGTTGTGATCCCCGCAGCATTTCTATCTGTGGTTGTCAGGTAGCCGGGATGGGGAGAAAAACAAAAACCCTGTGCCCACGAAGTCCTGCACGCAAATGTTCACAGCACCAACTGCAAAGCAGGAATGGCGACAGGCCCCTCAACAGGGGAACCGCTAAACCAGGTGTGGGATGCTCAGAAAAGGGATGCAGCTCGGGAATACCGAGGAAGGAAGGGCCTGCTGGAACACAGCTCAGTGGAGCAAACCAGACAAGAGACGGCCGCATGCGTGACTATAGGAAATGCCCAGGAGAGGCAAGTCTACAGAGACAAAAACCACATTAGTAGTTGCTGGAGGCTTGGGGGGCAGAAACGGGGACTGTTAGTAGCACAAGGGGTCTTAATGGGGGTGATGGAAATGGTCCAACCTGAACTACGGTCATGGTTGCACACACGGTAAATTTACTAGAAATCACGGACTTGTACACTTAAAATGTTATGGTAGGTAAAGCCGACCTCAACACACACACACACACACACACACACACACACACACACACACAGTGGGCAATCCGTTCCACCCAGTTATGCTAAACCCAAGTTTCTCAATGTAGTCATTCATTCACTTCCGCAGTTTAATTTCGAGACAACTCTCAAGAGGGCCTCCCTGGAATTGGTGACATATTTATTTTTAATTATTAAATAGACTGAATAACAGTATCTGTGTCATAGAGATGTTTTCCTCCCTTGGTGACATTTCATGAATCCTTTGCTGCAAAACAATCTCTGATTTAGACGACCAGCCTTTTACTTCAAACTGCAGGTGCCCGAAGGAACTGTGGTTTTAGAGGCAGCTGGATACAGGGCTGGATCCTAAAAGTGTTGACCTGATGTCACAGCAGCTGGGTTCTTCAACTTTCATTTTATTTCATTTCATTTTTGTTTTGTTTTTCCCAAAAGGGCAACCTGTAAGTTACAGGAGTGAAAAGCAAAATTCACATAAAACCCGGGAGCCATAAGGGACAGTGGAAGAAACATGAATGGACCTTGGAGTCTATGAACCCGGGTTCAAATCCCAGCTCTCCCAGTAACTTGCTGTGTGACCTTGGACAAATGACTTAACCTCTCTGTGTTTTCCTTTGTAAAATGAGAGCGACAAGACCTGCCTTGCAGGGCTGCCATGAGGATCCTGAGGACTGAGATGATGTAGATTGATTGGGTCACTTAGCACAAAGCTTGGGTTATGGAAAGGTCTGGAACTGGGGTGCTCTAGGGCCTCCTCACAGGACGTCAAGGACAGAGTAAGACAAGTCATGAGTCTAGCTCATGGGGTCTCAGAAGCACACAGCAGAATCTAACACAGCTTCCCAGTGCATCACCCAACTTCACTCAACAGCATTTATAAAGCGTGTGTGCACGTGGGCGCACACACACACTCACACACACTCCAGTTCTTTCATCATAAAGACCAAAATGAGGCGAAAACAGCAAAGCCACCAATTACCATTCCGTTTCACAACCTTGAGTCTCATGTGTTACTGATGTAGAAAGAAACCAGCTGTTCTTGATTTAAAATCCTCTGAGCGTGGTCTTGAAGCCACCCTACGTGCCAGGGTAGGAAAGTGGGGCTGGCCCCAAAAAGGCTGCTCTATTTTCGGAGCTGACCTAATTTATGTGAGGATCTGGACAGCTCTTCTTATCCAATAATTATGCACCCGGTCATTTATCACTGTCACTGATGATGGATCTCATAACGTTAGCAACACCGCACGTTCAGATGTTGCTGTATTTGCATTCTCCAAAACATGGCAGAATCACAACATGGCAAATTTCATAAAGTAATTGTTGCCCCCTTTTCCCCCTTTCCACATCACCAAATCCGAGTGCATGTTCCTAAAAAGGGTGTACACACACACACACACACACACACACACACACCGAAAATACAATCAGGTGCTAATCTTTGACAGAGAAGTAGAGAGTATTTGTATTTTTTCATTGAACCATTTATTT
The DNA here is from genome assembly GCF_036562045.2 of Rhinolophus sinicus. Classification (NCBI taxonomy): domain Eukaryota; kingdom Metazoa; phylum Chordata; class Mammalia; order Chiroptera; family Rhinolophidae; genus Rhinolophus; species Rhinolophus sinicus. The sequence goes on from NC_133756.1 coordinate 5,973,628, forward strand.
TAACTGTAGACGCACACATGCTGTAAGACTAACAGACAGATCCTGTGCCCGGTACCCATTCCTCCCAGTGGTAACATCTCACAAAACCTCAGGTGTTATAAGCAGAGGGATCCTCACTCACACCATCGCGTAGAAACCATTCTGTCCCAAGAAGCCCTCAGGGTGCCCTGTCACAGCCACAGCCTCTCCCCTTCGAATCCCCACCTCATTTTGACCCCTGGCAACTTCTACTCCCTTCTCCAGTTCTATAATTTGGTCACTTCATGTTGCTGTGGGGTCATCACAAGGGTATGTGACCTTCTGAGAGAGGCTTTTTTCACTCACATAATTCTCCAGGGAGTCACGCAGGTTGCTTCCATTCTCATTGCTGGGTGCTATTTCATGGTGTGACGGTGCCACCATGTTTCACATTCATCATGAAAGGGCATCTGGCTTGGTTCCAATTCGTGACTATCACAAATAAAGCTGTTATAAACATTCGTGTGTGAGGATACATTTCATTTCTCTGGCACAAATGTCCAAGAGTGAAACGTTCAACCGTACGGCAGGGGCATGTGTCCTAAGAAACTGCCACACTGCTTTCCAGAGCAGTGGTAACATTTTACCTCCCACCAGCAGTGTGAGTGGGACAGTTTCTCCACATGCTCACCAGCACTGGGTGTTGTCAGTATTTTTTATTTCAGCCATTCTGATAGGTGGATAGTGGTGTCTCATTGTGGTTTTAATTTGTACTTCTCTAATACATGATAATATTGAACACCTTTCCACACGCTTTTTTAGTGTCCAAATAAATATCCTCTTTGGTGAAATGTTCCTTCAAAGCTCTTATGTGTCTCTAAGTGGATTGTTCAACTTTTTCTTGAGTTTTGAAAGGTATTTATGTCGTTTAGATACTAGTCCTTTGTCAGGTATGTGTTCTGCAAGCATTCTCTTTCACTCTGTAGTTTGTCTTTTCATCCTCTTAAAAGACTCTCTCACAGAGTAAATTTTAAAATTTTGATAAAAATCCAATGTATCAGTTCTTCCTTTTATGGATTGTGCTGCTGATGTCAAGTTGAAGACTCTTGGCTTAGCTAGCCCCACATCTTGAAGATTTTCTCCTTACTTTTTTCTAAAAGTTTTATAGTTTTACATGTAATTCTATGGTGTGTTTTGAGTTTTTTTGTATAAAGTATGAGACTTAGGTTGAGGGGTTTTTTGTGTTGGTTTTTTTTTTTTTTTTTTTTGGGGGGGGGGGGTGGATGGCTATGAATGTCTGGTTGTTCCAGTACCATTTGTCAAAGAAGGTATCCTCCACTGAATTTGCACTTTTGCCAAAAATCAGTTCAGATATTTGTGGGGGTCTATTTCTGGACCCTCTGTTCTGTTGCATTGATCTATGTATCTAACCCTAAATTGATACTACACTGTGTTCATTATTGGGGCTCTATAATAAGTCCTGTATCCAGAGAGACCGAGTCCTCCCCTTTTATTATTCTCGTCCACAGCTGTTCTAGCCATCCTAGTTCCTTTTCACGAGTTTCAGAATCATCTTATCTATATGTACAAACATTTTGATGAGAATTGTGTTCAACCTCCACGCCAGTTTGAAAATTCACATCCTTACTATGTCTACCTTTCCAATCCATGAACATGGTATGTCTATCCATTTATTCAGACCTTCTCTGATTTCTTTCTTCCGCCTGTGAATCCTCAGAATTGTCAGCATAACATGTTTTGTTAAATTTACACCAAAATACTTCATTTTTGAGTGATTGTAAATGGTATGGACTTTTTCTTTTCACTGTCCATGGGATCACTGCTAATAGAGAGAAATGCAATTCATTTTTGTACATTTATCTTGTATCCTGCAACCCTGCTGAACTCACAGTTCTAGGAGATTTTATAGCTTATGTGAGATTTTTTTCTATGTAGACAATCATATCATCTGCAAAGACAGTTTTCTGTCTTCCTTTCTGTATGTCTCTTATTTCCTTTTCTTCCTGTATCACCCTAGAGTTTGCAGCATTATATTGACATAAGAGTGGTGACAGTGGACATCCTGCATTGGTCCTGATCTCAGGGGAAAGCTTCTGGTTTCTCAACATTAAGTACGAAGTTAGTTGCAGCCTTTTGGAGATGTCCTTTATCAACTTGGGGAAGTGCCCCTCTATTCCTATGTTTCTGAGAGTTTTTCTCATAGATACGTATTGAATTTATCAAACGCAGTTTTTCTTCTTCAGCCTTTTCATATGATAGGTTGTATTTACTGATTTTCAAATATTGAACCATCCTTGCATCCATGGAATAAACCTACTTGGCCATAGTATAAAGGTCTTTTTACATATTGCTGAATTGCATCTGCTTAAGAGTTTTGCTATTGTATTATTATGCTACGCTTTTTGGGGGAGGGGCTATTTGCACAGCAATATTGTTCTATCGTTTTCTGTTTTTGTTTGTCTTTGTTTGACTTTGATATCAGAGTAATCTCAGCTTCATAAAATGAATTGAGAATGTCAGTTTTTTAATAGCACTTTTCTGATGCCAGGCTTTCCTCCCTGAAATCTCCCCTCCCTCCAACGTAAACATTCCTTTTTTCAGAACCAGGCAATAGCAGGAAAATGCCCACAGGGCCCTGGCACGCTATGACCCATCAATAAATAGTGAATTCCTGAGAACCCACTCCTGGAGCCATGGTGATTAGCTGCCCTCCTCATCTCTCTTTTGCTAGAATCTTCACAACAGCTAACAGAACCTGTATGTCAATTTGAAGAAGTTGCACCATTGGATTTGGCCAAAGGAAGGCACTTGATCTGCTCTTCAGTCGCCACAAAGTTCCATAAGTTTGAATATAGGGATCTAGTAAGAATGAATCTGTGCCCTACTTTAAGTCAGTACATTCGAAATGATTTCAATGGCATCAAAATGGGTGTCCCCGGAGCTCAGGGAGCTTGCCATTTAATTTAGGGCTCCCAAATTGTGGAATTATCCCACAATGCAAATTCTGTACTTTAATCCTCAGGAAAGGGTGGCCACAAATGACCACCCAGGGCGCCTTAGCAGACCACACTCCCTGCCTGGAAGCCCTGCCTGGTGAGGGACTTTGCACTTAGAAGGGGCACCAGCATTGTTTCATGAAGACACAGGGTGGGCTTGTGGTTGCAAGGGCAACCCCGCCAGTCCCTCCAGAGCCCCCTTCATGCCTGTGCAGCACTGAAACGCAGCCCATCCGCCCACTCAGACCCAGGTGTCTCTGAGCAGCTGCGAGCAGCCAGGCTCTGATGTGGCACGTTCCACGCTTACTCTCAATCCTGTGAATACGGCCAATTTCCTCTGCAGGAGGTTTTGTTCTAAAAACTGGTCTCTTCACCTGGCGTTGGAGCTCCTGAGAACACGTGCTCTGATACCCACTGGCCCCCAAACGCCACAACACATACTCACATGCACACCCACCACACGTGCACACACTCATTCACACATCACACACAAACACACACTCCCCCACACACCTCCAACTGCATATACACCCAACTGCACACTCTCCAACACACACACACACACACACACACACACACACACACATTTCTGGAACAATGTTCCGACAGGTTTTCATTCAAACAAGGCCTTGGTGAGTCACTGGCTCTCGTGCTCCCATGGGCCCTGAGACAGCTGGACTGTCATCATTGGTGACAGGTGCCAGGGTGCAGGGTGCAGGGGACAGGAGCAAGGCCCCGCCCTCAACGACCCGTCTGGTCGTTGAATGTGCCTCAGGAGGGAGCGCTGGCTGTCTGCCACCCCACGTGTGTTCATTCAGGAATTCAAGAAGACGCTGGAAACATTTCTCCCAGGAGGTCAGCTCTCCCTGCCAGCAAGTCACCTGGCCTGTTTGCTCTTGCACTTGCTGCTCTTACCTCATCATCAACTGACCCCAGGCTCTGACGCCTGTGTTACAAGTGATGAGGCTTTGTCACTGCCTACTTGGCACCCCAAGAGTGTTTTGTCACCATCCGGTGCAGGAAGTGCCCCAGCAGGTCTCAATGACCTGTCTGCACAGCCTGCCATCTCCCTCTGCAGGCTGCGGGCCCCCTGAAAAGGCAGTAGCTGCTCCCCACCCAGCTCATTGTTCTGCCTCTGCTTCCGGCGTGACCTGGCACAGAGATGGCACTCGGCGACCATCCACTGTTGAATTAGAAGGAATGCCAGCCAGGCTGGCCCTCCGCGGAGCTCGTGCTAATGGAGCAACAGTGCCAGAATCAGACACTGGCTGGGGGGGTGGCAGGCTCCTCAACACTGCCTTTGCTCACCTCTGAGTTTCCCCAGGAAAGAGTCCAATACAGCAGCCTCAAGCCCCACGTGGCTCCTGAGCACCCCAAATGCAGCTAGCCCAAAGGGAGATGTGCTGTGGGAATAAATGACACCCCTGATTTCAAAGCCCAAGCACAGAATAAGAAGGTAACATTGATACTCATCAGTACTAGTTTATATTGCGTCCACACTGAAATGATAGTATTTTGTGTGCATTGGGTTAAATTAAATGTATCATCAAAGTTGAGTTCCCTGTTTTGTTTTGTTTCACTGTGGCTACTGGAAATGTTCCAAGTACAAATGTGACCCATATTATATTTTTATCGGATTGTGCTGGTCTCTACCCTGAGCATAGTATTTGGACCCCCCCACAAACTGTTCCTCACACTGCACAGAAACCCACTCAATTCTGGGTCCGTGGGGCATCTACTGATGCCCCAGTCACTCAAGAACTAAGGAATGAATTAAAGGTGTGAGTGAAAGGAATGAAAGCAGAGATCAGGGCATTTTCTGTTCTGTGGACATTTAAAGCAGACATGTTTTATTAGAGTCGCCATGCTGTCCATTACATCCTCAGGACTTATTTTATAAGTGGGAATTGGGACCCTTTGACTCCCTTCACCCATGTCACCCAGCCCCCACCCCCGCCTCCGGCAACCACCAGTCTGTTCTCTGGACTGCAGGTTTGAAAGTTGCTAAGAGACTAGATCTTACACGTTCTTATCACAAGAAAAAAAAAATTCTGTAACTGTGTGTGGTGACGGATGTTCACTAGAATTATTACGGTGATCATTTCCTGATATTTACAAATATTGAATCATTATATTGTACACCTGAAACTAATGTTTGCCGATTATACCTCAATTGAAAAAAAAGAGAAAAAGCAGGCGTGTCTTATCCATGTGCTGTGCAAATTCTGCTGCTCACCTTTGGCTGCTCACCTTTGGGACAGGAGCAGAGGTGCCTTACGGTGTGTGCGGGTCACTAACTTCCCTCAACATTCTCCTACCTGCGTATCATGGACTCATATACCGACCAGAACCTTCTCTTTCAAATGAACTGGCTCTATCTCTACTTAACCATTTCCTGGTCCCTGGTAGGTGTATAAACTGTCCCCATCCCCGAGAAAGCCACGAGGAAGGGGAGATTTCAGCCCAATAAGTTTGCCTTTCTGCCCAAAGCCCCGCCACGCCTCCCTGTCCTCCCTTGGTGGCACGTCAGCACCCCCATCCCACTGCCCAACCTGTGCCACCTGCCTTCATGCCCTCTTCCCAGACACTTAAAAACTGGATGCTCTCACTCCTACCGAACTGATAACAACTGAAAGAATTCAGTGAGGCATTTTTTCCTGAACATGTCTGCATTCCAAGTATAACTCAATCCTCGAGCCAAAGGAATGAATCTCTAATGGTGGAATTGTGAACACCAGTAAGCCAGGGTGAAGAAATGATATACCTATTTGAGTCAGGACAGGCCCTAAACTTAAGACTGGCCTTGGCTGAGCATTCCTTTCCTAGGTCTCAGTGTGAAGTTAGGGACAATTGACGACAAGGGCAAGACTTGATAAAGTAAGGGCACTATGCCATGTGGACACAAGTACTTATCTGCAGATATCTCCTGAGCGTTTACCGTGCACCAGGCACTCTTCACAGGAGGTGAAGAATGAGACGCAGTCCATACCCAGGGAGCAGGACTCCTCTCCAGTGCAAAACAGAAACCCATGTGCAGGTTCCCAAGTTTCCCCAGTGGACACACCCCCTTCATCACTGGCCAGCTACGAGGCCCGGGCATGCTTCTGATGCTGCCCCTTCCGGAAGCCCCTGAGGTCACACACAGCCAAGCAGGACTCTTTCAGCAGCCACACTGCCCAGGCAACTGTCGACATGGGGCTGGAAACAGTAGAGGGGCAGACAGGCAACGGCCCTGCCAGGCCAGCTCTCCTTGGCCGGCCACCGAGAGAAAGTACAACAACTGGCAGAAGTCCCAGCGAGTGGACAGAATAAGCCCAGTGAATGGCGGGCTGGGGAGGTTGCAGCACAGATGGACCCAGCATGGCTGCCACCAACCTTTCCCTGGGTGGAAAGAAACAAAGGGACACCCTTTTGCAGAGTGCACTCATTGGATGGAGACGCAAACACAAACCCGAGCCCCTCCCCACGGCCACCCCGTGGGTCCAATGCCAGACCCCTGTCTTTTGCCAACATAGGAGCCCTCCACTCCGGGCTTTCTTTGGGTCACATTGGAGATGTTTGTCATCTGTGAAGACCCCCACAGATGAATGGTGGGTTTCTGGCTTCTCACTGTCCCCAGGGTCCTTTCCAAAGGAAGAAGCTGGAGCCCAGCCAGCACAGCTCCCAGAGCCAGTCCCAACGAACTCGGCCAGCCCAGAGGCTGCTGGGAGGCAACTCCACAGCTGCTCCACCCCGCCCCACAGCAGCAGCAGAAGTCTGAGTACTTATCACACTTCTGGAAGGGCCTTCGGGGACTGGTGTTGAAGAAACACCCTGCTGTTCCCGGTTGATTGCTGGGGCACGGAGTGCTGCTCTGACAGGGCGCTAGAGCAGCCAGCCAGGCCAAATCTGAGCCAGTTCAGAGATGGAGGGACACCCAGGGAGCAGCGCCTCCCACCCGAGGACCTCTGGAGCTCCGATGGGCTCGCTGCAGCCTCTGACTTTCTATTAACTGAGAGTTAATCCGAGTTATGTAACTGCCACTCCCCGCTCGCAGCCTCATGACTCACGGAGTCTAGAATTCCTGGAAGGGGGTCTTAGACAAAGACAGTCAGTCGAGTTGGCCGCCTGGTCTGTGGGCTCCAGCTGCACAGAGCCCTGCTCCTACCTCCCCCTCATGTCTGACTGGCATCGGGCAGGAGAAACCCTCTCGAGCCAGACTTCAAACACAGAAATCTAGATCAAGGATATATTTGGCTTTCCAAGCTAATCTTTACATCAGTTTGGTCTCTATTGACTTGTAACCCTTTGAAGAAGATTTGGCAACTACGCATGGAAGGCAGATGACTCTTACGTAACCCCAGACAGGACCCCTGGGCTCTGGAAAGCTGTGCAGTGCTGGTCGGGCTGGGGGTTTGGTGTTTGCCCACTTCATCGTGACCCAGGGTGTGGCTCTACCCACATGCTGTGGGTGCCCTGTGGGTTTCCCGAAAAGAACCCAGAAGATGAAGGACTCAGGACACACACCCGGCCCACCTCTGCCAAACACCTGGATGGTCTCCAGGTCAGTGGGTGGGGACGACGAGGCCGAGATGGGGTGTGCTGTTCCCACTACCATGTGAGCGACGCAGGCCAGGAGGCTGCAGGAAGCAGGGGGGGAAAGCAAGCTGTTCCCTCCCCAGGGACCTGGAGACAGCCGTCTCTGAAAGGTGTGGAGCTGTCTCTGCTTCTCAGCTGCCTGCCCTGCTCCCTATTTATCGCCTCCTTCCATGCACAGAAGAAAAGGAAGCAGGTAATTGATTACAATGAAATCAACAGAAGGGGAAGACTAGGGGGAGCCTGCCAGCCCCTCCTCTGCTTGGACAGTGGATCCTGGAGGTGGGCGTGAGGGTCGGGGGTGCGCCCATGTGGTGGGAGATTTGAGCTGCCTCCTAAAATGGCGCTTCATTCCAGCATTATTGTCCCTGACGAGCTTCACAGCCACTGACACTCCATGGGTTCCAGGGGCAATCAATTCGGTGGCAGCAGCTGGAAACGGGCATGAGCCAAGATTCACCAGGAAGGCCATGTCTGTAGACAGAGCGTCTGACTTGGTTCTCTAAAGCCACTGCACAGCCCCAGCTGCTGGAGGGCTTTTCAGGCAGGGCTGGTGACAGCCAACCCACAGGGTCCCTGCGGTGAGGCCCAACTGTGGCACAGTGTGGACAGCACTGTGGGGAGAGCCGTGAAGCACCCCATGAAAAAAGAGAGTCGTATGATGTTGTCACACACCCTATCCCCACCACACATGCGCCCCCAGGGCCATCCAGACATAAGGGGCCACCGAACCTTAGGTTTGGAGAACAGACAGAGCGACCCATAGGGACACAGCCTGGCATCGGCGAACCATCACACGCTCTCATAAGGACACCTTGCAAATGCCTGGCGGGCTCCAAGCCCGACAGCAGCCACCTCGAGAGCTGCAGCCTCAGAGGCCACTCACCACCAGGCCGCCACCCTCGGAACCGCTACTTGCTGAGTAAGCGCCCCCCTCCCCACCCCCCACACACAGCTGCCCCTCGTGCTCATTTATGTCCGGCTCCAGGGCAGCTGCCGCCTCAGGAGACCCCTGCATCCATGCTGAAGGAAGGTATCTTCAGAGCTTTGTTATGGCCCCACCAAAAAGGCATAAAAACAGCTCAGTAAGACAGTCTGCTTCCCCTCCTAGGAGGAGAAGGCTCCAGGCACAGCTCTGCTCAAAGGCAGAAGCAAAACGCCGAACCCAGACTCCGTCTCGGAAGCCAGTGCTCACAGTCCCTCGCTCAGGCAATGCCCAGAGCTGCCTACTGTCACCTGGGCTCCAGGTTCAGTGCTTGCCTGACATCCTGAGGCTCCAAGCCTGGCAGTCGGATGCCCCATGCTCACTTGGGAGCCATGGAGTAAGCAAAGGTCACAGCCTGACTTCAAGAAAAAAAGCGCTTCCCAGTTCTCCAGCAAGCAATCTTGGCTCTCAGGTAACGTTACCGGGTGCCTGTCGTGACGCAAAAGCACAGAGACCCTCCATACAGCCCTCCTTCTGGCCAGGGTACGGCTCCACCGTGTGACAGAGCTCACTCCTGTCAGCCTCCCAAAAAGGTGACAGCTCATCCTTGGAGACCCACTTAGAGAAAATCTCTTGTGCTAACACCAAAGGAAAAAAACAAAAGGTCAAACTTCAAAATCACCAACAGAACTATTTCCTAAAGCAAAACCCCCAACAGATCTCACTTGGCGATGTTTTAGAACGCGGTGTCGGTGAATTCTGAGCCAACAGAGCGCTCACTGTCTCTGCTATTTACTCTCCTCGCCCCTTATCAAAATGTACTAATCTTTCTACCTAGCAACTTACTAATAAAAAAAAAAAAAGATGTCGGTTCAAATAACTTGCCGGCGGTCAGCCAGTAACCAACTGCCAGACAGCGGTTCAGGAGCTGAAGGTGCGCACAGGTCGGTGGGGACCAGCTGATCTTTCCCAAGGCCCCCGGGTGGGGGGCGGGGGGCTGGGATCTGGCTGAGACCCCGAGGCAGAGGGCAGGGCGCCAGGATGGGTCACCGGCAAAGCTGCTCGCTCCATTTTGTCTGTTTCCAGAACCTTATCTAGCCCAAGCACACGACATCGATTCAGGCCGAGCCAATACCCAACACCACCGGTCTCACCATTAACCTTTTAGAGCCCACGCCCGCAAAGAGACCCGGCAAGGAATGCCGCTTCCAGTAAAGGGCCAATAATAACATTTAACAATTTTCACCAGATGTTGTAAATAGTCTACTCCTGGAGAGGGGAATCGGCTCATAAAGCGAGGTTGGCTAGCAAACGCTTGGCGAGCTCAGCCCCCTTCCGATTTCTCAAAACCAGGACGCGTACCTGATCCTCCCTGGGGCTCACTCCCCCGGCTTTTGACCGCGTAGCGGTGGGGGCGGCTCAAGCAGCCGGCTCCGGCACCAGCGGCCCTTTGGTCCCCAACGCGAGAGCGCAGTGCATCCCAGTGGACGAACTCGGGAACGCACGCCGGCTTTCTCCGCCTCCGCCTACGTCCTCCCGGCTCTCGGTAGCAACCTGGGACCCAAACGCACCAGCTCCGCTCCACGGTGCCCCCCGGCAGGAGGGCGACGGCTCGGAGGCAGCCTGCCCTGCAAGTGGACAACTGTGCCCTGCCGGGTCCTAGGCCGCCCGTGGCAGGGGTTGAAGCCCGAGCGCCACCGCAGGCGAGCAAAGTTTGACGAAAAGGGTCTTCCTGGGTACCCCCACCGCGGGCTCCAGCCTCCAAGCCCCTTTCCAGCTGGACCTGAAGCCCGGGACACAGACAAGCCCCGGGGTGCTCCCACGGGTGTTTCTGTTTGGATCGAGGGGGGGAGAATGCCCGTTCGCGTTCCCCCAAAGTCCCACGGTCTCCCGCCCCAGCTGCCCGCCAGCTGTGCGCGCCCGTCGGGCCCGGAGGTCACCGGCAGACAACTGGATCGGCAGCTGGAAGCCCGGGAGGGCCCTGCTCAGGCCCGGGCCCGGGGCAGAGGAAGGGCGGGCGGAGTCGCTGTTTGGTTTTGTTTTCCTTCAACTCCGCTTGCCAAGCTCTCGCCCGGAGCCGGGAGCCCTGGCTTTCCCCGGCAACCCCGGCCCCCGCCCTGGGTCCACGGTCCGCCGCGCCCAGCGGCCCGGGCTCCTCGCTGCGAGCCCCGGGGCGGCCGGCCAGGACACTGCGCTGCTGGCGGCGCGAGCTGCGGGCATCCTTGCCCGGACCCCGGACGCGCGGAGCCCAGGAGAGTGGGCCGCTCCCTGCGGAGCCGCGGAGCTCAAAGCTCCGGACTGGAGCCCCGATCCGGCTCTCTGTGCACCCCGGTGGCCGCTCGCGGAGAGCGAGGAGGGGTCCCTTTATTTGCAACACTGAGGAAAGCGCCTTTCAGCCCAGCCCAGCACCCACGCACTCACGCACCCACACGCATCCGGGCGCCGGTCGGGTCGCTCACCTGAGTCCTAAAAGCTGTTGAATCCACATGGTCACGTTTCGGGGAGCGGAGCCTCAGACCTTGCTTGCCCCGGCCATCTGCGCGGCGCCGTATCCCGCTCGCTTCCGTCCCACGGCGCCGGTCTCTGGCTCTCGGTCCGCCGCCGCCCGCCGCCCGCCGGCCGCGGGGCGCAGAGCGAGTCAGAGCGCGGCCGCGCGGGGCTCCATGCCGGCCGGCGCGCCGCCGCCGTTGGGGCGCATGGCTCAGGCGGGGCGGCCCGCGGGGGCGCACATCCTCCGGCCGGGGTTTGGGGCTCGCGTGCCCGCTCCGGGAGGCGACCCAGCGAAGGCGGCAGCGAGCGCGGCCGGCCCGGAAGGGGCGCACTCCTGCGCTGCGGCCGCGCGGCAAGGGGCAGCAGACAGGCTGCTTCGCCCTCCGGGGTGGCGAGGAGGGAGGCCCGGCGGCGCCGCCGCGCACGGTGCGTGTCTCTTGCCTCCAGTCGGAGCCTCGCGCCGAGAGGGCGACGTGGTCAGGGGTGGGGGTGGTGGGCGGCGATGCGGGAGAACACCGGTCGCTTCCGCACGCCTCCGGGTCAGGGGGCTCTACCCGGGCTCCGCGGCCGGCCCGCGCCGCTCAAGTTGGCCGGGGGCTCCGTCTGAGCGCTCGCTCTGCAGACGGCCGCGGCGCGGGAGGCGGGCAGGAGGCGGGCACCGGAGGCGCGCTGGGCGAGGGCGCCGTGGAGCGCAGGGCGTGGGGACGCGCGGCGGCGGCGCGGCGCCGAGGAGGCGCGCGGGGATCCCGGGGCCCCGCCGCCCGCGCCCACCGCGCCCGCCGCAGAGCCGCCCGCGCCGCTCGGCCGCCTCCCTCCGCGCGTCTGCCTCTCCGCGCGCTCGCCCCCGCCTCCTCGAGCGGGTCCCAACTCCGCCCGCCCGGCCCGGCTCACGTCACCCGCTTCCCCGCCCCTCGAACTGGAGCCCGAGCCCCCAGCCCGGCCCCGGCTGCCGTTCACCGCCCCGCCTCGCGGGGGCCCGACTGGCCGGGCGGGGCAGTGCCTGGAGCGAGCGACACCGCAGGCGGGGCCCCAGCCGCCCCTTCCCTATCCCCGCCTGATCCTGGTACCCGCTTTGGGAAAGGCTCAAGAGAGGCCTCGGGCTCCGATTGGACCGCCGGGCGCCGCCGGATGGTGTTGCCACGGTAACCAGATGGCATGCGAAGCAGTTCGAGGTACCGACCCGGTTACGGGTGAGCCCAATGGACCCGGAGAGCTGATTTGGGGAGGGGGCGTTCCCGAGAGAGCGGTCCGGGGGCGCATGGATCCCGGCTGCGCGAAAAGTTTCCTCCAGATGGAGCTGCACCAAGGGGCCGCACAGGAGTTTGTGGAAGGCCGGGAGGGTCCGCTACTGGAATTCCTTCTCTTTCCACTGCCTGGTCCCCACCTCGCGCCCTGGCGGAAGAAGTCATTGCGTTCCGGGTCGGAACCCAGCACCTTCTGCCCGAACCCAGCCCGGTCCTGAATGCAGAAGTTCCAACAGCCCCCACCCGGACTGCGTGTCTCACAGCCCCTGCTCTGGCGACCGTAGCTGCTGCTGGACCAAGCCCTGGCTCCGGAGCAGTCTCTGGAGCTTTCCAGAATTGGGCCTCCCAGGCTGTGCGCCACCCACCGCATGCCAGCCCCCTTCCCATTCCTAGACTTCCCAGGGCCTACCTGGTTAGGCTGTATTTGCAAGACAGTGACTAGAGAAGAAAAGACACCTGCTGGGGGACCCCATTCACTGAGAGGAGGGAGGGACAGTAAAACTCACCATTGCAGCCCAGACCTGCTGACTCCTGGAGAAGCCTCAGACACAGCCCTGCTTTCTGCTCTCGGTGGCCTGGAGGGCGCTGCCAAGTTAGGGGCCTTAGAATTCTTGCCAGTGCAGTTCCTCGGGGCCAAATGTGGAAGTGGGGCCTGGGAGGGGAGGAGAGGTGCCACCCCTGCTGGGCTGTGGAATCACCTCCACCCCTGTGATAGCAGCACCCAGGCCCCCCCATCACTGGGAGGGGTTAGCTGGTGCCTGAAGGGACCCAGCCCAGCATGGCCTGGACTGTGGACTCCCAGGTACCCCTTCATCACCCAGGAAGGAGGATGGGGTGACTGGCTTCCAAACAAAGATCCCGGGGGGCAGGGGGGGGCAGGAGGCAGGGAAGTGTGGTGGCAAGAACACAACTGGAGACTAGGGCAAACCAAGCACCTCTGTTTGCTAACTGTGGGGTCCTGGGTGCTTTACCTAACCTCTCTGACCCTCAGTTTCCCAGTCTGTAAAATGCCTTTCATGCTCCCTTCCACAGAGATTCTTGTGGGGATTGGATGAGAGGGCCTAGTACTTAGTGTCACTATTACGGTCCAAAGACGCACCAGGCTGCCTTAGCACTTTGCCTGCCTGGCCACTCCTGGGTGACCTTCCCCTAGAGCCCTCTGCCCAAAGGCTGTGGGGACAGGTCTCACTACAAGACTGGGAGGTCCTGGAAGACGTTGGGCCCAGGACAGCAAGACAGGAGAGTGGCCAGCCAGCACTGCTGCCACCTAGCGGGACCAAGTGGGAGTCCTGCACGAGGAAGGCGCTTCCACAGCCCCAGTAACCCTGGAGGAGGCTGCAGGGCCAGGTGGGCTGGAGAAAGGGTGGGGCTCTCGGCCGCTCTGCCCCCTGATCCCTTGGGCAGCCTAGCACACACCCGCGGACCTCGTCTCAGAACGTTTTTTAGTGCACACGCAAAAATGCGCAGCATTATTAGGAAGCCAATATATTGAAATGCATTATCAGCATTTTAATAAAACAAATTTTTGGTAGAGCGATGTATGCTCTTTTTATTACTGCATTAATTCCTTGGCCAAACAACAAAATAGCACCATTTGGGTGCTGACACATGCAGCGATAATATTTTAAGATATCCGCAATCACGGTGACGTGATAGGGAGACGTCTGCATTGTGTACATCTGACAGTCACAGGTACAGTCCCACGCTGTGGTGTGTTGCCTACATTAAGGAAATGCCAGATTTCAGTTAGAGTTCTCGAAAACAGAGGTGTAACTTCCCCCCCCCCCGTGCAGGTGTAAAGACCCCTTGAATTCTATGTGAGCACCCTGGGCGGCCGGCCCCAGACCCCAGGTATGAACCCTGGGGGCCTAAGCAGGGAGTTAAGAGGACAAACCTGGGAGTAAGCTGTAAGAGTCAGGAGGCGGTGTCAGAGAGGAAGGACACAGCACAGGCTCAGCTGCGTGCAGGCCTCTTACATCTGTGGTGGGGGAGGGTGCCCCTGACCCCCCCCCCCTCAGGCTGGAAAGTATAATTTAAGACCAGGGCACCCTCCTCTGGTTTTCCCTCAGACACTGATACCCCCAGTCCCGTTCCCTCCACAGAGAACACCCACTTATTACTTGGTTTTTATTTTTCTGTCTTGATGAAAACATTGTCATTTGTTTTACATGCTGAGAAACAATGAAACCGCGACTTATATTTCACTGTTAATGTAACTGTGTTCCTGTACTTTGCCAGCATCTCATGTTGGGGTCCGTTTCATTTTTGTCCCCTCTTGAGAATTGGGTGGGTGAGCATGTCACTCTGCAAAACAGTCTCTTCTCTCTCTCTCTCTCTCTCTCTCTCTCTCTCTCTCTCTCTCTGTCTCTCCACAGACACACACACACACACACACACACACACACACACGCATGTGTGCTGACGTACCTAACAGCTACAGCAAGTGCAAAAGGGAAGTTCTCAGATGTACCTGCTGTGGAAAGACCTCAGGGTCCCCTGCCTCTTCCTGCCGGGCTCCTCACCCCCTAAGGGCAGCTATGTGCCCTGAACCTGGAATTCCAGAGGCCTCTCTGAGCCTCTCACCTCTGCCCTACTTTCCCCCACAGAGCAGTTGTCTGCCCCCTGCAGGAGGTCCTCTTGGAAGCTCTCTTAAGCCATTTACCTAAAGGCCTTCACAGACCGGACTCTTCTTAAAACCATCCAAAGCCAAATTGAGCTGCCACTGTTCATTTTTCTCCTAAGGAGGTAAATGTGTCTTAAGCATGACATTTGATTAAGTCGCTAAGTTTGTGGTTTTAAGTGAAAGGGGAAATGCTGATTAAAATTATATACATGTCCTTAAAGCATTCACATTACTGTCTTCTCTGCTCCCTGTCTTAGTAGAACACCCCCCAATAAAAGTTGCATGTGGTGATGGGGGGAGGGGTGGGGAAGGAACTCCAAGTCACTTTCCTTCTACTAGAAGGTTAAACCCAGACTTTGGAGGTCCTCCCAGGCATCTGAGCTGCTCCCCAGGTGAGTATGCTCCTGGCTGCAAACCCCAGCTGAGAGCAAGAGCCAGGCTGCTGAGTCAGAGGCAGGAGAGAGAGGCTGACCCCCCCGCCCCCATGACTCACACAGGACAGTGACCGCAGCCTGGGGCTAGCAGGAAAAAATGCCAGGTCACTACTGCCCAGTCAAACACTGGAGTTTATCAGATGAGGGAAAGATGGTCCCAGGCTTGCTCTGAGCAAGCGAAGGACTCTCGCAGCAGGTAGAAGGAGGGCTTCCCAAGAACCTGACCTGGACCGGGAAAGAGAAAAACCCTCATTTCAAGGCTCTTAAGGAGTCTCTGTGTTGATAGGTTTTCCTCTTCTACTTAGATGGGGGGAAAAAAGATTAATTTGCATTGCAAGATAAAGTGACACCATTTGAACTCAGTTCCTGGGCATTTTGGGGTCAGGAGGTCTGGGTGTGAAACCTGGGCAGGGAAGCTGGTCAAGGGCTGGGGTGCCCCCGAGGGAGGGGTTGCCATGCCCAGTGGAGTCCTTACATTTTCTCATAACTGTGGCTGGGTCTAAAGTCTGAGGTTTGGTCCTGTGTTGTGGTTTTGCTCCAGGGCAGTCGTGCTTGTGTTAAAGGTGTGTTGGAGAGCGCTGGAAAGGTTGTTCTCTGCTGTGGGGCAGGCAGGGGTGAGGGAGACCACAGTGGTGTGTGGGGGGGGGCCCGTAAGGACTGGGACTGACTCCAGAAAAGATGTGAGGAGAATCCCCTGCATCCCTCAGATTCCGGAAGACTTGGGGACAGGACAGTGGCAGGAAGAGCACCGAGTTTTCAGGATGGGGCTCTAGGTGGATGGTTTGGGTATTAAGGAAAAGGAGGGGAGGTCAGGGACATGGACGCGTGGGACCCTTTGTGACACTTCCGAATAACGTAAAGGGACTGGGGGATGAGTGTCGCTGCACCTGACTGTCTGACTCCTGCTAGTGGGAGAGGTGAAAAGGAGTGTGCTCGTCTCGTTGACTGAGCCCTGAGGGTGTGCAGAAAGTATCAGTGAAGGAGAGCCCCTGGGAACAAGTATGCCCCCCAGGAGAAGATCCCCAGATGGGGGCAAGTGCACAGGAAAGGAGTGGTCGCTGCCACTGGCTGTGCGGGAGAGCCTTGGCTCCAGGCAGGAAAAGCAAAGCTGGGCAGCAGTGAGTTTACACTATTGATGTCTCTTCCAAATCAGGTCATAAACCACACTGGTCAGCAAAGACTGGATTATGTTGTATCAACAGACGACCCCAGAGCTTGATGGCTGAACTCCACAAAGCTTGATTGCTCGCTTGAGCTCATAATCACCCATAACTGCCATTAGCCCTGCTGCACGTTGTCTTCATTCTGGGACCCAACCTGAAGGGGCTGATCTTACCGGACCTCCCCATCACATAACACAGGGCCAGAAGTCCTGGCAGAACCTCGCCATGGCCCTTTGGCTCCCATGGGGAAGGGCACAGGTCACTTCCATGCACCTTTCAAGGGCCAAAGCAAGTGACATACCCAGGCTCCAGGCTCACGCAGGGAGGGGCCAGTGACACTGTGGACTCTCACAATCTCCTACACTTTCCGTGGCTACCAACAATTCAAGAAGATAATTTGCATCTTGTTTTCAGTGAGCCCCTAACCTTGACGATGCCAGAATTTGTTCCTAGGAAGGAAGCATGTTTTCTGCCAAGCATGCTGAGTTTGCATACATATCTCTACCTCTGAACTCTAGATAGAGCCTTGAATCTCAGGGCTGGGAGTATTCTGGACCAGCCTTCATCACCGTCCCATTCCAAGAGTCAGTCACCTGACTAATGCTGGAAACTTAGAGGCAACCACGATTAGGTTGTGGGGGTAATTGGCTCCACCCTAACTGAAAAGATGGTAAAGTAGTGCCTCTTTGGGGGCTGGGCTTCCATCTAGAGGGTAGAGCTGTGATTAGTCAAGAAACATTATCACGATCATCACCACCACCATCATCACCACCATCAGCATCACCATCACCACTATTATTATCACCATCATCACCGTCACCACCATCACCATCGCCATCATCATCATTTTTAAGGGATTTGTTGGAGCTCAGGATCTACTGAGAAACTCATTCTTAACACACCAAAAAGCAGCTCCTCCTTCTCTGGGCTCCTTTCTCAGCCAGGGCTTATCAGACCCCATCTTCCCAAGCAGCAGTGTAGATGTTATCTTGACTGCTCACAGCCTGTCTAAAGAGTAGTTGGGCAGAAAGGACACTTCCTCTAACAATGCCTTCTCTGAGCTGTTATCCTTGGGCTTGAGATGCTTCCGGAACAGTCCAAGGACAGAGGAAGACATGTCATTTACTGAGTGTCCTGATGCAGGGTAAATACCCAGCTGGTTTGTGCCTAAAACTCTCCCCAGTCTATAATCATCAGCCCGTGATGGATGTTCCATTTGTGATCTCAGTTAACCTCTGCAACAACCTAGAGAGGCTGGTTGTATTATCCTACCCAGGCCTTATGTTTAAAATATTTAACACTGTAGCTTGGGCACTGGGATGGAGGCTGGCCCCAGCGCCAGGCAGGGTCTCTGGGTGAGGACCCAAAGAAAGCTGGGATGGTGCTGGGGAAGTTCCGGGGCAGTTTCCACCTTTGGTGAAGGTATTTGAGTACGTGATACCTCAGGGCAGGCTGGATGCGTATCAGGCCTCTCACATGCGTATGAATGCAGAGTTCCAGGCATTGTCCGAGGTCACCCAGCAGGGAAGGGACAACTAGGTGATCCAGCCCAGGCCTGTCCAGCACCAAGGCTTTCTCTAGTGTAACACGTGGAGGACACTTCCGAGAAAGCCACTCCCCACCCATTTCACTCCCTACCTTCTGAATATATCAGAAAGCAGAACCCCTGGGAGGCAGCGTGTGCCCAAGGTAGTGCTGTCCAGATGGCCAGTCGCTGCCCCTGCCCGTGCATCGTCTTACGTACAGAAGAGCTGGCCCTGCATAACCACTGCTGGCCCTTAATTTCACCTTTGAAATTGTGCTTTTATGAAATGTTCACTTTTGTTTAGTCCTCTAGGGAACATGGCGCAGTTACACGCTGCCAGCTGGTCACCTAGTATCCATTCTCTTTTTTATCCTTACTAACAGAACTTCGGTGGTGGTGGTGGTGGTGGTGGTGGTGGTGGTGGTGGTGGTGGAAAAATTGAAGCTGGAAAAATTATGATCCAGACCGGAAAGGGAAGAAGCTGATGGCCACCTCATACTGTGTTACAGCTTGTCCCCAGCTGGCCGAAGACCAAAAACCCAAAAGCAAACTTGGTATCGCTTCAAAGAAATGCAGTCCTATCATGGGGTAGGGCAAGTTTTCTTGAACGGGACACAAGAAACTCTTAAGGAAAAGAAAAGATTGAAACGTGTGCCTTTACTAAAATTAAGAACTTGTGTTTATCAAAAGTACCTTACAGGAAGTGAAGTCAAAGTACAAACTGGGAGACGATACTTCCAACATATACAACTGAAAAAAAATAGTATCAGCAATATACATATATACAGTGGGTGCCAAAATAATGTATACACAGTTTAAGCAAAAAAAAATTGTATTAAACTTGTAATACTCAATATATATATCAATAACAAAAGATGAATACAAGTCTCGTTTGACTTCTGCAATGACAAGAGGTGCTCAAAGTGGTTGCCATCAGCGTCCAGACACTTCTGATGATGGCGAACTACTGCCTGAGCAACGTTGACCAAAGTGTCCACTTGTATATGTTTTATTAACTCCCCCGGTATTTGTAAAACTACTCACTAATAATGCAAGGATAAACAATGCATGAGAAAATGAACAAAAACACAAGAAGAGGCATTTTACAGAAGAGGAAATACACGTGGCCAATAAACATTTGAAGAAATTCTCAACTTCAGTAGAAATTAGGTTGCGTGAAGAAGAGCAGAGACCAGAAGATGACACACAGCCTGCTATTCTATAGAAAACAGCAAAATTAAATAGTAGACGTACTACCTTCTTAGGCACGTACATACATATGGAACTACTCTTTTAAAATAAGGAACGATAAACAAAATCCTGGAGAACAGGATTGAGTCGTTGTCCTCGTCCTCGTTCTGAGTTTGGGAGTTCCTTATATTAAGAACAAAGAAATATTTAAAAATAGCCAAAAACAACAACTGCTCATAACAGAAGGCCACACGTGGGCGGAGGGTCACGTGTCACATTCTGGGCAGTCACGGTGCCAACTGCAGGGGCCTTGCCTGCGGGTACGGGTCCGGCCCCTTGTCCACTCTCAGGTTTGCCACGGAGCCCAGTGGACGAGGCGTTTCAGACGGGTGTTCTGCCAAGTCAGGAATCCAGTGGGGTCTTTGCCTCATCCCCTGTTACCCAGAAGATTCCTCAAGCCAAGCCCCCCGGCAGCCTCTGCTTAGCCAGAGTGACCACTGGATGCTCACGTGAGTGTGTACATGGCAAGCACATCTGCCACTGCTGCTCCCTCTGGGGTCAAGAAAATCAGTGACTGCACCGCCTCACGCCAGTTTGGCCCCAGCCACACCCCACTGCAGGACCGGCCCAGGTGTCTGGAAGAACCCTGTCTTTTCTTGCCTCATTTCAGCACCTCTGTCTGTGAGCATGGGGCATTCCCTGGGGTCATTTGCTGTGGGGCCCTCGGGACACTTCCGGCCTCACCGGCACGGGACCTCGGAGGGGCAGCCATCGGGGGACTTTATGTGGCCAGTCCTGCTCCGTTCAGGTCTTTGCCCCTGGTGAGCAGGCCAACATGAGTCTCCTGCTGGAGACCCCCTCCCAGCTCCAAAGGCTCCATGACTTCTCTTTTCACCAAGATGACTTGTTTCCTGCAGTCACCGAGGACAGTCCGCTGATGTGAGCATCTTGTGACTTGTCTCCCTGGCACTTGCCTGCCCAGCAGCTTCCAATGCTCCCAGCAGCAGTGAGGAAGAGTTAGCGAGAGGAGGACGAGGACAGGCGGGAAGGACAGCTCATGTGCTTGGCCTGACGTCCCACTGGGGACAGTGATGCACTTCCTCTTTCCTGCCGTGGGGTCTTGGTGACACGGCTGTCTGAGGCTCTTACTGCCCTGGTTGAAGGTGAGGGACTTCCCTGTATTGGGGGCAGAACAGCCATTACTGTCTCCGGAGGCCCACAGGGCAGGATGGACATGTGGAATTTGTCCTGGACGCCAGCTAAAGATCCTGGTGGTCTCAGGGCTCCTGCCATGTTGGCGCTAAAGCATTTTTCCTGGACCTTCGAAAGGCCCAGGGCAGGAAGAAAAAGCCGGAGGTGAGAGCCTAGCCCCGTGACCTCACCAGAGCCCGAATTCTGCGTGAGGTGCTTTCTTCTGCCTGACGCTATTCCTGCTTTCAGGAAGGGCATGGCTGGGAGTCTGAGCATAAAGTCAGAGAGAACTAATTAGCCATGTCCTACCTTCAAAACCCAAATCACGGACCAGAATGAGGATCGCGGTATTGTCACCATCATTACCAGCCTGCACTCTTTGGTGCTCCAGCCCTTTCATCCCGGAATTTCAAAGCAGAATGCTCTGTAAGGAGATGGCTATCGTGTGCATAATGAGATGCATCCTCTGAAAACAGAGCGGTCAGCCTCTTGACGGGAAAACCTCTGATTTCTACCTAGCGTGTTCATAGCACAAGGACATCCCTGAGGATGGATGCTTGTTAACTGGGGTCCAGGCACTGATCTCAGAGGCAAGAGGTCCCCACACACTGCAGACGCGGGGCCGTGGGTGTCTAAGCTTCTGAAATTCATTGCAGCCAACTCTATCCCCCTCATGCCTACCCTCTTTCCAGAAGCTGTGGCATCAATCGAAAGCCAAGGGCAGCCAGATCGGTGTGCACCAGAGAAGCACAGCTGTGGCCAGACTGCCTGGGCTCAGACCCTGGCTTTGCCCTGGAAATTTCAGCTGTGTGTCCTTGGGCAAGTTACTTACCCTTTCCGTGCTTCCATAAAATGAGGGTAATAGTTTCTACCTCTTGGGGATTCTAAGTAGTATATGAGTCATCATACATCCAGCAAAGCTTGGAAGAACGTTTGGCTCATAGTAAGTACTCAGTAAATTTACAGTGAGGTGAATCATGGCCCAGGTGATGTCACCTCCTGGCTCAGAATTCAACTATGGCTCCCCCTGCTCTGCTAGGATGCAGACCCTTGGCACAGCTCATGAGGTTCTCCAGGGCCTGGGCCTTCTTTGCCCTCTAGGAACACTCCTGGCCATGTGCCATTCACCAGCCACCCTGCCCCAGCACCGCCCTTGCTCTCGGTGCCCTGAAGCTCTCTGCACCGTCTCACTCACCCTCAGGCCTGTGCATTGGCCCATGGCCCGTCTTGGAAAGTTTCTCCTCCTGGCTCTCCTTCCTGTTCCTTGCCAGCTTGCCCTGGTCCTTTAGGACACAGTCCAGTGTCACTTCATTGGGGAAGTTTTCCCAAGTTCCCTGTCGGATTAGATGCTCTGCCTGTGTGTGCCGCATGCGTCCTCTTCCTGGCGATGGTCCATGGCTCAGTCACCGCCCCCCCATCCTCGTGTTCTCTCTTCTCCTTCCTTCATCCTCATCTCCATCACCATCTTCTGCTCCTCCCACTAGGTCACCCCTTCCTCCCAGGCAGGACTTGAACTGGCCGCCTTAGTGACTGGTCCTTGCACACGCCCACACACCATCTTGGGAAGCCCTTCCTGGCTCTTCCAGGCGCGCACAAGCCTCAATGTGGAGTTTGCTGTTTGAACAAAGGTGATGCCCACACTTCTTGGGGGCAGCTCTTCCCTTTTCATCGGGCATTTCAGGGGTCACAGAGAGACTGCACAGAGCGGCCATCCCTGCCTGGCTCGTCGAAGATGTGGAGCAGCTGTGAACTGCGTGGATGGACCACCAGGGAGGTGAACAGGTGGGTTAGTGGGCAGGTGGGCAGCGAGGTCATGCCAGCAAAGGCAGGAGCAGGCTACTTACACCCTCTGTCCTGCAGGAAAGGCCCCCTGGGTCCCCTGACAGATTCCTCCTCTGTGTCACCATAAAACCCTTTGACAAATTAAAGGACATCATTTCTAGGGACGCCCCGATCCGCAGACAGGTCCTCTTATTGTTGTTAAATATCGTAAGTGACAAATTCATTCTGGAAGCATGTTGCGCACAAGCGTTTTGCTAAATGCCAAGCTCTTGACTGCGCTTCGGGACCGGCTGTCTGGGAACAAGGAGCTGGTTTAACCCGGAGGAGAGATGGACAAGGGCTGCTTGCGGGTAAGACCTCCGCTCGGTCCTGCTTTTCTGACACCCTCACTGCAGAGACAGGCAAATTCTCATACATCGCTCTTACGTGCCCAAGGAAGGGTATGCTATTTGGGCTCTGGAGACTTTGGAAAACAAGTGAAAATCAAAGCATGGTAGCTCGGGATGTCTGAGAGAAGCAAAGCAAGGCCACCTTCCAGGAGAGGGGAGACCAAGGATGCAGAGACACAGGGATCCTGGTGGAGGGCCGGCCCCGGGGGTGCAGCCACAGAGCAGCAGGTGGAGACAGTTGTCTCTCCTGAACTAACACCTGTCCTCCTGTCCACGCCTGCCCACTGCTGTCCACGCCTCCCTCCCAGCTCAGGGCCACACGGTGACCAATGAGCAATGAGGCAGTACTTTCTGGATCCTGAGAGGAGGCTGCTGGGATGGGAAGGGATGGCAGCCCCAAGCCCTCTGACCCTGACTGAATGCTGGAGAGCATATTCCTGCTGTGCTCGCTTCCTGCTGGGAGCATAAGAAGGGGCAGGCACCCCCAAAGCCTGAGCCCCCTGGGGTTCCTTATCTTTGTTGTTATTTGTGGCTTATGCACTCCTGGCTAGGACAGCATCCCAGGGCTGTGGGAGGCCGGCTGGAGAGAGGGCATGGCTCTGAGCTCCATGTCGTGTGGACAAGGGAGGGAGAAGCAGCCTCCAGGGTGGATTGGTGACCTGCAGTGCCCCGCTCCCCAGAGCAGTCACCCACATTTCTCACAAGCAGCCTCCAGGGTGTAACCGGCCAGCCCCCCTGGTGTGTGTCCCAGCACACTCTCTAGCTCTGATGGCACCAGCAAGCGCTCGGCCCTCCCCTGGGTGCAATCCCACCTTCTTTCTGAACGTCATCAAGCAGCTCAGTGTCAGCAACACACAAGCGCCCCGCCCGCTCTCACCACTGGATTCCCTGCTTCCTTCCCTTTTTGCATCTGGACGGACCCCCGACTGTGTGCAGGGCACTTAGGAGGAACTGGGGGTGCAGTGATGAGCCAGTTCCTGCCCTCAGGAGACTTCTAGTCTGGAGGTGGGGGGAGAGACAATTAGGGAGGGAGCATAACGGATAGATACCATATAGATAATATGTAGATAATCTCCCCCTATGCGAGGCTGAATAATAGCCCCAGAGATGCCCCCGTCCGAATCCCCGGAACCTGCAAATACGTGATCTTACATGACAAAGGGACTTCACAGATGGTATTAAATTAAGGCTCCTGAGATGG
Organism: Rhinolophus sinicus; assembly: GCF_036562045.2. Classification (NCBI taxonomy): domain Eukaryota; kingdom Metazoa; phylum Chordata; class Mammalia; order Chiroptera; family Rhinolophidae; genus Rhinolophus; species Rhinolophus sinicus. The sequence goes on from NC_133756.1 coordinate 5,997,336, forward strand.
GAGATGATGGTGGGTTATCTGGGAGGACCCAACGCCATCACAGGGTCCTCATAAGAGGGGGGCTGGTAGCCACAGCCACAGACTGGAAGATGCTGGTTGAGGATGGAGGACGGGCCACAGCCGGGGAATGCCGCTCGGTGCCTGTAAAGCTGGAAAGGAGAGAAAGGATTCTGTCCTAAAGCCTCCAGAAGGAACACAGTCCTGCCCTTGCCTCAGTTTCAGGACTTCTGATCTGTAGAACAGTAAGATAATAGATTTGTGTTGTTTGAAGTTTTCTCCAAGTTTACGGAATTTTGCTAGAGCAGCAATAGAAGACCAATCTCTCCAGTCAAAACTCTGTGACTAAACGAGAGTAATGGCTCAAGAGTGGCTGAAGGAGGAGAGGGCTATGGCTGCTGTGACAGGTGGACCAGCACGGCCTCACGGAGGAGGTGACAGGGGACTAAGACCAGGGTAGCGGGTCAGTTGGCAGGTCAGCTGCGTGCTGGTGAGGTCTGAGGGCACGGTTCTCCTGCCAGTGGAGCTGGGCTGGGCAGGCAGATGGTGGCCCGACCAGAGGCCATGGCTTGGGTGCCAGTGTCCACCCCACCGCCCTGCTTCAGGTGCTGTCATCCTTCATATCCAGAGCCAGAGAGTCCCATGACCCCTGCCCACCAGGCCACCAGAGTGCACAGGCTCTCTCTCGGACTGTCCTGAACCCCTCCTAGCCTTCAGGTCCTTTAGAGAGAGCTGTAGGGGTGTGGTATGGCCTTGGGGAATCCAGTAGAGTCCCCTGTGTGATAAAGAACTTGGTCTCGCCCAAAGAGCTGTCTGGCCTTTGCCCTCAGCTTCTGGGAGGTGACCTCTGTCACCTGGATTAGAGGGCTTTTGTTTAGGGTGGGGCTCGCCACGCCAGGAAGACTGAACACGTGACTTAGGGTGAAGGCTTTGGGTCATGCAGGCTCAAGCACCTGGTGACTGAGATCAACCTCATGGTCAATCAATCAATCAATCAACAATCAATAATCAATCCGTATTGCCCACCTAATGGAGCCCTGACCATGCTCTGGACTGCAGGTTCAGGTGAGCTTGCCTGCTTGATGATACGCAGCAAGGTTGTCACAGCTCGATGCTGGAGGGGGGCGCGTCCTGACCCCATGGGGAGAGGTCCCTTTGGAGCCCACCCAGACGGCACCCCAACACCTCCGCCCTTGGCTGGTTCTGACCCATATGCCTGCCCGTTGTAAATCGCAACTGTGAGGGAGGTGTTTTATCGGGTTCTGCAGGGCTTCCTAGCCAATGTCAAGCCGCGCGTGGTGTGGGGACTCCCCGCCCCACGATGTCCACGTCACAGTGAGGGTGGGCTTGCGTGGAGACTGGTCCCCGAACCTGGGCAGTCCGTACCCCTCCGACATGTAGAAAGCCACGTCCCTGGCAGAGGGACGTCCAGCACTGACCCGGCCCCGAGCCCTGGCCTGCACGCCCAGCGCCGACTGTCCCAGGAGCCTCAGCGTTCCGCATCCCAAGGAGGCCTCCAACGCCTCCTTCCACTTCTCAGGCCTCTGCTGTCCTTATTAGGGCTTGTGGCTCTGAGTTTTCTCCCCAAGACATGTGACTTAGAAACAGCTCCAGTGGCTGACCACCTCAGAAATGCAAATCAGTATAATTTCCCTCAATACATGCAGCACTGAGCATTAAAAATGCATATTCCCTGCTGTGCAGAGAACAAGAAAGAGCAGTGCCTTTTAGAAGGAAAACGCGATGACAGAAGGACCTTTCTGGAGCCCCAACTGTAAACTGGGTTCTCGACTGGGACAGAGGAAGAAGCGGTGGCCACAGCTGGGTGACGTTAGCGTCACCTCACGGTACCAGCGCAGTGTGGGATGTTAGGAAAACGGGCTGACCTGCCAAGTGGCCAAAGCGTGCCAGCAGGCCACGTAAATTAGAGGGGGAGGTGCCTGTGTTCCCACACCCTTATCTGCCTTCTTCACTTTTTTTCCTTCTTCCCAATTCCCCTCTGAGCCTGAAGGGAGAACTCGGTGGTTGGAAGGTGTCCAACTCTCAAGCAGAAGCAGAGGTGAGAGAGGAGACCTGAGTGAAAGCTGGGGAAAGCCACACCCCTAGGATCATGGGGCCCAGAGGAGGGGACACCCGGGGTCCCTGATTCCAACCTGGCTGCACCCTCGGTCCCTCTGAGGGAGAATCTACCTCCACCCTGCCTGTGTCAATACGCCCAGCCAGTGATGCTGATTCTACCAAGCCGTTCCTTCCTCCGGAAACACCCCCTTGCCCAGGGTCACCCCCTTCCAAGTTCCCTCCCTACACCCCGGGCCTTGTTTTGCAGCCTAGTCCAGGTGCCATGTGTCAGCATGTTGACATCTGTCCTTCACCTGTGTCTAAGCTCCTTGAGGCCAGGTACCCCGTGGTTTGGCTCTAACGTGTGCTTTGCACAACCTGTGTTGAGAGGAACGAAGGACTGATGCCCACCTTCTAGTCTGTCCAGAGACTCAGACAGACTAACGGATTCTGGACTTTAAGGGCCAGTGGTCGGGTGCATCCTTTTGCCCAGACAGGAAGCCCCTACACAGCACACCTGTTGGATGGCAGCCAGCCCCTCCTTGAGGCCTTTCAGGGACAGCAAAGTCAGCGGCTGCACTAGCTGTCTGTGTGGTGTAACAGGGCACCACAGATCCAGTGGCTTACACAACGCCCACTCGTGCCCTCACAGGTTCACGGGCCAGGAGTCCAGGCGAGGTCCCTGTGGGTCTCACACGGCTGCAATCAAGCTACTGGGGGAGACTGGGTTCTCCTGTGATCTTGGGGTTTTCTTCTGAGCTCCCAGGGTTGTTGGCAGAATTTAGTGCCTTGCAGCTATAGAATGCATGGTGGCTTCCTTCCTCAAAGCCAGCAGGAGACAGAGCGAGTCCCTAACTCAGGAAGGGCCCCATCCCGACCTGTAAGGACCTTCACCTGATTAGATCAGACCCACCCAGGATAACTTCCCTTTTGATGAGCTCAAAATTAACCGTTTCCGGACCCTAATGACACGTGGTCTATGGGCTAGAAGCAAGTCCCAGCTCTGACTGTCCTCAAGGGTGAGCCGTGATCGTGAGGCCATCCTGGAGCTCTGCAGTGGTGGCTAGTGGACACCTCCCACCATGCTGCACCTGTCCCTGTGTGGTCACTTTGTGCGGCTACCTCGTTGTTACCTGTGCATCTGGGGCACTGGGATGACAACTGAGGCTGACTCCGCATCAGACCGACCGGCTGCACTGGGCTCCACACCCGTGCTACCTGGAATTGTCCTCTCGTCCAGCGGACATTGTTTTGGGATAAGGGCACTGAGGCCTGCCCAGGCCTAGGGTTGTAGGATAAAACACCGGAGAGCTAGTGACATTTAAATTTCAGATAAACAACAACTGATTAGAAATAAATATATCCCAAGAACTGCATGGAGGACACCAGAATGTACCTGCGGTTTCTCTGTAATTCAGTGTAACACGGCTGGGAACAAACGGGGAGTCGCAACTGGAGGCTGGACCCAACTCCAGAGCCAGGCCGTCCCCCTCTGCCTTGCAATCTGCTTGAAGACACGGACATGTTGGCATCTGTCACCTGCTTTCCTCGATCTGCAAATGGGGCCGCAGGAGGGCAGCCTGGTGGCACAGGCCAAACGTTTGCACGTGAGCTGGACCAGACAGCAGATTCTTGCTGTTGGGGTTCATAGGATGACATTCGACCACTGTCCTGGTGACGACCTCGTTGTGTGCCCCCCCAAATTCCTGTGTTAAAGCCCTAACCCCCAAGGTGATGGCATTGGAGGTGGGGCCCTCATGATGGGATCAGTGGCCTGGCAAGAAGAGACAGGAGAGATGTCTCTCTGTCCCCTGCATGAGGACAGTCAGAGACAGCCATCGGGGACCCTCCCCAGACCCAAATCTGCAAGGCATCTTGATCGTGACCGTCCGGCCCTCAGGAGCCAGGGAGCCGTAAATGTCTGCTGCTATAGCCCCCAGTCGGCAGGAGCTGTTCTGGTGCCTGAGCTGACTGACATCCCCCTCAACCCCTAGCCTGGCTCCTGCAGAGGCCGCCCCTCTCCCCTCCCACAGCCTCGCTTCCGAGCCTGAGGCCTGTCTCTGCCCGAGCTATTTATCAATGCCGGCAGGCCTGTTACATTACACTGGGAGACAGAAAGTTATGGGGAGTAATCGTGCCGGTGATCTGTCTCTGCTGAAAGTGGGCCACCTTTTGCTCCTCTGCATGTCACCGCCCATTTTGAAATGTCGTATTTAAATGATTCAGCGCCGGACCATTTTCTTTCCTCCCGCAGCTGACAATTCCACAAAATGAAGAGGTTTTAATTTAAAGCGGCACAATAAAAAACCCTTCCCCACTGCTTCCAAACTCAGCCAGGAGGCTCTGAAGGAGCCCTGGAAGTTGATTACAGCCTAGACAGGGAGGCTCCGCCCTCAGTGTGGGGCTGCAGGGCCATTCCAGCCCCCAGACCGTTTCTGCAGAGCGTGCGACAGCCCCTGAGGTGGGGCCCCTCGGCCAGTCTCCCCAAATCTCACACCCGCAGCGACTTCTCCCACTGAAATGTCTCAACCCCACGTTCACTGTTTGGAGATGCAGGGCTGCTTTTTTCCGAGTACTCTCGATGTCCACGCGGGTGGGGGGAAGGTCCGGCCTTTCCATGTGCAGCGCACCCAGCCTTCCGCGCTGGCCTGGCACAGCTGTGAGGACCCTGATCCCTGTGTGGGGTCGCCCATCTCCTGTCCCACAGAGGAAGCCCCAGGTGGAGCTTCTCCCAGGGGCATCCTGCACACCTGGAGGACACCGCAGCAGGGGGTGACCCCTCCCTGCTGCCCCCGGCACCTGGGGCCGCCAGACAGGTGCAGTGGAAGCTGCTGCTCCTCCACCACTTGGCCAGACTGGCCTCCCCTTGCCATCCACGCCTCCAGACTCGGAGTGAGCTGGCTCGGGCCGCCGTCCTCACCCGTCCTGCTTGCCCTGCTGTGCTGTCAGACGGGCTCGCCCGAAACATAAAGAGAAAGAGAAGTCCTGCGTCAGGGTCTTTGCCCCTCCTGTGGTGTCAATACTCCCACAGGGGCCCATGCCAGGGACCCACCATGGAAAAACCTGCTCACAAAACCGAGTGTCTCACTGTCAGCCATCGTGAGCCTGCAGAGCGGCTCCCAGCCACCTCTGCGGGGACAGCCAGGTCCCCTCGTAGGAGCCGAGTTGCTGCTTGTGTTTGTTCTGTCTCTGCCTCCCGGGGGCCAGGGTCCAGTGTCCTCCAGCAAACACGGCTCCCCTTGGCAGTGCTGGGCCTCCCCACTTCCCACCTGGCCGTTCGTCTGTCACCTCTCCCTTCCCGCGTCGGTCCCTCCATGTGGCCCAGCTCCCATCCGCCCTGCTCCCAGCCACCTCAGGACAGGTGTGTCTCTTTCTTCAGGAAGCCCACCCTGATTAGATTGGCCAAATTCAGGACCCCACCCCGAAACACACACCATGTAGCACAGTGTCCAGAAACACGAGTGTGCAGTAAACCATTGTCAAATGAAAGGGTGGTGCCTGCCCCAGGCCACAGACAATGACTTTCCGGTAGTGGGGACCCATTGGAAGAAAGCCCTAAAGCCGCTTGATCACCTCCCCCAGGGTCAGATCCTGTCCTGTGGTCCCCTCCCAGACCCATGTGGGCAGGCCCAGGAAACACTGACTGTGTTTAGCTCTGTCTGGCACTTACTAGGTGCTCAATAAAAGCATAATCAGTAAATGAGTGAAAGGCAGGCTCCCACAAGACAGCCCAGCCTCTTAGCTCCCTTACAGACCCGATAGCCCTGGACGGAAGGCAGCTGCAGGCTGACCTGACCGTGCTGTTCTTCTGTCACAGAAGCACGTGGAATTAAAGCCTGGTCGTTAATTGCAATGGATCCATCTGGAAAGTCTTCCTGTTTATAATTTGGACAAATTGCCCTGAGACTTCTCAAAGCACGTCCCGGGCACTACTCAGGGAAATATTGATCCTGTTCTGCGTGAGTGAGGGTGACATCCCGTGGGCGGCGCTGGGTGCGGGAACGCGGCCTCCTCCCAGCAGCGGAGGGATACCAAACGCAGCCCATGTCCCGGCGACTCTGCGGCTGCCCCGCCCGTCTGCGCTCTCAGGGCGCCTGCAGGAGTGGGAGGAAATGACGCGAGTGAAGAGAGGCTGGTCCTGGGGGGCAACCGAGGCCCACGTGCAGAGGGTCTGCCCTGGGCCTGGGTAACCTCCCACTGGGCGAGTGAGGGAGAGCCAGTAGCGGTCCCAGATCAAGGCCCCTGGTGTCTGGTGAGGACCCGCTTCCTGGTCCACAGATGGCGTCTTCTCGCTGTGTCCTCACAGGGCAGAGGGGGAGGGAGCTCTCTGGGGCCCCTTCTGTAAGGAGCTGATCCCCTTCATGAGGCCCCACCCACATGACCTGACACCTCCCAGAGGCCCCACCTCCTAATACCATCACATTGGGGGTTAGGGCTTCAGCATGAGAACTTGGGGGTCACAGCATTCGGTCTGTAACAATGACCTTGGCCCCAGTCTACTCCTGTCGCCCCAGCACCTCATCAGTTTGGCGTTTGTGCCAGTTTTCCTTTTCAAACCAAGCATTATGGTGATGTTCATATTAACTTAAGCAGGTGTGGTTGGGCACAGGCCACCATTTGGCCCCTGGCTTCAGGGATGGTGGAGCAAGCGTGCTAGTGCATGAGACTCATGTAGTGAGCAGTTTTAGTTAAACATGTGGCTTACCTGGAAGACCACCACTGGTGACCAGGGAGCCTTGCTTTCAGCCCTTTTCAGACCCAATATCCATCTCTTGCCTCCCAGGGAGGATGACACTCGGGCACCAGTGAGACATGAGTGACAGTGAGAGCTGATTCCTTCTGGCCTTAGGTGAGGAGAGAAGTGCCTACACATTGCTGCCCCACACTCGCCCCAGCCAACACCCAGTGGACAGCCAGCTGTGCTGCGGCCCTGCCACCACCTGAAAGACCCGATAGCCACCAAACGGCAGTCAGTGGGACATTCTGAGACAAACCTGTGTGAAACCTGCTGAAGACACAGGCGAGCTGTCCCACCCCAGAGCACACAGATGGGGAGCAGCCGACACACTTGTGCTAAAAAAGATCCTTTCTTTATTGCAGGGATAAATGTACAACTCAGTATTTATTTTATGCTTGCTAAGGCTTTTTTAAATTTTGTAATAAACGCTTCTGAAAGCAATGAGCTAAACTAATGAAAGTACACATTTAATGAAAAAGCCAGCACGGAACTTCCATTGGTCATTGAAATCATGCTGAAGCTGTAGCTTACACAGAACGCTCATTCATGGTGTCCATCTGCCCTTGGGCCACCGTGAGGACACCGACCAGTTACCTATGCCCAGCGCTGTTGGTCGCTCGAAGGAGACTTTGCCAAAAGACGATGGTTTACGACAAGTGGCTGCAGAAGCATTCCTGCACTGATGTCACCTCATAAGGCACGGTTTTCATACAACCCAAATGCTGCTCTTCCAAACTCAGTTTGCTCTACTCCAATTCCAAGTTTCCTGGTGCACGTGTGGGAAACAACGCCGTGAGCCGTTACAATGGCGGTGACACTAGCAGAAGGAGGACGTCACACGCTGCTGGAGGAAGCCAGTTTTACACGATGACATCGGATACTTCAGACAGGAAATGAATTTCAAGGATGGTTTGATGTTTCTAATCCAATTTATGAACTAAAAATACAGCTTTAGAGTCTCATTCTGTCCGAGGCAAAACATCTGAGCCTATTGCGAGCACGATTGCAAATTCCGTTTAAAAGTTCCACCTGGAGGATAAAACTATGTTTCCTTGTGGTGATAATATGTGCACATATTTGATACAAGTGTCAGGTTAAAAGCCAAGTTATTGTAGTAAAAACTGTATGGAGCAGACATGAACTAGGAGTGGATTGTGGGGAGCACAAATCAAAACTGTGTCCCACAGCTGAGACAGTGCAACAGTCGTACTGTAAGTGGTGCTTGTCCAAATTTACACATATTTGTATGTAAACAATTAGAGTAGCTGAATTGCACCATTTTGTGACGAGTGGATATTGAATAAGAAAACCCTTCAATGTGGAGATATGTTTTCTCTTTGCTTCTCACCATGAATAAGATTCTAGAAATGTTTGAGCCTTTGAAAGCCTTCTCTGTAATCAGCCTGAGTGCCCTACAATGGCCTTGAATGCTTTTGTAAACAAATCCTCGGAATTTTGTTGCATCAAATAATTCAATGACTAGAGCGACAATAACAAAAAACTTCAGCTTTGGGGGCTTTTAGAAAATGATAATTAGTGGAAACAAAGCTTATGAACAAGAAGACATTAAATTTGTCCCTAGACAAACAAGGAAGAAATGGAACAAATGAAACAATGTGAGTCCCGACAGCATATAAGATTTAATTTGGAAATTATATGATTGTGTTCTGGAATATCTCAACTCAGAGAAAGCATCTTTTAATGAAGCCCTATTTTTAATTAAACAAATTTATATCCTGTACCAGAATGGAACACCATTAAGAGATTTACAAGTTTGCTACATCTAAATTTGGAGAAACATTCAAGAAAATTATATATGGAAATGACTTCAAAATAGACAACTTATTTGATGAGCTTTATCTTGGAAGAGTATTTGTCAAAGAAAGTTTCTCAGAATGGAGGCAAGAAGCCAACCTCTGTAAATATGCCTGGTGAAATATTTACACATTTCAGTGTGGAAAAAAAAAAAAAATAAACGTGAGCGTATCCTCTGCAGAGCAGAATTTGCTCTGAGCTTGCCAGGTACCCCTGCACCTGCAGAGAGGAAATTGTCTCAATTAAAACTGTTACAGTCTAACAGAGACAAGTCAGTTTAAGGTGTCAACAATTGCAAATGTATGAACCAACTACTCAACTTTGAGGACGGGCAGAAGCAACATCAGGGAACAAGATGTCAGTGTTAAGATTCTAGTGAAAAATATTTATTCTTCAGAAAAACTCTAATGTGTCTACCAATATATTAAACCCCACTTATCACTCAAAACAAAAACCACTTGGAGGAAACATAACTTTATTTTTAGTGCCCCCGTTTCACCCTGAAATGTGTCCCAGTTTGGGCGACAGATTGAATGATCAGCCTGCACACCATCCAAGCTTGTCTAGCACAGAGGTTTTCAAAACTTAGACTCTCCTGGCAGCTTATTTCCTTCTGACTCAGGCAATCGGAGACTTACGCTGTAGTTGATTTTTAATCAAGGTATAATTTAAAATACAGCGAAATGCAAAGGTCTTAGGTGTGCAATTCAGTAAGCTTCAACATATGTGTACACCTACGTGACCAGTACCCAACCAAGATCTGGAACGTTTCCCTCACTCTAGAAAGTTCTTTTGTGCCCTTTGCAGTTAATTCCCTCTCTCCATAGGTAACCGCTCCTCTTGATGTCAGAACTCAGAAGGATCTGGGGCCAGGCCCTGGCTCAGTTATGGACCAGCTGTGCATGATAACAAGGGAAGTTAACATTCAAGCTTCCCAAATGTCAGCCATCCATCCACGGAACAGAGCCCCAGTGTTGCTGAGACATGCCATGAGTTGGCCAGGTAATGGCACAGTGCTGGGTGTACAGTTGGTACTCAGTAAACTAGAGTACAGACGGGGGTGATCGAGGGTCAGGGAGGACCAGCCCCCACCAGGGTAGGATTCCACCCTGCTCTGCCCTCCCTCTCTGCCAGGCATCCTACCTGTCTGTCCAAACTCCCTTTAGTCTTCCTTCTGCAGACAAAGCCTTGTGACCGTCTCAATGTCAGGAGGTCATGTTCTCCCTTGACACTCCAAGAGGGATCCATGTCCCCACCCCCACTCACGTGTTCCTCTCCCTCAGCCACTTGCCGTGGTCCTTAGCACATGTGGCACCAGTTATCCTGTAAAGATAAGCCCCATGTTCCTATTGTCTGCTGCTCTCGGTGTCCCAGACTCTCGGCTCAGCACTTGGCACGAGCCACAACATGTGGCAGAAGTGGGCCTTAGCGAGGTGACCTAACCCACTCGGGGTCAGACAACCGGAAGTGATGTAAGTGGGCGTGTTCTGCCTCCCTGGGATCAGCTAATAATACTCGGTGATGACAGACGCCTGTGAAGGGCTGTCAATCACCCCTACGTGGTGAGCCTTGTTATACCCATTTTATAAATGATAAACTGAGGCTCAGAAAAGTGAACCCCCCGCAGCAGCCAGCTACAAGGTGCTGGAGGTCCATTGAATCTGACTCTTCTGGCTCCGTCCTAGCCATTGGAGATGGGGGTGGGCTCAGCCTGCCTGGACCTCACCCGTCACTGGGCTTGAGAATCACCTGGGAGTAACCCACATGCCCTGGCCCTGCTCAGAGGCCTAAATTCAGCAGGTCGGCCTGTGAGGGTTTGCCTGTTGGGGAGTCCCCAGGAGAGTCTAATGTGGTGCCACCTGTCTGTGGTCCCATGTCCTTGACGGAGTCGGAGCCCCACCCATCTCAGTGGCTCGACGTCACTAACCCCCAATTCCTGCATGGACCTCTGTGGCCATCAAGGGGACAGGGAATGGTGGCTCACACTTCCTGGCTTCAGAGGCCCTGTCTCCTGACCCAGCCCCCACCCCAGATCCCCCAGGGAGAGGTGACACAGAGCAGCCAACGTCTCCTCAAGTCAGTCTCACGTCTGTGCCCCACAATGCAAATGTGAGGGATTATTTTTACCTGCAAGTGCGGTTGAATGTGTCTGATATGTATTTATAACGGCCTGAGAAACTGAGCTAGTAGCAGCTGTTCTGAGTGACAAGGAAAATCGTTAGAAATTGTTCCCTGTAGAAGTAATGAGCCCATCAAAGCATCTCCTGCTGGCGTCCCACACAGCCAGGTGTGGCTAGATGGAGGATGTGCCCAGCCCGCTCTTGCCACCCCCCCCCATTTCTGACACAGGACCTAGGTGGCCAGGGGCTGGGGGTGCTCTGTTTCTTGATGCAGATGACCCCTTGGCCAGCAGCCCTGTCCCATGGGCATGGCCCTGGGAGACCCAGGCAGGCAGGGTGGCCAGAGGGAGGCCCAGGAAGCTTGTACCAACACCTGGGGGAAGACGCAAGTCCAAGTCTGCACCTGAGGCCATCTCACTGGGAGGGTCCCCCACCCCGCAGGGCGTTCAGATCCCACCTCATGCTGTAGCCTCACCCACGCCCTCCTGCCCAGATAACCTGGTGGGTCCCTCACAGTCCAGTCGAGAATCTCTGTGGCAGGTGAGCAGGGAGAGTCCAGGACCAAGGATGACTAATCTGGGGGCACAAGCAACCTCAGGGTGTAGACTCAGCAGCAGAGGAAGGGGGCATGTCAGTCCATGTCAAGGTGCCGGACGGGTCGCAGCACTGAGCCTCGGCTGACCTTGACCTTGACTCTAACTCCCCTCCCTCGACATGGATCCCAACTAGTGAAACAGAAGCCTTTTCTTTGCTGCTGCCAAGTGGTGAGTGTGAAAGGGACAGTGTCTGTGTCAGCTCTTGGTTTACACCAAGTCAGGGACGAGGCAAATTGGTTCATTATTCATTTTATCGATTACTTATTTTCAGAACAATCTAACAATTACACGTAAAGCGCAACGCATAAGCTTGATTCACAGCAAAGCTGTTAGTTTACTGCCCCCGTTGGGCACCTGACACTGTGTGCCTCCTTGTAGCAGGCCAACCCCCCCAACTCCCGCCCCCCCCCGCCTGGGAGCAGCACTCCCTCCCTGTTATAGGAGAGACCTTCCAGAGAATGGAGCCCTCACGGAGCAGGAATGGAAGCCATGCCACACAGCCCACGTCCTGTCTTTCTGTGGCTCAGTCTGTGGCTCACGCTGGGGCCCTGTGGGCACCTCAGAGCATCCGCAGGGCTGGCTGAGGCCCTGGGGTGGGGAGAAGGCCGGAAGCATCAGGAGGCCAGGGGGACAGACACTTCTGGGGGTGGCCCCAGCATACGTTCTTGCTGAGGCCCTAGCACCTAGACCATGCAGGACCCTGGACGGTGATGTTGCATCTGGGTGACGGGCTCCCCTGCAGAAATAGGAGAAACCTCCATATGGCCTTATTCTCTGCTCTGCTGAGGGGCTCCCCCAACACTCTTAGGAGGGAGTCTGATCCCATCCCCCAGGCGGGTCCTCAGCCCGTGACCGTGACCGGAGGGCCCAGGGACCCTGCTGCTGCAGCCCTGAGAAGACTTTGACCTTGGTTGTCAAAGTGGCTGTCACTGTGTGCTGATCCCCCAGACTGATTAACACCAGTGGAGAGGGACACAAAGATAGGGCACTGAGGTTGGAGGGCAGGGCTGCCGTTGGGGAGCGAAGGGGGAGGGCGAGGCAGGGCCTGGGGCCATGAGAACTTCAATCCCGGGCCTCAGACCTCCTGGCCACCAGGTCTCACCATGCCGGGGCTGTCTCTGGTTCTCTACCCACCCGTCCTGGGCACAGGGACCCCACACAGTGAACAGTGACTGCCCTCCCCCAGCTCTGTGCTGGCAATCGTCCACCATCAGGGTTCTCTCTCCTAATTGAATGCTGGTGAAATGACAGCTCCTCGCCTTGTGTTTTATCTATTGGAAAAGGAAGGAAAACACTTCAGATTGTGAGGGGAACAAAGGAGAGTTAATAATCAGAGAGCTGCCTGGAGGCCCATTGAAAGACAAAGCTGGTCCCTGATTAGCGCCCGGAGTGGAGGGGAGAGAGGCCCCTGGGATCTGGAGTGTCATTTTGTTGTCTCTGCTGGCAGGGCTCCTCCGAATTGCTGTTTAAATTATTCAGCATGTTTAAGCACAATTTGACTCGGGTATTGGGTATTGTCAGGCTGGGTGATTCAGCTGAGGGGCCGCCTGTGTGGCCCTGGGGCTGGACAGAGCTCACCCTGCTGTCCCTAAGGGGTATCACTCTCCTTCTCTCCAGCAGTATCTGTATTTTGCTGCCCACCATCCGTGGGAAGGCACACCCACACTTCCTTCTGGAATTCCCACCCCCTATTCTCCCAGGGCTCTCAGCCAATCAGCAGTTCCCCTCTCCCCGGCCACAGGAAGTCTTCACAGGCTGTGCCAGACTGAAGCGAGACCAACCTGAGTGACCTTCCGGCCATCTTCTGGGTAGGGTGGGACGGAGACCAGACGAGTCTCCCTGGAGACAGGGCACAGGAAGGGCACAGGCCTGGAGACCAGTGGCTCAACAGTCATTTTATAATTGTAAGAGGAAAGTCAGCCTCAGAATGAACCCCCCCGAAAGCAGTGAGCAGAGACCAAGAGAAATCAGGCATAGGAGGGAGGGTGTTGTGGGCTGAATTGTGTCCCCCCAAATTCATGCCCACATGCACGCAGAGTGCGAGGTCTTTGTAGACGTAATTAGTTAAGGGCGGTCACACTGGAGTGGAGTAACCCCTAAGCCAATGTCACTGGTGTCCTTATAAGAAGAGAGAAGGACACACAGAGACACACGGAGGGAAGAAACACATGTGACGACAGAGCCAGAGATTGGAGTCATGTGTCTACAAGCCCAGCATTGCCGGAAGCCACCAGAAGCCAGGAAGGACCCTCCCCTAGAGCCTCCAGAGGGAGCACGGCCCTGCTGACACCTGGATTTTACACAAGTTCAGGGGTCTAGCTGCTGGGGCTATGAGACAATAAACACTTACTTGTGAGCTTAAGTCAGCCCCTTTGAGGCGCTTTGTTACCACAGCCCCAGGGAACTGGCTGGAGGGTCTCGATGAGTCATTGAGTGTTGGGGCTTTTCTACCTGAGGACCGTGGGGGTCAGGACAGTTCATAAATGCTCTGCCAGGGTTTCACCAATTTGAAGTGAGGTTTTGGTGATCTGTGACCAAAGGATTCCTAGTTGACACACTCTCCAAAATAAGGGAAGGGGTATGTCTGGTTGGCCAGGAGCAGAGAGACACGTACTCCAGCCACACAACGAATACACCCCAGGCATCCCTCCCCTGAGGTGCCTTCATGGCCCCAAATGATGACTAACGAAGACCTTCCTTCAAGGAGTTCAGTGCTACAGGAGAAGAAGGATGTAGCCACAGAACTAAAACACAGGCCACCACAGAAAAGCTGCTGCAGGAATTCACGGACGGTTCAACCCCTTCGGGCTGGTCTGATCATCGAAGCCTGTTCTTAGCAGGTAATGTGTAAAATGAGACCTTTCGATGCCTCATCCTAACTGATTGGGGAAAATACGTTATTTCTGGGCAACATTTTAATGACCTACACATTCCTTCAGCTTGCATTACTAAAGTTCGTAAAAATGGAGTTCCTGGTGATGGAGCAGAAAACACTTACTCCCTCTTGCTAAGGGGTTTGGCCCTTTTCTCAAAGGATGGGGCTGAGCTTGGTGGCTGACTTCTCAGTTTTACTCAGTAAAGGAGGAAAGACCGCCATTTTGGGGCACCCATGTGCAGGAGTCTGGACTGTGTGTTTTCAGATTCAATGTTTATAACAACCTGACAAGAAACATATGACCTGTTTGTTTCAACTCAGGAAATAATAGACTTCAAGTAGTTCAATAAGTTTCCCAAGATGACACAACTGGGCAGTGATTGAATGCAGCTCTGTCTGTTTCTATAATGCATGCTTGTGGTCTTTTTTAAAACAAAAACACAAAAACAAAATCACGCTTCATCTCTAGAAGTTTTCAAAGAAAAGAAGCCCAGCGTGCTGGTGGCCTGACGTAAGGTCACGTGGAAGGTCTGGTGCAGAACTCAAGGTACACAGAGGACTCACCTGGCTGAGTCCCCGCTCACCATCTGTGCTGCCTTTGTCTTCCCTGTGTTTTCTAAAATGTTCCACAAGAATCTCAATACCGGGAGGCCATTCTCAGAAGACTTATTTGCATCTTTCTTTTCTAGCAATAAAAGAAAGTGAGTGTTCACTTTCTCCCACTTCAAGAGGGAATAGAATGGAAATGCGTTCGAATTGCCAAGAGCCTGGTCCTTCTCACTCCTGGGCAGGATAAACAGACTTTCATTTTCAATGTCTCTCATCTGAGCTTTCCCCCCCATGACAATCTGTGCACACCACAGCTGGAGCGGGCATTACGGAAGGTAAAGGGGCTTCTGGGTACCCAGGGGGTGGACACTGAGCCCTGACACATGTGCCAGGGAGAGAGCAGCCAGGATGGCCAGGGACTGACCTGGGAGGACCACGGGGCACCCATCCCCTGCCCCTTTCCTCAGCAGCCGTCCTCCAGAGAGACTGGAGGCATTTGTCATTGGAGGTGGGTGTGACAATCAAGTCAGTGCACCCCACTGCAGACGAAGGGAGAGAGGGTCCATGGCTGCATCTCCTGGCTGGGGAAATGCCATGGTGTCCATCCAGGTGCTGATTGCTGGTCTCCACGCCCTCCTCCTCAAACCCCTGTCACAGCCTCCCAGCTGGCCTTCCCATCCAGCAGCTGTGCCTCTGCAGGGCGCCTGCCACCCCCTCCTCCTGAATACGGGGCTGCCCCGGAAGATGGAAGTGCTGTCTTTCTAGACCATCACCAAGGTCCTACCTTTTCATATTGCGAGTATCCCTGCCACCAGCTCCCACGGATGTCATGCTGCAGAGCGGGGTGGTCTGACCAGCCTGTACGGCACGCAGGGCACTCCCCTTATCCACACTGGGAAGTGCCTCGGGTCTAGAAAACTCACAAGGCCAAATGAAGTGTGCTGAATGGTGGCCCAAAGGCAAGAACGTGTGCCAATCCCTCAACCTGGGAATGAGCGTCTGTGGCAGCAGGATCCTGAGGGGAGGAGCTGATCCTGAGTTAGCCAGGTAGACGCTGCCCGCAACCGTGTGTGTCTCTATGAGAGCGAGGAGGAGGGAGTTTTAAGACAGATGCACAGAGAGCAGAAGCCATGGGAGACAGAGGCTTAGATAGAAGCGATGATGCGGCCAGAAGCCCAGGGTCGCCTGCGGCTGGGAGAGACAGAAGGAGCAACGTGAGACTCAGGCATCCAGCAAAAAGCAGTTAGAGAGACATTCCCTGAGAGTCGGCTGGAGGGAGGCAGCTCTGTGGAGGGTGAGCGGAACCTTCCAGGGAAAGGAAATGTCCGTGACAAACTCCCTCCCGCACAAGGAGGCTGGGGCTGGTGTGCTGGGGAAGGAGCGGGGCCCAGTCCACGTGGGGTCATGGTGGCCATGCCACCGGGGTAGGTTTTATTCTAAGCACTCAGAGTCTTTTGAGGAGGACAGTGATGGATACGCTTGACATTAGAAACAAACAAGTTAAGCACAGCCTGCTCTGGAGGTGGCTGACGGAAAATAGACTCTAGGACATGTGGCAGGCCTGCAGAGGGACAGTCCTGGGGCTGGGGCAGGAAACAGGGCCTGTCTGGGCGGGTTGAGCTGATGCCCTTGATATATTTCCAGTGGAGAAGGGAAGCACGCAGCTGCATGTGCAGCCTGGAGCCCCAGTGGGGCGGGGATCCTGTGGCCCAGTGGCAACTGGGCGTCATTTAAAGGCAGGGATGACAATACACTTAGGGTGGTAGAGATAGAGACAGGAAGATGTAAGGGGGGCACCTGGGTGTCCCGACTTGTAAAGACTGGGCCCAGGAAGAGAAGCCGGCAGAGAAGGTGGGGAGGGAGCCAGGAGCTGGGGGGGGGGGGACCCAGGTGGAAGCGAGAGCTGGGAGAGTTTCGAGGAGGGAGGCCCGTTGTGCTAAATGCTGCTGAAAGCTCTAATATCATGAGGGCACTCCAGTCCCTTCTATTCAGCCACGTGGAAGTCCTTGGCAACCTTGAGAAGGTTGGTTTTTAGTCGTGAGGATGGACTTGACCAGGTGCCAGACAGGTGGCAGCTGATGAGAAGCAAGAATTCCTGGAAGCAGCTTACCCCAAAGCTTGGCCGAGTGCCCCTCATATCAGCTACCCTTTCCGAGAGAAGTTATTCCACGGTCACACCCGAGGTCTTCCAGCCCTGACATCTGTTGTAAGTCCTGGCATGTGTGTGAGGAGCTCGTTTCCCAGGTGCGTTGTACACCCTCGGTTTTCCCCGCTCAGTAAAGCACTGGGTCGCCCGGGAGCGACAGAAATAACATCCTATTTGTTCCTTTCCAGAGGCTTTGTCAGCACCTGAGCCAGTTGCAGGCACCAATCTTGGGGTCTCATCGTGTTGTGAAGATACCCTAATAAGGACTGAGATCCAAGATGGGCAGACAACACCCCAATTAAAACATGGGCAAAAGACCTGAGCAGACCCCTCACCATAAAAGACATACAGATGGTGAGTAAGCATGTGAGAAGATGTCATCTTAGTCATCAGAGAAATGCAAATTATAACAACCAGGAGAGACCACCACACAGCTACTGGAACAGCTGAAATCTGGACACTGACCCAGCAAACGCGGGTGAGGACGTGGAGCAGCAGGAATCTCGTCATCGCTGGTGGGGACGCACGTGGTGTGGCCATGTTGGAAGACCGTCTGGCATTTCCTGAGAAAAGTAAACACGGTCTCACCATGTGATCCAGCGCCCTTGGCATGTGCCGAAAGGCGCTGAACACTCACATCCACACAAAAACACACACACGGGTGTTTACAGCAGCTCTATTCATAATCACCCAAACTTGGAAATAAGCAACACGTCCTTCAGTAGGTGATGGGTAAATAAATGTACAACCAGACAATGGGATATTATTCAGCGCTAAAAAGAAATGAGCTACCAAGCCATGAAACATGAAGGAACCTTAAATGCATATGACTAAGTGACAGAAGCCAGTCTGAAAAGGGTGTATGATTCCAACTCTGTAACATTCTGCAAAAGGCAAAACTGTGGAGACACTGAAAAGATCTGTGGTTGCCAGAGGTTGGGGGCGGGGAGGGGTGAATACACAGAGCACAGAGGCTGTTTAGGGCAGTGAAAATACTCTGTACGACACGACAATGGTGGGTACCTGTCAGGATACATTTGTCCTAACCTCCAGAATTCCAACACCAAGAGGGAACCGTGATGTAAACTGTGGACTCTGGGTGATGACGACGTGTCGATGAAGGTTCATCGATTATAACAAAGGTACCATCTGCTGGGGGATTTGCCAGTGGGGGAGGCAGTGTGTGTGCGGGGGCTGTGGGCATGTGGGAAATCTCTCTACCTTCTGCTCAATTTTGCTGTGAACCTAGAAGTGCTCGAGAAAATCAATTCTATATATAACAAGAAAGACACCCAGATGTGTCCGGATGGCTGGATGGGCCCTGCAACCCCATTAGTGGTATCAGGTCACAGGCACAAACCACAGGCTGGGAGCAGGAGCCCAAAATTCCAAAGTTCCTTTGCCAGACATGCCTGAGGGCGACCACCTGGGACAAGCGTTTCCTACTCATTGCTTCAATGCCGTTATTAAACACTATCTATGCTGCATCCCGTTAATACACATATATATGCATCAGTTCACAGACTCTTATTTCTGTCCGTGTGTAGTAACTACCTGCAAACCCACAGCAACCTCATGTTTTCCTATGTGACTCCCCTATGTCTGAAAATCTTCTCAGACTCATTCCAAGGGGATGCCCCCAAAATACAGCTGGACTTGAACAATAAGTTCTGACATTTTCCTGTCGATGGCAGATGATAGAACTTACAAAAATGTGAAAGCAAACCCCTTTGGTGGGGTGATGCCAGTGTGGCCCCCAGTGGGTATTGGGAACATGGGCGCTCTGCATGGTGAAAGCCTGGGCCTCCCCTCCCTGCAGCCAAACCCCCTTCACCCAGGGATGCCCCAGGGTCTCATGGGTTCATCTAACATCAAGCAAGACTGGGAACTCTTCCCAAAACAATGATAACCCTCTTTGCACCTGGAAGACAGAGGCCCACACTTCTGACCCCCACCCCCCGAGAATGCACACTCCCCTAATCATGCCCAGCGGCCTGAGCCTGGTATCCCTTCACTAGATCTGCAATCGGGGGCCCAGCCTCTCACACCAACCCCTCCAGCAGCGGGTCTTGCCTTGTCATAGAGTGGCCTTCACGTCCTCTGCCCGGCTGCGCGCTCCGGCCCCTGCAGCTCTGTAGACGTAAAGAATAACACAGGAAGTGGAATTCTGAGGTTCTTTGCCAAAACCTCCCTCTGGGGACAAGTCTGACTGCTGCAAGAGATGGTGCGGACTGTTTTGTCCCCCCGCCTTTTCTGGTTGAAGGCTGCCAGGGCTTCTCCCCCAGTGCCTCCGTGGCTCCCCCCCAGCTGTGCTCTGCCCAGGCGGGGCTCCCACTTCACCTGAGGGCCCCACTACTTGCCTAGAAACTCACATGCAAGAGGTCCTTGGTGGCCATTGTTAGATGGCCCGATTACTTAAAATAAAATTTGCTAAGTGAACCGATGTGGCCTGCTCAGTGCTTAGCTGTTCCTTACAACACAGGGGCCATTAAAAACGAAATGTCCTTTTCTAAGGTTTTCCGGGGAAGCTGTCCCTTCACCTGAGTTACAGGATTAGTTTTTCTGCAAGGCCCACGGGAAGGTCAGCTCTGACCATCCTCATTCCCCACGTCCACATTCAGCCTTTTTCATTACACAAATCTCTCTCTTGCTGCCTGCGTCTGCATGCTGTTATCTGTGACGCTTCGGCCATGAGCCATCCAGAAAATCTTAATTCTCAGGCTTTCAAAGGAATGGTGTTTTGCCAGCTGATATGCAGGTCTTTATGACACCATGGGGTGCAGTCCCTTTTCTTGCAAACAGAAGATTGCTAAAAAACAATTGGCAGCCTACCAGGCGGACACGTGTGAACAAATAAAGCAGAGACAGTGCCAGCAGGAGGATCAGTGGTCAAGGAGATGGCATGGGCCTGGGGTGGTGCCAAGGGCAAGTCCAGCTACGTGGTCTGGCCTTTGGTGCCATGCGGCCTGGCTCCCGTTGTCGGGGGCTCAGCTCAGGTGTCTGCCCAATGAAGGCAGACCATCCTCAGGACAGCTCTTTCCAGGAGCCTGGGCTTATCCAGGACAAAGCCAAGTTATGCTGCGGGTGGGGGCGGGGTGCTGCCTGCTCCTCGGTTTGCTTTTGCTGTGAAGGGTGGCGTGTGCTGGCTGGAAAGGCTGCCCCTTTGGGACCCAGCTTTATAGCCTCCTTGTCCCATAGAGAGTCTGCTATTTGGCAGCATGGAAATGAATGCCTGTCGGGGGTTATTACGGAGGTCACCTGGGAGCCCTTGGCATCAGAGTGTGGGTGAGGCCACTCAGGGTTCTAGAACTCTCTGGGAGAGAATAACATGTGCCCACCAGGGTCCAGGGGCCTAGAGGACCCCTGCCTCCCAATAGGACCAAGTGAGGCTTTGGCCCAGGGGCCCCTCTCATACAGGTGGGGGTGCATTACTTGGCCTGCCAGGACAGAGCAGCCCCCAGAGGGATTCTGTCCTGACGCAGGGGACCAGGGAGGCCGCACGGCCTGCACACGCCACCCTGGGCTGTACAGCTTGTACTGAGAACGCTGAATCACCAGGTACACTGGGGGGGGAGCCTCTCCCACAAACACGCCTGCTGCCTCCTCTTGCTCCTGCTCATAAGCCCGAAGGTGCTGACACCTGACTCTCTGGCTCTCTCAGTGGTGGCGGTGACGTCCGTCCCAGAGCACCTCACCTGACAGTAACAGGATGAACGGGAACCGACTAGAAATCACCCCATTAGCTTTGGGCATCAGGTGGCTCATAAGCCAGTTTGATTTCATTCGTTTGTTTCAAGACAGAAAGGAAGAGGCAGGGAGAGGGGTGAGCTGACTTCCCAGGACAGCTGCATCCGGAGGGAGGCGGTGACCCTGAGGTCCACTGCTTTGTTTCCACTCACTGGTAGGACAGGAGGGAGGCAGCAGGGCCGGAGGTACTGGGTCGAATTGCAGGGGTGCTGACCTGTGGGGCACCCCATGCACAGTCTGGGTCCTCTTTGTGTTTCTCCCCTCCCCCTTTCACAGTTCAAAAGTGAGTTAGGAACCTCATAGCTGTCTTGGATATAGCCTGAAGGTGATGATTTGGGCAACAGTAAAAATGGACAGTTTAAAAAACAAATTTTTTTCTTTGTGTTTCCTCAATGTCATTTGATCACAGAGGGCTGATATTTCAGGCTATGTCCTGGTTTGGCTCTGGAAAGGTCGTGAAAATCCCGGTCCCAATCTTCAAGGGGCCATGGGCTCCCCTACCCAGGACAGCAAGTACCCAGGCAACACATGCTCGAATGTCTGAAATGGGTAGAAATCATTTTGGAGAGGGAGGGAGGGAGGAGACAGCAGACATGTGGCCTGGAAGGGCAGTGGAACAGAGAGCCACACAACTGGGGTACAGAGAAAGCTCTCCTTGGGGGAGAGGGGCCGCTGGGGCAGAGTCCAGGGTCCATGCAGCTGGTGTAGAGCCTGTGGCGTAGGGCGCAAGGGCGTTACAGGCCACAGAATCAGGCGGACGGGGTTTCGTGGGTGCTGTGAGTTCCTGGGCGCCTTGTTCAGCCCCTCTGAGTTTCAGTTCCCTTTGGATTTTGTAAGTGCTGAAAGAGTTAGTGTATGTACAGGACCTAGTGAGCCTTGTCACCAAGTGTGGCCTCAGTCACTGTCATGCAGGGTGTCATGTGGGGTCTCTGGTCTGGCTCCTGGGCTATGTCATTAAACGTGTCCTCCATGTTACGACACAACGCGGTGAGGAACATCCAGCCCACGCGGCCGGCTGTACCCTTCTCCTCCTCTGGCAACCGCTCAGCCAGAGCCTGCAGGGCCCTCTCCACACTGGCCGGAGAGCCGTCCATGTCCTCCCACCCCTCCTTGGGGGTCCAACTCCTGAGAACAGTGACCACCGGGCACCACACACTGTGTGGGGGCCACCTGTCCTCCTGCCCAGAGTCAGACACCATTCCTACCTGGCTGGAATCCTGCTCACCGCGCCAGTTGTCTGAGTGGGTGGAGGCCTCCGCGTAAGATGTCCACAACCCTCGGAGCCTACGGCAGCAGCAGATCACCAAAAGGAAGGCAATGCCTTCTATTGCCAAGAGGGTGGTGTGCCATATGGAAGCTCGAGTCTCCCAGGCTGACCGCGCCTCCCGTTCCTGGCACTGCTCCGCATGGGCCTCCTGAAGCTGAGCTTTCATACGTATAAACTGCTCCATTACACCTCTGGGCATTCTGGCTGGTGCCGTACTCTGCTCCCTGTGCCATATGTCACGCGGGTGTCACGCGGGGTCTCTGGTCGCGCTCCCCACATAAGAACGCAGGACATGGTGAGGCCAAAAAGGAACACCCACGGAGCCATAGATAGGGGAGTCATACCACTATATTCTCACTGGCGGCTGGGTTGGAGACACAGGAAGCAGGAATCACACAATCCGCAGCCTGCCGTTTGCTTCTCTGTCAACCAACCCCACCTGCTAACTGCAACCCGCACTTGCTAGCTCAGCCACGGTGGTTATATCAGTGGCCAACGGCTAACTGGTTACAGCTGATGGCCAACTAGTCACAGCTGATGACCATCTACTACCTGAGCCAGCACCTTTCCACGTGAGGCCAAGAGCCTGGAACCCGCTCTCTGGGGCTCTGTCCCCACAGTCACCATGCATGCAGGCTCCAGGCCTGTGTCACTGGAGAGCACACAGCATCCCAGGGGTGGCCCAGGGCTCAGCCCATGGGGGAGGGGAATTTTTCTCTTGCAGTCTGTCAGAATCCTCAAGATGTGTCCCCAAGATCCATTTAATCAGAAGCCCCCTCGCGTGGACAGCTTCACTCACCAGCAGAGTAACAGGCACCTGCTGTGAGCCAGGCACTGTGGTGGGTTCTAGGCTGAACTAGGCTGTTCTAGAACCCGTAGGATGGGCCGTCGCCATGATTGAGCTTCAGAGCTGTCTCTGATCGAGTGACATGGCCTGGACACTGCCCGTCCGTGGATCCCCGTCTCACATGTCTGGGGGCAGCCTCGGCTGGAAGACCATCCAGGTGTGGGCATTCCCAGATCCGGCTCTATGGAAATGTGGGGCCAGGGGCGGTGCCGGGGCGGTGCCGGGGGCGGTGCCAGGGGCGGGGCAGAGGCCGGAATTGGGGCTGTTCTGCAGCTCCCAGGTCTCACGGCTGCTCCCTGCGTCCCCAAACCTCAGTCCCTCGGGTGCGGGCTCCGTGTCGACTGGGGCCCTCTGTCCTGTGGGTCTGTGCACCCCTGCAAGTGGGCCCCTGGTCTGTGCGTCCGGGTTGCTGGGCCCGGAGATGGAGACGTTGAAGTCATCACGGAGTTGACAAAGACTTCCCGCAAGGTTTCTGTACGTCAGCCGTCCCCGGGCGACTCCACCATGATTTTATTTACAAACATTGTGATTATATTAAAGCAGCCCAAGAACTTTATTAGCTGAAATGAGCTTCTCTTCTGTGTGTCACAGTGAATTCTCCTGGGGTCTAAATTGCTCTGGATCATGGCCAGTTTCTCGTCTGCTCGACTCGATGGCCACCTGCTGCAAGAGGAAAAGGGAGGCCCACGGCCTGTCCGTGTGCCTGCATCTGGGGCGCAGCACGCTCACGCACGCACACACACGTACGCACACTCAGGCACACTCACACACACACATTCATGCACGCTCATATATATGCACGCTCACATGTACGCACGCTCACATGTACGCACACTCAGGCACACTCACACGTGTGGTTTCTGCACCCACCAGGGCTTTTCCCCAGGGGCACTGATGAGAACACCCATGAGCCTCTGGGAGATGCGGACGACTTCGTCCTCGGAAAGTCCTGCTTCTGTCCTCAGGAGACTGGTGGGCGCGTCTGGCTTCCCGAGCTCCCAGAGCCAGCTCTGTGCCCGTCTGGCTTGTCTGGGGTGGGGTCTGTGGGCTCCGATACCCCCGAGAGAAGAGAGGAGCCCTCGGGGTGCCCACTATATCCCTGTCCAGGGAACTAGCCGGGCGAGGGGCAGATTCAAAGGTCGGGAAACGGAGCCGGGGACAGTGGAGGTGCTGTGATGAATGGCTCTGGGAGCCGAGGCTCCCTCATAAGGTCAGTTAACACCTGCAGGGGTGCTCCTTTGTAACATAAATCTGGGCCGACCCAAGGTTGTCCTGTGACCATCTCATGGATTCCACCTCACCCACCTCCTCTGAGCCTGGGAAACTGGCCACGACACCGGCTCGCAGGTGGCTCAGCCTCTGGTGGACAGCTGAGAAGCCCAGGGGTGGAGGTGATTGGCTGGCAACACTCACCACTGATCACGTGCCTTGAGGTGGGAGGACGCCCCAGACCCCTGCTGCAGGCAGTGGGGGCCGGGATGCAGCATCGGTCTCACCATGTCGGTCCCCAAGCCCTGCAATGGTGGCCCCGAGTCTTGATTATAACACAGCCTCCGACATTCCTAGGATTTGGCGTTCCAGCAGGTGGCACAGAGGGAGAGGTGACAGCTGCCTCTACTCCCCTCATGGACCCACTTTGTCCCTGCGGGGAACACCCTTGGCCAGCTCCTCTGGGCTGGTGATTCTGGAGACCTTCACTTGTTGTCCTCCGAATTGTAAACTAAACAGTTGGCCCCGTGTGTACCAGCTTGGGTTTTTTGAGTATTTTATTTTGTTTTGTTTTATTCTGAATGAATATCTTGCCATCCAGTGAGACTGTGTCCTCAGGTGTCCTCAGGCCCTGCCCGTCAGCTCAGGACAGGAGAGAGTCTTGGGGCACAGGCCACACTGTTTTGGCGTGTGCCCAGGCCGTGGTCTGTGCGAGCAGGGTGGCAGCCTGGGATACATCTGTGCATTGGTGCCCGATGTGAGTTCTGGGATTGGAGGATGGGGTGAGCCCTTGTCTCCCCAGAAGATGCCAGAGCTGTGTCTGCCCCAGGGACGGGGCCTGGGCCCAGGGGATGCCCCAGGAGCAGGGCAGCTGACAGCAGTAGGAGGGCCCAGGTGCACTGGGGACTCTGATGGCCACAGTTTCCACTAGGGGGCTCAGGCACACAGCCGTCCCCAGCTCCTGCAGGAGGCAAGGTCACCTGGCGGCACAGCTGTGCTCCCTGAGGGGGATTGCCCAGGGTCCTGGCCAGCCCGCATGCTCGTCTCCAAAGGGACTGGCATACCTAAGGGCACGCTCGGTGGCAGCACACGTGTCCACGTGCATCCCCTCCGAGCTGCTCTAATGCTCCTTTGTCTGTCTGTGCTTTCCTTCTAATACCTGGGGTGTTGTAACCCCACAGCTGCTTCTGGAGCTCTCTGCCTGCTTTCGTCCCACTGGGGTGGGGTGGGAGGGTCAGGGTGAGGAGCAGAGACAGAGGAGGCTGTGCACAGCCCCCACCCCCGACTCCGGGCACCAGGGCCTCTACGGCCATCTCCTCAAAGGTCACAAACTCATCCGGTGGTGCCATCAGGTCATCTATCCATGGCAGACACTCAGCACTCTGTTAATTTAACTGAATAGTTAGGCTTCTGAAATAAGCCCTCCCCCAGGAGCAAATGGGGCGGAAGGAGGCCTTCTCTGACCCCGGGGAACACAGGGAGCCGGTGAGTCCTCTCCCGGGATCACTTGGCTGCAGATGACTTGGTCCCAAGGGGCAACAATCCCTCTATTTTATCATCTGTACCTTTAGCTCAAAGAATCTGATCCTGTATTTCTGTGCTAATGGGAAAATCTGTCGCAGTTTTTCTTCCCCCCAGAAAAAGAATCCTAATAATCTTACCGCATCTTAAAGCAGCTCACACAACCAGTCCTTGCTTTGGTCCAGCGTCTCAGGCAGCACCAGCCTCAGGGCCGCCCCTGTGTCTGCCCCTGGTCTGTCCAGGGCCTGCCTTTGGGAATTCCCCAGAGGAAGTCCCAGCTGCAGAGACAGGAGGACGTGGGGCCTGTGACTTTGGGGGCAGAGCCCTTTTCTGGGCTGGGCCAGACAGATGAGGTGCAGAGGCTGTTCTGAGCACCAGGGGCAGGAGACCAGGCACGTCCCACAGACACAGAGAAGACGCTGCGTGGCCATCTGTGGCTGAGTCTTCAGGTCCCTGTTACTCTATGCAGTGACACGTCCCCTCCTAACACGCAGTGGGCACAGCTGTCTGCCTCTGCCTCGGGCTATGTCTTCCCTCCTGGCCAACTCCAGGCACCCACAGGACAAGACAATGTCATGTCCTCCAAGGACTCCTTGGAGAGCGATATCCCGCTCCCCGAAATGAATAGATGAATCTTCAAATTATATTCTTCAAACTGGCAAATTACATGTTAAATCTCTCTCCATCCTCTGATCCTCATGTTGTTTCTTGAAGATGTGTTTGGGGGGAAGGGGACGGTCCAGAGGAGTCATTTGTTTCAGCCCAGATTGCAGAATTGGTGAAAACAAAATATTTATGTTCTCTGTACCCAGCTTGTTTTTCCTGTTTTCCTGCAAAACAAGAGGTCAGAGCCCCTGTGCGAGAGCAGATTGTTGACTTCCATGTCTGAAAACACCCAACATATCTCCCATTAAGGCTCCCTGTTCCACTCCCTTTGTTCTGCCTGGGTGGAAGGAACTGTCTGTGTTCCAGAAACAGAATTTCAAATTAGATTATTTGAGTGAAATCAGCAGCTGTTGATTCAGAAGAAATGAGGGGCCGGTGTCATCAAATCCTTGTCAAGAAGAGATCTCAGGAGAACATCTGTCCCCATGGCCTGGGTGCCCAGGCGAAACCCAGTAGGACAGATGTTTCATTCTCCTACTGCAGGCCCCTGCAGACAGATGCTGCATCTTTTCAGGCCACCTACTGCTGGCTGGCCATTTATAGAAGAATTTGTTTGAGTTGAGCTCCTGCGTGTGGGGAATAATGGCTTTCAGGGAATATCATTTGGGTGGAGAGAGCAATAGTATTTGTTTGTTTCCTGGAAATGGCTCGTGAGCCACAGCAAAGCACTACTAGCTCACGGGACCTAGGAGTCAGCCAGGGACCCTGCAGCTGCCCATTCACAGGTGTTCACAGGTAAGCTTTCAGGTGCTGCCCTGTGATGTTACATTTGCATCAACTTGCCTGAGTCACAGTGCTCAGATATGTGGTCAAACACTGTTCTGGATGTTTCTGTGAGGGTGTTTTGGGATGAGACTAACATTTAAATCAGTGGACTTGAGTGAAGCAGATTGCCCTCCCTAATGGGTGGGCCTCGTCCAATCAGTTGAAGGCCTGACTAGAACAAGAGGCTGACTTTCTTCTGAGCAAGAGAGAATTCTGCCAGCAAACTGGCTTCGGAGTTCGTTTGCAATGTCAGCCCTTCCTTGTTTACCAGCAATGGCCTGTGGGCTCGAGCTCACCAAGGGCCTCATCACCATCATGGTGAAAAATACTCAGCATCTTCCCACTAAATTTCAGTGCTTACTTTCCCCCCATTGAAACGTGAGAGCTAATTTTCATTAGCCAGAGAAGGGAACACAATCAATTTGACTAGGAGGTGGTCAACATTTTTCATTCCTTTTCAGTTGCCTTGCAACTGAAACTTTTCCCTGTGTGTGTGTGTGGGGGGGGGGGGCGGGGTTGTGGGGGGAGGTAGAATTCTCCATCTTTACGGAACTTGATGGAAAGCAGAGTTACTTCCCATCAAAAACGCTGAAAATGCCAGCTATTCACGTCACCTGGACTCCACCAATCAGATGTCCTCACCCGACCTTCAATGTGACGCAGAGAAAGGATGCCGCGAGGACTTCCTGTGGCAGTGGCATTGTGGCAAACCTGAGTTCCTGGAGCAGTACAAGTGACCATGCTATTGGTGACAACTTTGACGATGCAAACTGTAGCATGTGGCCCTCCACAGCAGCGTTGTCACTGGAGCCGTGCACTGGAACGAGATGCAGAGGGGGTCTGACGGCTCGTGGAACCCTCACCCTCTGAACCCCACTGAAAGTCCCTGCCAGCTGAGCAGCACCACCTCCCCTGTCTGACAAACTGGTCCCCATGTGTGCGAAGCTTCCCTCACGGCCCTGCCTGATGAGCACAGCGAGGATATCATTCCTACACACACCGTCCCTTTCTCCAGGCCTCCCAACCTGTACATCCACGGCAGGAACAAATATAAACTGAAATGCCCAAAGAATCGCAAGGTTGTGTTCCTTTATATCAGGGAAAAAATACTGCAACTCTAATCTTGTCCGATAAAACCAAGGCCCACAAAAAGTCATAAAGCATAAAACCAATTATGTGTTAGGTTGAAAGCATACACATATTCAGTATATTGTCTGGTGATTTTTAAAACATGAAAAAAATCTCTAAAGAATAGTAAGCAATCAATAACCACAAAATTAAGGATAGGAATTATGTCCGGGGGTAACAGAGGGGGGCACTCGGTCCCAAGGTGCTAGTCCAAGCAAGAAAGAACATAATATTGAACAGGCTAGTATTTCCCTAATACGGGTGGCACACGTCAGAGACTTCGATTGCAGCGTGCTGGGTCAGGCCTCTGGAAATGGTTCTGATTACTTGCTGAGTAGCTTGAATAAAACCCGGACCGACATTGCACCAGAGGCTCGCACTAACGAAGCTGACGTGTCAGCCTTGTGTTGATTACTGTAGAGGAAGGAACCCAAGATGAGGAAGATTAAAATACTGGGGTGGGTTTGTCACCCACACTCCCGCTCCTTAATTTGCTCTACAGCAGGGCTCAGAGAACTCCCTTCACTAAAGTGTTAAGAAACACTTTGCTGACAGAAGTGCCCGGAACTTGAAGAACCTCGGTGGTGTTGTCTTGGGATGGGGATGTGGAGATGGGGCAGCAGGATGGGGCTCCCTGATTTAAAGAGGAAGGTCAGGATCCCGGGTGGCAGGACAGGGCGACACTTCACCATCCAGTGGATGTGGTTACGTCCTAGGCACCACAGGGACTGATTGGAATTCTCTGGAACGGTATGTAAGTCATTGGAGGGAGCTCCCTGATGTTGGATTCCCAAGGAACAATAGGTAGACAGCACCTAAGATGGTATTTGATTTGCACGGGCCTGATGGAGAGACCGTAACCTGAGCCGTGAGAGGAGGCGGAGTCTCGGCCCCTCCCTAAGCCTCGGAGCCCAGTCAGCTCTCTTGAATGAGGTGTGGGCTACCCACGGGGGAGGACACGTCTGGGAATCGTCTTACAAATAAGTTTTCTGCCTAACTCTATCCCGAAAGGCCGCAGCCTTTTAACAGGTCTGCTATGCCCCGGGGGAAGGGAAATGCTCTGAGCTCACGCTACTGTCAGAAACGGGCCCAGTGCACACTAATCGTGGTTAGAGTGTCATGGAAATCAAGGGACACTGGGGGAGTTACCTGTACCCCCACTCTGGTGTGTCCAGGGGAACCTCGGAGCAGCTGGTTTCTGAGTGTCTAATGGGAATAAATACATCAGGAAGAGGTGAAAGGCCCACGGCCGTACTGATCCACGAAGGAAGAGCTGTAGCTGCAGGGAAAGCAGTGACAGTCGTGTGGACATTTTGTGATTCTCAAGCCACAAGGGGGGAAACTGAATAAAGGGTATGATGCTGGCTCAAGTGACACACGTTGACCATGAAGGGGACAGAGGTTGTTGCCAAACGGTGGGGGGATGGAGGGGTGTGGAATCTAGGGGACCCCTGGGTGGCTCCTTCTGCTGTCCATCTTTTTAACTTCCTTCCTACATGTGGGCGTTTCCCTTACCGGTCTTGGTAGGAGGCAGAGACACCTTTCATGCAGAAGCAGAAAGCGGCAGATAGTGACATCTTTAGCCTTCCTTGTGGCCCGCGTACCTGACCTACCGTCTGCCAGCTGGATGCGTTTGCCCAGACTTGGAGTCAGGGGCAGATGACACAAGGAAGGGGTACAGACAGGG
Source organism: Rhinolophus sinicus (assembly GCF_036562045.2). Taxonomy (NCBI): domain Eukaryota; kingdom Metazoa; phylum Chordata; class Mammalia; order Chiroptera; family Rhinolophidae; genus Rhinolophus; species Rhinolophus sinicus. The sequence continues at coordinate 6,027,067 of NC_133756.1, forward strand.
GACCGTCTGTGGGAGGAGAGAGTTTCCAGAGCTTTCCTGGGGCAACAGGGCTGCCGTGCTTGTGGCTGCAGTGTCCTGCTTCTAACTCTGGTGGATGCTGGCAGCGCAAATGTCAATAGCTGAGTGCCAGTGCCAGGGGCAGTGGTGTCCCAGGGGCCCTGCGGCAGGCGTCTGCGTGCCGTCCGTGGCTGTTGGGTGCTGAGCCTGGTTCCACTTTCCAACAACGTCATGAGCTGTCTAGCCTCCTGAGCAAACTCCTTTTCTGCTTGAAGAGTCATGACCTTGGTTTCTGTTGCTTGCAACTCAGAACCTTGGATACTACCAGAGGAGAGAGGCAGGCGATCCCCCTTTCTGCAAACAGAAACTTGTATTCCCTAATGATACACCCACACGCCAAAGACATCAATGTCATTAATATTGAAATTGGCAATGAGGACCTCAAGGTCTGAGGTCACGAATTCACTATTTTTTTTTTTTTTTTCTGATCAAAAGTTAACATTTCTCCCCAGGAATCTGGCATAGACCTGCAGTGCATGTTCAAATCATTCTTACATTTTTCCTTAAACTCTTTCTTTGCAATAAATATCAGCTGATAAATTCAACTAGACAGTAAAAGTGATGGTGGGAAGCTTAACGCACGATGTGTGCTTGGGAAGTGGCCGGGGCTGACTCCTTCCAGGTGCAGTGGGCCTGTCGCTATGGCGTCTCAGGGCAGCTTCACTCACACCAATGGCATGGCCGAGCATTACATCAATGGTCCAGGAGCATGACATTCAACCTGCAGGCCACACACAGAGCACAGCAGGGCTTGGTCCTTTCAGGAAATCCCAGCGGCAACCCAGTAGCAGGAATTAGTCTATAAACTCATCCGAGAGTTCCCACAGATGGAGCACGGAGAAAGTTGGAAAGCAGAGTGGGGTTTTGTTTGTGTGGTTATTAGAAAACAAGGTACAAACTGAGCTTGGAGTCTTCCAGCAGAATTTCCTAAACTGGCTTTCATAGCACACCACATCGGGGGGATGGTAATAATACTGCAAGAATAAAAGCAATGTGATCAAAGTTCGGATACCTCCTCTGTGCAAACAAAGCAATGGGCAGGTTCCTCCTGCCCCCCAGCTCTGGCCTGTTTACAGGGAACCATCTTAAACAATCCTCTAGACAGTTTCTCCTTTCATCGCTGTGACGGTTGATTTTAGGTGTCACCCTGGTTGGGTCACAAGACCCAGATTTTTTTTTTTCTTTAAATTAAAGTTTATTGGGGTGACAATTGTTAGTAAAGTTACATAGATTTCAGGTGTACAATTCTGTATTACATCATCTATAAAGCCCATTGTGTGTTCACCACCCAGAGTCAGTTCTCCTTCCATCACCATATATTTGATCCCCTTTACCCTCATCTCCCACACCCCCAACCCCCTTACCCTCTGGTAACCACTAAACTGTTTTCTGTGTCTATGAGTTTTTGTTTCTCATTTGTTTGTCTTGTTCTTTTGTTGTTTTCGATTTATATATCACATATCAGTGAAATCATATGGTTCTTTCTTTTTCTGTCTGACTTATTTCGCTCAGCATTACACTCTCAAGATCCATCCATGTTGTCACAAATGGTCTTATTTCATCTTTTCTTACCACTGAATAGTATTCCATTGTGTATATATATCACAGTTTCTTCATCCATTCATTATCGAAGGACATTTTGGTTGTTTCCATGTCTTGGCCACTGTAAATAAAGCTGCAATGAACATTGGAGCACACGTGTCTTTATGGATAAATGTTTTCAGATTTTTTGGGTGGACACCCAGAGAAGGATTCCTGGGTCACATGGTAATTCTATTGGTAATTTTTTGAGGAACCTCACAATCCGGATATTTGGTCAGACAGCATTCTAGATGTTTCTGTGAAGGCATTTTTTGGAGAGAGGTTTAACATTTAGATTAGTAGACATTCAGTGAAGCAGATTACTCTCAGGGGTGGGTCTTGTCCAATCAGTTGAAGGCCTTAAGAGAAAAAACCGATGTCCCCAGAGGAAGAAGGAATTCTGTCCCCAGGCTGCCTTCCATTCAAGTTGCAACATCAACTCTTCCTTGGGTTTCCAGCCTGCCGCCTGCCCTGCAAATTTTGGACATGCCAGCTCTGCAAGAGAGGGACTCACACACATCTTATTGGTTCTGTGTCTCTGGAGAACCCTGACTGATACAACCCCTAACACGCTTTCCTCAGCCCTCTGCCTAGGGCATCCATTCCTATCTTTCTACTGAGCCTGCCCTTGTTAAGGTCACCAAGGACCTCCATGAAACAGTGGCACCTTCTATGCTTTTATCTTATTTGAACTTTCAGCAGAATTGGACTCATTCAACACTACTTCCTTCTTGAAACCTCTCTTCTTAATGTTCGTGACCCCACAGTCTTCTAGGTTTTCTCCCATGTCAGGGGAAATTCTTACTCAGTCTCCTGTGTCACTTCCTCACCCTTTGATTCACCTCCAAATACTGTAAGGTCTCAGATCTTAGCTACGTGGTCTATCTATCTGATGTTATCCTTTGTGAAGACTGATTGCTGCTCTTTCTTTGTTGCTGGTTCTCTCCTCTTGCCTTCCAGCACAGCAGGCACTGTTGGCTTTTCTCCTACGTTGGTGGCTTTTCCTTCTCTTGTGCTTTGAGGCCCCTCCTGTTCCCCCAGCTTCCTGAAGTTGGAGAGCCAAAGAGCGAAGACCTTGGGACTCTTCTCTTCTCGTGCATATTTACTCCCTGCGTAAAACCATCAATTTCATGGTTTTAAAAACATCTACATGCCAATACCTCCATATTCACATCTTCAGGCAAGACATTCTCCAAAAGTCCAAATTCCTATATCCAACTGCCTTCTCAATGGCAGCACTTGACCAGAATCTTCCCCCAGACTTCTGTAGCCAAACGCTCCGTCAACATCTTTACCTGGACAGCTAATATTTCAAATTCAACGTGTCAAAACTTAACTCCTAATCTCTTTCCAACTTCCCCCCAAAGACGTCAATTCCATCCTTCCAGTTTCTCAGGCCACAGACCTTGGAGTCACCCATGAAGGCTCTCCCTGCCCCCACCTACAACCTCTCAGGGTAGCTTGTTGGCTCTCCTTTAAAACATACGCAGCTGTCACACAGTAGGTTGTGACAGATGAACTCATTTGGGATGTTCTCTTTTGTATAGAACAACTTCTGTGTAGACAATTTTGCATACAACACTTCTTTTGTGTAAAAAATTCAGGAAAAATAGCTTTAAATAAAACAGCTGCTTGAAGACAACCGAGTGCAATAAAGGTAGCCGGGACATGTGGACAATTCCAGAGAGAAGGCCGGCTCGGGAGGAGAGCCAAGAATTTGGCACGGCTTGTTTTACTTGAAGCATCTGCTGATGTGATGCAAGGAGGCTGAGAGGCTAAGAAGCTGAGCAGAGCTCTTTTCCAGTCTCACGGGGCTGGGCACGTGAAGAATGCTCTAAGCTGCCAAGTCGGACGTGTTCCAGTAACACCTGGACATCAGGGAAGGGCCTGGAACCTGGGAATGAGAGCAGACCGGAAATAGACTAGCCCCCCACCCCCATGATAAAGAGGGAGAAAAAGTAACAGCAACAGCAAAACCATGAAACTTAACGTCAAACCATGAAACAAACTTCAAACTGGATGAAGTGATCTTCCCACATTCCAGAGAGCAGAGAAGCATCGAGAAGAGGACCCAATTTGGGCTGCTTTCCCTCTGGGGGCATTTGCCAATTTATCAGCCGAAGTCTCGAGGCTGAAAATCCAGGAAGACAACAGTGGTTAAGAAGCTGAAGAGCTAAGCACAGCTTTTGGTAACTTCTCGGTGTCAGGAAGATAAACTTAAAGCTCATGATCCACCAAACGCGAGAGGCTCTGCTAAACGCATCTGGCTTCCGATGCCTTATTGCTGCAGAAGGCACGAGACCTAAATGAAAATCAAGAGACAAACAGACAATAGAAACAAACCCACAGTGATTTACAGAGGCTGAGATTTCAGACGCGGACCTTAAAGTAATTATGATTAATATGTTCAGGAAGTGTAGGAACAAGATAATAGAATTCTGGCAGCCAACTGGAAACTATAAAAATAAATCAACAGGCAATTCTAGAACTTAGAAATAAACATCCACAAATTATGCACTTAAGACAAATGCAATGGGAAATGGGCAAATTGTTTAAACAGGCGCTTCACAGACGAGGCTATCCAGATTGGCCCGTGGCACATAAAAATGTGCTCATTCTCATTAATCATCGAGGGAACAAAACCTGAAGTCCCAGGAGGAAGGTACCATTAAAATGCCTGCCAATAGCAGATGGGGAGAAACAGAACCCCTCTTAGCCTGAGGAAGGGAGAATAACAGTCCCAGCACTTTGGAAAAGTGCTAGGTAGTATCTACTGAAGTTGAGGGGACGCAGTATTCCGACCCAGAAATTCCCGTCCTGGGTGTATGCACAGCAGAAAGGCACACAGAGAATGTTGGAACCGCATTACTCATAACGGTGAGCCCCGAAGCCCATCCACTACAGAATGCGTAAATGACAGGTGTATTCTGCACAGCAGCACAGAGTGAACTCGTGCTGTAACCAACCACCGATGACCCTTTCGTGACGTCGAACAAATGCAGTCGCATGCAGGGGAATACACGATACCGAACTCCAGTGCATAAATTCAAAACCAGACACATCTACTCTATGGCTTTAGAAGTCGGGATGCCAGATGCCTCTGGGAAGTGGGTGGTGGGGTTGGTGATGGGAGACGGTGCTAAGAAGAACTAGAACCAGGTGGAAAATACACGGATGACTTGTGCAGCTTCTGATGATTCATTGAGTTGTATACTCACAGTTCCTGCACGGTCCTATATGCATAAACATTTAGGTGTATGATGCTCTTCAAAGGAACAGGAACATAGACATAGCAGGCACCCGCCCCTCATAACCCCCATTATTATCACTCTGTCTGGGTCCTTGCTGCTTTCCTGACCCCATTTCACGTGGCTCTGTCCTTCACCAACTCCACTCCATTGTTCCGTTTCTTTCTGTTCCTTGAATCCATCATTCTCGTTCTTTCCTGGAGTGTGAATTTGCACTGGCGGCCTCTGTGCCTGGAAGGTTCCTTCCCCTCATTGTCCCTTGGTTGCATCTTTGTCACGGAGCTCTCAACTTGAACTCTGCTGGGTTCCTGCCCTGACCTCCCCTTGTACAGTAACCAGCCTCACTCTCGGTCAGTTTCATCCTCTGCACTGCAGGTCACTCACCGGTATTTTTCTCCTTCCTTCATTCCCATCTCTCCCTCAGATGAACCTCCAGGAAATCACACGTTGTCTCATTCCTGCAGTGTGCTGCCTATATATGAACATAATAATTAGGTGTAAAATGAATACGTTTGAAAGATGCTGCTCACTGTTTCCCTGTCTTGGGAGCCCTAATCTACATTAGCACGTTACCATTTGTACGAAGTCCAAAAGTAGCAGAAGAAACACACTGAGCTTTCACCTGGTATTTCCCAGCCATTTTGAACACTGGACACCATTTTCACGTCACACCTCGTAACGCCCACGTCAGGACACACGGCCTCCACGGGTTGGCAGCCTTCCTTGCTGAGTGCTTCCTCGTGCCAACACTGGGCTGAGTGTTACACTCACGCGAGCTCGTGTCCATGACAACCATGGAGGCTGGGCCTTCGTTACCCCAGTTTTAAATACGAAGGGACCTGGGTGTGCACCTGATGGAGCTGGGACACCACTGCTTCCGTCTGGCTCCAGACCCTCCTTCGACCCCTCAGTTGGGTGACCCCATGGGAAATCCCAGCCGCACGCAGAGGCTGACTTCCGCCATCAGCTCCACCTGCTGGGATGGACAGTTGAAATCAGGGCTCCCTCGTGAAGGGGAACCACAGCCTCGCTTTGCACTTCTCCACCCCCATTTTGCTCCGAGTCACGGCTGAGGGCCGGGGGATACATTCCCAGCTCATTTTCACAGCCTCAGACTTGCACTTTATGAAACTCTTGGCCAAACAGACATGAAAAGGTGGCAAGTCTTAACCATTCCCCAGTCTGCCCAAGGGGATAATTTATTAAGCCGACAAACTGACCACCGAAGTCTGCTGCATGCCATTAATTAGGGGGCATTCCAGAAGCTTCTCTCCCAGTTGGGCTTTAATCCTGGCATTGCGCCAACTCTTGCTCAGCGCCTGCTGCACCCAGGGTGCGTGCAGAAGAGGGAGCTCTGAACAGCGCCAACCGTTGCTCTCAGGTACCAACTCCCCGGGAAACCCATCCCCCACAGTGGCACAAATGACATTTCTCACTGGACGCATGAATTCACTGACGGTGAAGGTTGTCCCTTCCCTTCCATTTTCAAACCTGTTCGACTGTAAAATAACAGTGATGGATAGGCTTTCCTCTGCTTTTACTGTCTCATAGGTTCCCTCGAGTCTGAAATGATGGACAGGAAGCAGAAATGCCCAAATCCTTCAAGAGCCACAGTGAAACTGTAGAAATCCGAACACAGGCTCACAGTCCAGCTGCCCTTGCCCGGATGAACTGAGAAGAGGGCTCCCCAGGCCAGGGTCTCCCGACTCCCGAAAACACTGCTGTGGGGGCCTGGCCTCTACCCACCTGCCCCCCAGCCCAATGTGCGACAACCAGGAACATCTCCTGAGATTGCCAAACGTCTTGAGGGTGGGGGTGCAAAATTTCTCCCAGTTGCGAACCGGTGATCTAGGTTAGTGAACATTCTGAAACACAGAATATTTGAAAGGAAATGGGGATGAATTCATCAAATGACATTGAGTCACAGAAACTGTTTCCCCTTAGGTGCTCACCACTCATTTTGATAAGAATATTCATCTCCTCGGCCAGCAGGTAACTTTGAGGACGAAGCCTCACGCGGGTCCCAGACCACGTCCAGTCCCTGCCTTACGGTCCAGGAGAAAGCCAGATGAGACAGGCTGGGGATTGGCCAATCAATTATAGGCACAATTAAAGCTGTGTTCTTCCAGTCTTTGCAAACAGGCTGCCAACTAGAGGGAGTTACACCTCCCTTCCGCAATCTCGTTTGCATTATAAATTGGTTTTGCCAAACCTTCCCTTCACTGTAGCCCCTTTCTATCTAAATTACCATAAATTTCAAATGAGTGGTGTACATACCAATAAGTCTTTCCCTCGTTTCCAGTTCGCTGGCAAAACGAGCTGGGAATGGTGTCTGAGCAGCAGTGGCTCATGTCACTCCCAATGTGGCTTCATACGGGTCCTCTCCTGGCCGCCTGGGGGGAGTGAAGGCTGCCCTGGGGGGTGAGTGAAAGCAGCTTTTCCGTACTCTGAAGTTTCAAATTAAAATGGTCCGAGGGGCTGGGCATTTCGAGCCAGCATCAACCTCTTTGCCCTCTGTGAGGTTTATTAACAAGGCGGCATGGCCTACTTTTGAAAACAATTTCAAAAGTAGTCCAGTGGCTTGCACATTAGGGAAGGGCATGTACGGCGATGGAAGTAGAGGTATTTTCCCAATAAAATGTATTTTACTGGAAAATAAGGTAATTCGTTGTGTGCACTTAAGAAAGAAAATTACGCCCCACAAATCCCGACAGTAGTTCCACATCCCATCTCCAAATGGAACTGGGGTCATCCGTGAGAAGAAAGGTTTCCACTCACTTCTCTCTCCACACGTTTTTGGTTCAGAGACATGAGCTTTCCATAGAGTGAGTCTCTGAGGCGTGCTGTCATCGGCCACTCCCAGCTGACTTGTTTTCAGCTGTGATGATTGTAGGGCCCCCACCTCCTGGTGCCCTTTTAAAACTTTCCCCAGCGGCAGGTCAAATCTAAAAGCATCAAATAGCAGCAGAGACAAACCTCAGTATTGTTGGTTAAAACACGGGCAGTGTGCACGGATCAGAGGCTTGGTGTATGTGTGTGCACACGATGCCTTCTTTCCATACTCTGCTGTTTCTTATGAAATGTCCTTGGGATGCCCTTCACCCAAAGGAAAGGGCATCCAAAGGCAAACGATTAGAAAAGTAGAAGAAGAGAACGTTCTGGAAGTCTTGCATGCCTGCCTCTCCAAGTGGGTCCTGTCTGTGATCTTGTCCTATGGAAGGAAGGCGCCATGGACGCTGTCATCTCCCGCTAGCGTGGAGATAAAATGGACATTCACAAGATCAAGGCCCCATGGAAAATAGGAAGTGAGGGAAAAGCAGGAAATGTCCTCATTCCTATTGAGTTTCCCACTATGAGGTTATTGAGCAGGGGCGGGGCGGGATGCACCCAAATCTCCACGAGGTGGTGAGGGGTGAGGGGACATTCGTCATAAAAGTCATCCTACCCCAAGTCCTGAGATGGCCCTACATGGATGCCTGCCTTCTCCATCGCCGGCATGAGAATCACGGCAGAATTCAGAACAATTATAACCGTGCTTAAGGCAGGGTTGGGGGTCAGGGGGCAGAAGGGAGGAGGGGTTCCTTCTGTCCCTGTGAGGTTCCTTCCCCTCCTGGAAAGGTCCCTCCGATGTTCTGCAGGTCCCCTGCAGTTGTGACAAGCACAGCTATCTCTTCCTCCAGTGACCTAATTTGCTTTGTTATTTTACTTTTCACTTAGAGTTCTTTCTGAGCATGAATTGGACATAAAGGGTGTAAAATAAATGTTTTTAGGCACCAAAGTTGTCTTCCAAATGGAGCATGATACGAATAACTAACATCCCCACTGCTGTGAAATGCCACGCTGTTCCAAGTGCTCCTTTGATATTATAAATGAACAACAGCTCGGTCGTCCCATCTACACCACCTCCCCCAACAGCATGAGAATAGCCCGTTGAGCAAGCAGAGCCTGTTACCTCGGACAGAAAGGCAGACATCAAAGGGAGGTGAAGGTCAATGTCGGTGAGGTTTGGGGTCTGGGTTTGAGTGGTGTAAGACGGCTTTTTCAATGCAACTGGGAGGTCCCTGATATAATAGTTTAGGACTGGCAGACACAGCCAGGCCAGGGTCTTGGGCTAAATTTTGATGAATAAATAGTTGTTTAGTAAATCAATGGGTTTGCCCAGATGAGCAAACATTGTTCAGCTAAACAGATTTTCAGGCCGTCACTGAAGCATTTTCAGCCACATCTTCCTTGACAAGAACATCTCAGGACTATGAGTATAGCTTCCTTGGGGACAAGTCCCTTAGTCAGGTGTTGGTAACGAAGCCGTGGGGTCTGCAAATGTCTCAGGTCTCCACCGTTTCAACAGCCTTTTGTGGTATCACAGGTACGATTATTGCCCACTGTTCTACCACGGAACAAAGTAAGGCACAGAGATGTTTAGTAACTTGCCCAAAGGAACACAGTTAGTAAGTGGCTGAGCCGAGATTTGAATCTGGGCTGTCCGTGCTCTTGATCCCTGTGTTATTCGACCCTGTGCAAAAACAAGTCCAAAGAATATACACAAGAAGCAGAAGTCAGAGAAATCTGTAGAGAAAGGTGAGCTTTCCACGAAGCCCACAGTTTCATTGGAAGTGACAGGAGTGTAACTTCAGGTAACAGGAGATTTCTTCTTTCTGCACCTGTGCGAGACAGCCCTGTGGCGAGGCTGACACGACAGAGGCACAGAAAGGAGCCACACCGAGGTGAAAAGCCTGCGGACTGAAATATGTGGGGCTCCCAGGTAAGTGAGTCACGCCTTTATTTCTACACCAGGATTGGCAAGGAGAACAGCGCGTGGCCTGAGAACACGTTCTCGTTTGCCCAAGCCCAACCCCTCAGACGGGTCAGAGCCCGTCCTCCATTGTCCCCCACCTCCGGCCATTTCAGAGAAACGAGGCTCATGCACAAGAGGCAAACGCACTCCTCAGAGAGTCACTTCATTCTGAATTCCTGGGCAGGCTACAAGAGCCGTAGGGATGAGGGAGGGAGATCACCGGAGAGCACCGCGGGCTGGGACAGTGTGGCGGCCAGAGAAGAAAGTTCTGGTTTGCAGGTAGGAAACACACACAGGGGCAGAAGTTTGGACCGGACCACAGAGGCCATGAGGAGCCACTGAAGGTTCTAGAACAAGGGAGCACTTAGCAAGGAAGACTGAGATGCACAACATCAGAAAGGCAGTGACGAGAACAAGGTTTGATTTCTAGGACGTGCAGGGTGGTGGGAGGGACAGCAGGTCCTTGGTAAATGATCAGAGAAAGAGCATTTTTACTCAGATGCATCGGGGCGAGAGGTGAGCCTTCTCTCTGGTCCGCTGTCACCTTATATGGAAGCAAGTGCACGTGTGATCTCCCCGGGAGGAGGGACCCACTGAGCCAGGGGCTGTCACCAAGCGTGACCTCATGCTGGCACATGCAAAGAGGCTACCTCTCCCATATATAAAATCGATTCTGCTCTATATTCAAAAGCTCTCAAACGTGAGAGGAGCAATCTGTCTTAGTTTATGGCTGCGGGAGGTGGAAAGGAAAGCTGCCATGTGAAATAACCCAGCGGTGAGGAGCCGGAGGTCATTACCATAAGGTACATAACCTTCCTGTGCCCAGTCAGCTGCTGCAGCTGCTGCAGGACAGAAAGCGCGGCTGGTCACAGAGAGGAGGGGTCTGTCCCGGGCGAAGGCCCTCTGCCCCTCACTGAGGCTGTGCCTAGTGGCAAGATGCTGTGTCGGTCTTTGCTGGTGTTTGGGGCTGAACTGTGCCCCCCACACACACACAAATTCCTATATTGAAATCCTGAGCCCCCAGGACCTCAGAGTGTGACTCTACTTGGAGGTAAGGCCTTTCTAAAGGTCATCAAGTTAAAACAAGGTCACTGTGTGGGGCCTAACCCAATCTGACTGGTGTCCTCATAAGAAGAGATTAGGACACAGAGACACCATGTGAGAACACACTGAAAAGACCGCCCGGCGTCTACACATCAAGGAGACACCTCAGGAGAAATCAACCCTGCTATCACCTTGATCTTGAACTTCTGACCTCCAGAACCAAGAGAATGAATTTCCATTGTTGAAGTCACCCAACCTATGGTACTTTGTTATGGTGGCCCCAGCGAATTAATACTGATGGTTGACGTGTAGGTCCCCACTCCATAGCGGAGGTCCGCAGTCAGTCACGCAGCTGGTGACAAATTAGCTGCTCATAGCACGGACAATCAAAATGAATAAAACCTCACACCTTCAAAAATTACTTCCTGGAAAAGGGTAAAATATGAGACTTTGTATATGAATAAATCAGAGTCATTGGTAGAAATCGCCATTGGGCCTCAAAACATGTTTCATGGCCCGTCCGTGTCTTGCTGTGCATCTGAAGGGGTCTCCCTGTCCTGCCTTCCTCCCTGGGCTTCTCCCCACACCCCCACTGATCCCGCCCAGCGCCGGGAGGCCATTGCAGTGGCGTGCCCGTATACCTATTTATCCATCGAGAGGATGGAGGCAGATGGGAGGTCACAGGAAGACGGACAGTCACGAGGACACTTCTGCCAGAGTCTGCTTCATATTCTGCCTGTAAATCAACTGTTCGGTCGTATTTGATGGCCGAGGTCCCGAGGACAATGAGTGATTTTGTTTAGGTGACTGCCCCTGCCCCAACCCTGCCCACCTGAAAGGGCCGGTGAGTCAGAACGCTCAGGACAGTCCGCATCCACTCACCAGCAACCAATGACAGGATCCCCGCACCGTGCTCTCCCTTTGCTCTCTAGCTCCTGAGACGCAGGTTCTCCCTGCAGCTTAATTAGCCCGTCTTGGCCCTGTGCTCTGTCTAGTGTCTTTACTCACTTCCACGGCTGCAGTGGGCAGGCGGAAAAGGGCGGTCATCACGGAGTAGGGGAAAGCTGAAGAAGTCAGCAGAAACTCTGCTTGCCCAGGTAGGGAGAGGGTTAATTGGCTCCTGGCCACTCAGAAAAGGAGCGCGTGGGTCACCCTGGAGGCGTGTGTTTCAGAACAGAAACTGACCGACCAGGGAGGCAACTGCCCATAACCCCAATTACCCAAGAATAATGAGACTCAGCAGACACCGTCAAGGTGTGGGTCATATTTGTACCCGCTCAGCAGTTTCCTCGAAAAGTCAGCTATTTCTATCCATCATCACCATCCTGCACTTGATGGAAACCAGATGCAGTTGTTCTCTGCAGCGGGGGCTCCTGGAACCGTGTCCCTTTCATGAATACAGGTGTTAAATCCTGAGAGGAAAGCAGTTCATTCAGTGCTCGCGGAAGGAGACAGGGCGCTGGGAGGCACCCACCGGGCGTCATCTTGTGAAGACCCTCCAGCTGCTCTTGGGCACCAGAGAGCCCAGGTGGCGGTGGTGTCACCTGGTGATCATAAATGGTGGCCCAGTTGGGGTTTGGTTAGTGCATAACTCACATTCTCTTGGGGTCCCCATCACTGTCCCCACACGAGTTCTGCTGCTTCCTTTGTGTGTCCCCTCTTCCCTGTCCAGGGCCTTGTGGGACGGGGCAACTACCCTCAAGAAAGGTATTTTTGCAGAGTCCCAACCTCTGGGACCCATGTTTTGTCTGCCCGGGCCGACCTGAGCGTCCCATCCAGGTGGTTTCCAGGATAAGTCGACCTGCCACCTCTCCTGGGAATGTGTTTGCACATGCTCTTGGCCTCCTGGAACCCAAGTGCTTGTCCCCTCCTTGCAGGCATTGAAAGGACTACGAGGGCCCCGTATCAAACAGCCAAGTTAGACGCTGGAGAGTTAGGACAAGAACTGGCTCGGCTTCGAAGTGTCCCATGAGTTTCTAAGGTGCATCCGGGGCTGAGAACAACTAACCTAAATGTCTAGATGCTCAGTTGTCCCCATAGCTTGGCCAGCTGGGAGGGAACGTCAGGGGCATCCAGTCCCTGGCCCTGATGCTGGCGGGATATCTCAGCGTGGAGAGGCCGAGGCAAGGATGAGGGGTGGAAAGAGAAGGAAGCAGGGTTTTACTGAATGCCTGTTTGTGTTAGGCGCTCAGCGAGATGTTTATAGATGTCCCGACATTGACTCCTTTCAGGGGCCCTTACATATTAAGTATCACTTTCTCAATGTGGATGAGGATGAGAGGTGGCCAGAAAGATTCTTTGCCGCTCCTCCCTTGGAGAGATGCAGTCCTCGCCGCCGCACTTGAATCTGAGTAGACTCGGTGATGGCTCGTCTAGTGCACGACGGCAGAACTCATCGTGTATCTGTCTGAGACGGGCCCTTTGGGCTTTAGCATCTTCCATTTCCTTCATCTGAGAGTTCGGTCTTTGGAAAGCCACTCACCATGTCACAAGTCAACTACTCTAGACAGCCATGCCGCAGGGATGATGAAGCCAGCGATTTGAAAGGCCACATGGAGACAGAGGTGCGCCCTGCCCACGCCCCGGCCCCAGTCCTGCCAGCCGTCCCCACTTAGGTGTCCAAGTGAAGAGGCCAGTTTGCCCTCCCGACCCAGCCAAGCCTGGGATGACTCTGGACGGAGCCATCGTCTGAACACCACCCCGAGAGATACCCAATAAAAACCACCACACTGAGCCCAGCCAACAGACAGAACAACGAGAGGTATTATTACGTTTTTGGGGGGTGGCTTGATGAGAACACTGACGTGTACCGATTGTCCTAATACAGAGAGGGAGCCTCAGAAAGATTAAGTGACGTATCGGAGGCCCCGAGATTATTAAAAGGCCAGATGCAGATTGAAATGGGATTTGCCTGACTTCAAAGTTCACTGTTCTTGCCACACTGTCACCCTGTCAAATACAATAGCCACGCTAGAGTCAGAATTTACTACTCAGTCTAAATTGGGGAAAGGCCTGTAAATCACCCCGAACGCATGCTGCCACCACCGTTGTCTCACTCCAGTCGAGCTCACGGAGCCCCTTCTGCTCCTCCATTTGTCCCCACACGCTCAGAAGTTGTCCCCGCCCTGCCCCCGGAGAATGGCGCTCCAGCACCCTCTCTGGCTCCGCAGCTGCCCACGGGCCGCGTCCCTGACCGCTGTGCAGCGGCTGGAGCCCCGTTGATGAGGAATATTAATCAGGCTGCGGCAGGAGGCTTCTGCCTGCTGCTCCGACGAGCGTCTCCGCTCAGATATGCCATTACGCCCTAATGAGCTGCTCCGAAGCATCAACCTCCCAGAGACCCAGCTGCTGCAAGGGTCGTTATGGCTTCACTGCAAAGATAAAAAACACCCAGAAAATTCCTGAAACTGATCTTACGCTGTGCTTTCCTGGGAAGCAATCTGGCGCTCTGCTGCCAGCTGATTAAACCGTGAAGGTCATTTTCACGGGGAGAGCAGAGCAGCAAGGGCTGGGCGACGACTGGGAGCCCCTCCTTCTTCTGACCTGGGGCTGATGGGTAGTGCCGGCCACAGTCAGGGCTCCGGGCGTCTCCAGAGGCACAGAGCTTTGGCCTGAACTGCCCATCCCCAGCTCTCCCCTTCCCCGACTCCCCAAACTTGGTCAACACATTACCTTCTCTGCTTGCTGTTGGGAGTCACAGACCCAGGGGCATCTGAACTGTCAGTGGGTAAGAAACAATGGCACTGAGAGGCAGGAGCTCATCCTGCAAAATGGTGCCAGACTCCAACCCCACCCATGGAAATCCATCCAAGAGACGGATCAGCCGCATGGCTTTGTTTGGGCCAAAGAAAAGGCATCCAGTTCAGGGGTCACAGGCACCTTCGATGTGGGGATGCCTCCTCTCTGGTCTTAACGATGACGATGGTGGTGATGACGATGACAACAATCGTAATAATCAGCAGGAATAATACTTATTGAAGGCACTTAACTGCTCCAGGTGCTTACTTAGCAGGAATTACTCCTTGTAGCCTCACACTCCCCAAAGGGGGAGGTGCCACAGCGTCCCCAGGGTGAGTGACCTCCCTGAAGCCACACAGCCAGGAGAGATGGTTCTGGGACTCAGACACCCGTCTATCCCTGAGCACAAACCCTCGATCAACGGGATCCCCTGACCCTCTCTCTGTGTTCCTCCCCGCCTCGCTCGGGTTCTTCCTCCAGGTTTTACGAGAGTTACAAGGGACCTAGATAAGGCCACAGCTTGGCAAAAACTGTCCTCTTTACAGCACATTTTGAACCACATTTTGTTTTTCCCAAGGTTGGCAGAACTGTCTGAATTTTTGAAAGTTGTTTTGCATCATGGAACAAGCACACAATATCAACAAAAAGCCCTTCCTTGGCCCAGGTACGGCTGAGAATCTGGGAAGCAGGCCCACTCCGCACATAATTCTATATACTTTTACTGCTATGCGTCAAGACCACCACTTTGCCTGTGTGTGTGAGGATACGGGGCAACCCAATGTCACCCACCCGACACAACGTTAAAAACATTTCCCCACAAATATAGCCTGATGCATTATTAACATACTGTTAAATACACTTACATGGTTGCAGAAAAAAATGAGTTCTATCCACATGCAAAATTATTTTATTATGTGCATATATTAGAAGATTAAGTAGTCAAATAACCAAATACAGCAACAATAACTTGCTGGGCTTTTTTCAGATGATTTTGCTTATGATATGTTGATTAAACTCAAGTTCATTATTCCAGATAATATTGACCTACTTTGCTCCATTTAATTTCACCCAAACAGCACTTCCATATATTCTCATAACCATCAAAACTGTCCTGTCCTTGATAGATGGGTCTCTCGCATGAAACTGCAACTTTCAGGCCAATGGCTCGTGTAGCAAGGGATTTGCAGATGAGAAAGCTCCCTCCCTTCAAAACAGAGCCGCAAGGTCAAAAGCCCCACCCCTGGCCATGCCTGCTACCGTGTTATGTCTTATCCTCTGGTTTCGCGACGTCAGTGGGAGACGAGTTGGAAACGTTTTGCTCTGGGGAGATTGCTCAGGAAAATCATGGAGATGGGAGGGTTTTCATTCATCCCTGCCCACCATTCCCCAGCATGTTGCATTGCTTCAGAGCTCAGACGCACGCCAGCAGGGTTGCTTAGCAGTCATCCACTAACCCGGACAGAACGCACAACAGTCCAGCCAAACTGGGTCCTTGAACGTGGACGATGTTTGCCTCTCACTTTCCCTAAGCAGTTCCCACCTCCCTGGACAGTCCCTTCCCTCCATCCCTCCCAAGTCGCCTTCTCCTAGGTAACTTGGACGTCTGCTGGACGCCTCAGCCTGTGGAACATCTCCCCAAGGCCAGGCCAGCTATTCCTGGTGGTCCCATCAACCCCCCACAATACTCATGCCATGAAATCTCCATTGCCTGCTCATCTGTCCCAACAAGACTCCGAGCTCTGTGCTCAGGGACCTCTCCTGCTTAACTGTGATGCCTCCACATTGACAGAGAGGCTGGACGACTGCAGCTGCCCAGTACACATGGATGAATGAAGTGGATTTAGGAGACAAAATCCTGGGACTTACGACCTGAAAGAACCTTTTGCTTCCTGTTCCCCATGCCCTCAGTCAGCAAATGCCTAAACCCCTGAGGACAATCTACCCTGTTCTGCAAGTTTTGACAAGAATTGACAAAACTGGGGAGTAGTGTAGCCCCCCTTATGCACGGTTTTGCTTTCTGCAGTTTCAGTTACCCGCGGTCAGCTGTAGTCCCAAAATTCCAGAAATAAACAATTCATGCTTTAAATCATATGCCATTCTGAGCAGCATCGTGAAATCTTGTGCTGTCCCACTATTTTCCACCCGGCACATGAAGCATCCCCAGCATATCCACACTGTATGTTCTCTCGGCCCAGGAATTACTTAGTAGCCGTCTTATTATCTGATCGACTATTGCAGTATTGCAGAGCTTGTGTTCAAATAACCCTTATTTTGCTTAATGGTACCACATTCACAAAACTTTTATTACAGTACATTGTTATAATGGTTCTATTTTATTAGTTGTTGTTAACCTCTTACTGTGCCTAACTTATAAATTAAACCTCATCATGCTATGTACGTATAGGAAAACGCATAGTAGGGTAGGTACTGATTCCATGGTCTCAGGAATCCCCTGGGCGTCTCGGGATGGATCACATATGGATAAGGGGGCACTACTGTATGCCCTCTACCATGAAGGGAAAATATCTCTCGGAGAGGCTCGAAAGTTGTTTCAGTGTTCATTAAGAAGACCAAATGTGTCTTCCTGTCATATCTACATGAACAAGAGCTCCTGACCCACCACCAAGTTATTCATTCATTCATTCATTCATTCACTCATTCATTCATTCAATAAACATGTATTAAGAATCAATGCCAAAAGTTGGAAAACAAAGATTATACTAGGGATAGAGTTTAAGTCACTCCCAGGCCAATAAGAAAACATGGGAGTAAGCTAGTCAGTTGAATGCAGGGTCCACACACTGGGATGGAAGTTTGACCAGGCAGAGGGCACAAGCTGCGAGAATCAGCCTTGCTAGAACCCATCACCCAGGTGACATGCACCTGCCCCGTCATCGGATGCTTGCCCACACAGGCTCAGAGCCCCCAGGTCCTCTGAGGACCCACCAGGCACCCTCCCTGAGCTGTGGTGGCTGGAGACCTTGGGGTGGGTGCTGGGACCAAGCTGATTGCCAAGGAATCTGCAAGCTCCAACCTTCCTTTGGCATTGAGATGCTTTAGGTGGCAATCGGCTTGGCCAAAAACAAGAGCCTTATTTTGTTTTTCTCTGAGCTACTTAAAATCTCATCACCAATACAGTTGCATCACTCCTCACAGACCCGCTGGAAGCAAGAAAGTGGCCGGTCATTTACAGCGGCCGTGTGGCTGCGTCTTCACTGAGGTCAAACCGTGTGACCGAGGCACCGCCTCATCTCTGTGGAACATGTGGCCTTTGCCCCAAGAAGGATGTTTTTCACCAGAAGCTCAAAAGCTGACGTGATTCTTTCAGGCCAGAATGAACAGAGCAAAGACTGCATCCTGATTTTCTATTTACCAAATTGAAGGTGGAGAAAGCAAAACGTAACATTTCTAGACTGTGTTTCTGTTCAGCGCTGGGCTTTCCCTGGTTTGGGATGAGTCTTCACAAAAGTTCACAAACGTTTTTTAACAGAAAAAGAAGAGGTTGATCCTTGTTAAGATTTCCCTGCATTCTCACGAGACACGAAAGCCAAGTGAGAGGCAGTGCCAGACAGGTCTCTTCATCTTCCCCTCAAAACGCAGGCTTCAAAATTTGCTTTCTGTGAGCTGGTAGCTTAACTAATCCTTGGCGTGTTGAACAGAAATGAAAGCCCAAAGAGCCTGCACGTTTCATTTGCTTAAACGAAGGTCTACACCAGTGATTCTCCAACTTCTTGTTCTCTAGAACTCTTTGTGTTCTAAAAAAACATTGAGAACCCCAAAGAGCGTTGATTTATATGTATTCATATGTGTCATATTAGAAATTAAACCTGAGAAAAAACTGAAGTATTTATTATTTCATTAAAAATAATAAGCCTATTGCATAGTAAATATTTTAATAAAATAACTATATTTTATAAAACAAAAACATTAGTAAGAAGAACAGCATTATTTCACAATCGTTGCAATTCTTTTTCATCTCTGGCTTAACGGAAGACAGCTGAACTTGCCTACCTGCTTTTTCATTCATCCAATTCAATACTATATGTCATGGAATTTCTGGAAAATTCTGCTGTACACCCATGATAGAATGAGAGTGAATAGGGCTAATAACATCTCAGGGTCCTGATGAAAACGGTTTTGACCCCGAAGACCCCCCACGAAGGGCCTGGTGGATTCCCAGGGGTCCTTGGACCACCTTTTGTGGATCGTGAGTCTGCACACTTTTCAGGTATCAGCACCTCAGCTGTGGAAAGGCGTAAGACTTTGAAACCCTGCATGTAAATTCCTATCCTATCACTCACTAGCTGTGTGACCTTGGGCAAGTCATCAACCCTTCCGACCATACCAACCTCTTCATCTCTAACATGAAACTGATTGTGCCAACTTCTGGTTGTTATGAAGGTTGACAAGATGCAGGTATACTGATAACACAGCACTCGGCTCACAGCTGGCTTCACCACTCTTCTTTACCAGGATGCTTCCTTCCATTCGCAGTGACCTTCATTACCCACCCCTGCCCTCTCTTTCTCAGGGAGACAAGTGACTTATCTGATTGGTAAATTGGGAGATAAAACACTGAGACTGCTCCTAAAAGAACACGTGTTCTCCTCTGCTCCTCTCGGGCCCCACGAAGGGAATTTTGGGGTGGGGGGCAGCTCTGCCCAGCACTGCCAGCTTACAAGGCTCCCAGTTGGAGCTGTGTCACCCTACCTGACCTCTACCAGTAAGAGGGTCCAATGTTAGCCTCCATGGGCTACTTTTTCTTTGTTTTGTTTCTCAACTTGGTCAGAACCAGGGTTGGGGCAGGAAATAAAGTCATGATGGGGCATCAGAAGACCCCAACATCTATTATCATCACATCATCACCACCATCACCACCATCACCATCACCATCACCACCATCACCATCACCACCATCATCACCGTCACCACCATCATCACCGTCACCACCATCACCATCACCATCACCACCATCACCATCATAACCACCATCACCATCACCATCATCACCATCACCATCACCACCATCACCATCACCATTTTCATCCTCATCCATAACACTAGAGCCACTTAATTTTGTAAAAATACTTGAGAAGCAAGTCCCTCCCACCCCTACAATGTCTACATAACAACCCTTTAAGTCTGTTTCAAGTTGTACAAAAAAATAAAGCACTTTAAAATGTTTTCATAATCTAGGAATATCAATTAGCCTCGGGATTAAGGGGTTATTGATAAATTGAATTTTGGGATTTCAATAACCAATTACAAGATGGAAACATTAATGTCGGTTAATTATTTCACCAGGCAACATCAGCCGCCATACCTAGGATGAAACGAATCCTTGCCTGCGTACGAGAAGTTTAAGAACAGGAATTGGAGGCCATGGCTTAATTTTCAATAATCCTCTTGCTCATTTTCTGTGGCCATTGTGTTCCTTTAAAGGCTCACACTTAGTTCTCCTAAAGCAGAGCCGAGAGGATGACTCGGTGCCCTGCCCTGGAGAACAGCCAACACTCCAAATGCCTAGAAAGCTTGGTTCTGGACTAGGATCCCAGGAAGGCCATCTGTACACTGGCTGCCAGGGTTTTACGGGCCTCATTTCTGGGGCCATGGCCCTCTGCCTTCTCTCATCTCTGAGAACACTTCACGTTGGTTTATGATGTTGGATGTGGTTCCAAATTCATTTCTAATTCAGTGGAGGAGGTATGTGAGCTTCTTAATCTAGGCAATTGGCGCCCAAGGTCGCAGGTTTAGGAAACTTTGCCTCCCCGGCCCCCAGGGCCAGTTAGTCATTGTTATATTAACGCAGTTGGGTCACCACGAGGGGCCAGCTGGGTCCCCGAGGCAGGGGACAGCTCAGAGCGCCCTCATTAGTAACTGTCACAGGAACCTTGTTGGGGTGTAAATCGCTAGATCCACTTAATCAAATGGGGCCAATTAACCTCCACTGTATGACCAGGAAGTGACTCCCGCTGTGGTCAGACTCGGCCGGGGGAAGGAATTCTGCCCGCACCTCAGGAGCAGGGAGCCAGCAGCCTGGTTTCTGTGTGGGGCTCTTCCTGGCAACCCTTCATAGCACCTCTTCAACAGCACTAAACCTAAACCTGTGTGGGGGTCCTGACAACTCCAGCCCCCCAGAAGCACCCATCTTTCACATATTGTCCAGCAGATGCTTCTGGTGCAGGCCCCCTCCCCAAGTTTGCCTTGTAGGAGAGGAGCCATCGCGTAGGCCTGTTTAGGGTGACAAAGGGCACGTGTGGTTATATCCTCTGTGCACCGTGTGCCTGCAGATTCCTGAAGACCTGGGGGGGGCAACTCCAGCATGGCCCGTGCTGTTCCCGGCTACAGCCCCTCCTCCCCCTGCTCCGAGCCCCCCCAGAGCCACTTGCCACAGGGCTCTCCCAAGAGCCTGGCTCTCCCTTGGTTGGTCCCCAGCCAAGAACAAATGCGTTCACCCTGTGAGGGGCTTTGGCAGGTGGGCGGATGATCTCTGGTGACTTAAATTCAGTCATGCTCCAGGACAGTCTCCCCTGACAGTGAAAGCCTTGGGCATTAAGAGGGGCTGGAGGTATTTGGGCCCCGAGTCCTCAGCCTTATCCGTCCTGGTTTACAAGATTAGTTGTACCAGTGAGAGGAAACCCCCCCTGAAATGCATAGCTCTATCCTGATCTCTCTTCAGAACAATGAGGCAGCTGGCCCAGGTGCCCTCCTCCAAGGGTCTTCAAATGCTGGTTTTAGCCTAGTGTTTTTGTTCAGGTAACAGGCACAGGCCAGGGATCACTGTAGGTGAGGGGGGTTCAGAGATGCAAAGGGCGTGGCAGTAGGTGAGTCAGTACAGGTGCCCCAATAGCCTTGATATCAAGTCCTCAGGGACGTGTGGCCAGAGCAGAGACGACGGGCTTGGAGGAGGAGGAGAAGGTTACGGGGGGCAGTGGGGAGTCAGGGAAGCCCTCACGGAGGAGGTGCCCTTTGTGAAGGGTTTTCAACGAATGACTTAGGGTAGAATAGACACACAATGTAACAGGGGCATGAGAGAGCAAAGGTAGTAGTTTGCCGTAATCTGGGGGTGAGTAAGAATGGGAGGAATCAATGGAAGAGAGACCTGGGGCGTACGGCTGGCATCCTCTGTGGTTGGCTGGACATGCAGGATGAGTGAGAGGCAGAAGACAGAGCTAACACCCAGGTTTCTGGTTCTGGCGGCTGAGTAGATGGTGGCAGTACATTCATTAAGTTGTTGAGGTCAGGCATGTTCCACTTGTGAAGGGGGTGGGGCATGCACGTGGAGCTGCCGATTCAAAAGAAGGGAAGGACGTGTCATTGGCAGATGGTGCAGCGACCTTTCAAAATGTGGGCCAACCAGAAGGCAAGTGGCTGGGAAGAAGGCGGGTCTTATGGGTTCATGGCCAGACCTCACCTAGCTCTGGCGGTTCCCATCTCACAGAATTGTCAAAGGGAACACGTACGTTGTTTCAAGGAATGAAAAGAGGACGGAGACCTCAGTCTTCCTCGCTCTTGGGAGCCTGTTCCTATGCCCTGGTTTTGTGAACCTCCATGGGAGGGGGGAGGAGGAGGGGTGAGTTCAATGTATGTAGATCAAAGCTGGGACACCCCCCAAAAGGACTTATACGTCCCCAGAGTCCGCAGCCTGTGGAAACAATATTCCAGTTGCCCGCATTTTCTTCTCTTTGTTCTCAGATGACAAGTCCTTTTAAAAATGCAAATTCCCACAAGAGAAGTTCCTTTTTTTTTTTTTTTACCTCTCCTCCATCACTGACACCTCACCTTGCACACCGAGCCTAAGAAATGTTATGATCAGAGAGAGGTCTAGGAGGGCACGGGGTTTCTTACAGAAACAAGACAGGGGCACCAGAGAAGAACAACAGCAAACGACACCACACCTAGAGCACAGAGGCACAAATACCCAACTTGCAAATGTCGCCTGAGGATTTGGGTAGAAACACCTACGCAGAGAACTTGCAGACATCAGATGCATAGAGTTTGGGTTGTGTGGTGTCTCACTACCAAGTCTGGACTTAGAGGTTACAGTGCTTAATGCCAAGGAAAAGGCTGGCTGATGTCATTTAGGATCCTGTTTGGATTTTTCTGAGCTCCACACAATAATTGAATCCCCAGACACTTAGCAGAAGCTGACCACACATGGCGAAATTATTTCTTGGTCATAAACTGAAAAGTTAATTGGCTTCATTTCTTTATATAGATTCAATTATTTAAGCAACAGTGACTCTTGCAGAGGTACTTACAAATCGGGGATGACTACGTTTGAAGCACACTACCCAGAGGCCTTTGCAAATGGCCACCAAGGAGCCTGTAGATTGGGAAGGGATTTATTTGTGCTTATAAAATATAAAAACTGCCCTCCGTGGTGTGATTAGATTTGATGCAACCAGCTTATTAAAAATTAATGCGGCCAAGAAATGATGCCCGCACGTACGGTGCAGTTCAGAATTGTTGAGAACAACAGGGGCAGTTGCGTTGAGAGAGCAGGTCCAGAGCCCACCATCGACTCAGCCTCTCAGAGAAAGCAGCTAAAGCCCATACCGAGGCCATCTTTGCCTCCAATTACTGCTCAGTGACATTCTTCCCCTTCAACACGGCTCACTGTTGGGCTCTAAATGAAAAGGTTAATTCCTAAATCACAGAGGAAACAGTGTCATGGCTGAATTCGTCCCTAAGCTGCGGGCTTCCTTGTACACAGTAGACATCTGTGGGTTTAGTTCAAAGACTGCCTCCTACCATGTCCTTTCTCCCCTCCAGCTTTGGCCCTGACTCTGAATGTTAATCATTCCCAGAACAAAGCGTCAGTAATTAGCTGAGAGTACGACCCAACCTCTAACCCTCTTCCTGTTGCTTTAATAAAAGTTACTTCAAATTGCCCTGTAGCACGGGCATGCTATGCCCTTGCATGCTTCCTCTAGCACGCGTGACTCTCCTTCTGAAAGAACATGCTTAGAAGTAGAATTGAGTCATTAACCTTAACCCACAATTTCACTAAAGCGAAGATATTTAAAACTGCAGGGTTAGGTGGGTTAATTAGGAGCCAATGTCTATCTTTTCTTCCAGCAAATGAAGACAAGGGATGAGATCGACGAGGTGATGGTTACAGGCTTTAAGGTCTAGGGTGGGAGTATCCACCTTGCAGGTTGGATTTTTCTCTAATGAAACCAGAAAAAGACACACACCCCATCATTTGGTCCTGCAGAGACTCACTCTGAGAATAAGAGAGAAGGTCACAGAATCAGATTTGGGGGTGGGTGCTGTCTACCCTCAGAGAGAAACATGTACGCAGGTGTGGAGCTGTCCAAGGACCCAGTGCTGAAAGCATTGAGGTATAATGTTACCAGGTCCATCTTGACATACCAACACATATTACCCTTGTTTTTCCCCCAGAGTCCAGAGCGGGCCATGTTGAAGAGCAGAGAATTTGAGACAATATAGTGAATGCCTGTCTGAGCAAAAAACTACAGGTTCACTTTAACTTTTTACTGTTAATATTGTGAATCACTCTTGGGCCACTAGTTTCACCTCCAGTATGTGGCGCATCTAGGCCTGAGGCATATGGACAAAATATCAAGAGACATCTTAGAGGATGATGTGTTTCCCAATGTTTTAAATGAACTAAGGGCCTAAGAAGGCAGAGAAACCGCTGGCACTTAACCTGCCCATCCCAGGACCCCTCCCTTGCCCGAGTGTCACACACCGTTTCCAGAGCCGTGTGTGGAGAGCTGTCTTCCTCTGATCTCATCCTCTCCAAACAATTTCAGGCTGACATTGTGATTCTCCCATTTATACAACATGTCTGTACCCTCCTTGACTTTTCAAAAAAATCATTTGACGTTAAAAGCACATAATCTAGTGTAAATATGGAATTAATTAGATCTATCTATGCTTAAGTCTTTCCAGAATTAACTTATGAAATGTTTGCCAGTAAAATTATGAACATGTAACTCTGAAGATAATGAGTCAGTTTAAGGTTATTTAATTACTGGCAGAATTATGCTATTTACACTAAAGTCGTTTCTGCAGCGCTATTCTCATGTGTGAGGTGTCACTGAGGGTTCTCAAGTCTAGCCCCTTCTGATAGTTCATTTGGATAATTATTTTCACCTGAAAGGATAAAACATTTTGAACACATGGAGTCATTGGCTCTTGATCGGATGGGCATTTTTTGGATTCTATGCCTGTATTGACAGAGAAGTCACCAGTGAGGGCTGATTGATGGCTATCCTCTATGTGCTGTGAAGTTGACATGAATCACAGCAAGTCTTGAAAACTTAGCCCCGGCTCCCTTCCTGTGAAGGGTAACTCAGGATGAGGCGCCATTAGCAACGCTCAATTCTCTGTGGAAACTATGAGAGCCCCGTGAGGAGCTAGCACTCCACAGCAGAGAGCCACAGTGACCTTTGAGTTCTTGCTAGATAGTACACATAGTCCAACCGAGTGGCGTTTGCTGCATGTTTACTCAACCATTCAGTGCTGGTGTGGGCTGAGAGAGCCCCCCATCTTGTGGGTCACCGCTGAGCAGTAAATACTCCGAGCAACTTTCTCCCAACAAATTCTACTCTCCTGCAGGAAATTTAGACAGGGTTTGGAGCAGTTTGCCGGGAGCAAGCTTTCATGTTCTAATCTCTCAAAGAGACTGTATGCATCAAACATGGCAGCCCCGTCCACCAGGCTCTTTGATAATGCTTCTTCTCTAGCCAGACTGTAATAAGTGATTTTCATCTCCTGATAGCGGAGGTTAGAAGACTGCCTGAGCAGCAGGGTGGCCCTGGAGAGAGGCAGCGCCTCTGAGGGGACGCCTTAGCAAGGACACCCCTCAGAGTGGCTGCTTTCTTCTTGAATGGAGCAGCTTATAGGGGCAGAGCTGACCTGGTCTGAAGAGAGCTAAACGTCACAGATTTAGACAAGTGTTCATTTCATGACAACCACCCCTGAGCTCCTACAGTGTGTCAGCCAGGACTAGCCACGGTCGTGGTGGTGTGTGCGTGTGTAAGGAAGTGTAGGTTCTAGCCCCCGAATCCCTGGAGCTTACTACTTGGGGAAACAAATTTCACATATATTATCAACTAGAAGAGAATATAAGACAGAATGTGAGGGCGAAACTAAGTGGTCCATGCTCGCTTAGGGATTTGGGATCCAGAGAAAGTCTCCCTCACTCCGTGCCCCCCTTTTGCAGTAACATGAGACGCTGAGGGAGGGACTCGGTTCAGTTAGAGAAAATGGGAGGAGGAGGCCTGGGGGAAACTTCTGTTGGGAGTTAAGTGTCTGAAGCTCAGTCCCTGTAAACGCTGTGGGAAGCACAGGTGCTTTTAACCATCGGATGGCCCTGCTCAGACCTCTGGGCAGGCGCTTGTGCGGGTTTACCTCTGGTGGGACAAAATGCCCCCCAGTTCCTCTGGACACCGTCACCGGGCAAAGGAATGCTGAGAGCACACAGCCCTCCCAATGCTAACCTTTCAGGGTCTTCCCAGGAGATCATTGGTGCCCTGCCCTCTTCTGGGAGCCAAGCTGCAGTCATGCAGTGACTGCCCCCCACCCAGCAGCTTCTGGTCTGTCAGCAGCTGTGCCTCCTTAGAGAGAAGCCCATGTGATCGGGGGCCATGCACTGATTCCCGGCTCTTGTGGAAGTGAAGTGACCTTGTGGCCCCTCAGGACATGTGACCTCTCATACAGTCGTTCCTTCTCATCCATAGGAGACATGTTCCAAGATGTCCAGCAGATGCCTGAAACCACAGGTAGTACAAAGCCCTATAGACACTATGTTTTTTCCTGTACCTACGTACACTTTATGGCTTCTCTCTGTCATATCGAAATTGCCAGCATCACTACTCTTGAACTTTGGGGGCGATTATGAAGTAAGATAAGGGTGACTTGGGATAGCGTGAGACATCTACTCAGTGACGACCAGGCCGGGAGGTGTGGGACAAAGAGGTGATTCACGTCCTGAGTGGGACGGACTGGGATGGCGTGAGATTTCATCACACTATAAGAATAGCATGCAATTAAAAACTTATGAATTATTTATTTCTGGAACTTTCCACTTAATATTGTTGGACTGCAGTTGACCACAGGTAACTGAAACTGCAGAGAGCAAACCCGCAGATAAAGGGGGGCTACTGTACATGGAAACACAGATGTAATGAGGTCAGCATCCTTAGGCTGCCTGGATGCGTTCAGCAAAGCTGGACAAAGTTCCTGTATTTACTGTCCTGTCCTGGCTACAGCCAAGCTTGGGTCTCACAAACCAACATCTGGTTCTCCTGCATTTTCTCCGCCATGGCTGGGGTATGGGTCAGGGTAGCAACCAGCCCATCTCTGTCTGACGGAAGAATCTACCTGTGGCATGGCCCTCTGTCTGCATTTCCCTGGGATGCTCCAAGCTCTCCACGACCAGGCAGAAGAGAGACAAAGCTATGAAACAGGAAGACTGTCATTTTTTATTTTTTTTTTAAGGAAGAAATAGAGCTCCATAGCTCTGAGAGCCAGACTGTGGGATTCCCAAATCTAATGTAAAATGCTGAGATTTGAAATGCAGCTAATGTTTTTCCAGGAAGGTCTATAGTTCTTCATGCTCAGAAACAAGGAAGCCAATTTCATGCTTCAGGGAATGGGCAGACGGTCTGTGAGGTCAGGAAAGGACGCCTTCACCTGGGTGGGCACCGCCACTCTGCTGGTGACAAACGTGAGAAGCTGCAAGCTTTGCCTCCCTGGAGACCTGCAGAGTGGCCAGAAACAGACGCTGGAAATGCAACCACTAAAACCAAATCCTGCAAAAGATGGGGAAGGGGAAATTGATGGTTTTAATACACCACCCTCCCACTCACTTTTAATAACAATGCTGCCTTTGCAATATTAGTTCTGTTAATCCTTACTTCATTCCATTTGCTTTTGTTTTCACACACTTGTGCTGTAATTTTCAATTTAATTAGTTGCAGCTCGGCTCGGTGGCAACAGGTCCTGGTTTATCTTTGCAGCTAATACTGCTAATTGTTTATCCAGCCTTCAGTAATATCTCATTAACTTTATAGGCTATCGTTTCCACATCATCTACAGAATTAATTTTCTGCAAAACTAGAGACATTGGTACTTGCGAACATTTTAGAAAACAACAAAACCAAACAGACAGAAATGGGGTGAGGGGAGAGCAAGAGGGAGAGAGCGAGAGGAGAAAGTACCTGGCAAGTTGGAGAAGCAGGAAGCACGTCCTGCTGAGGTGCCCCTGAGGGAAATCATGTCTGATCATGGCCTTTCCTTTAATTTTTTTTTAAAAAGGCGCCACCGAAGCCATCCATCATTTTTATAACAGCCATTTTCCGTAAGGCGTTTCTGGATACACAGAGAAAAGATGAAACGTGCATGCAAAATATTTGGGGTGGCAACACAAGGTGAGGCCCTTCGATTACTTGCTTGCATACAATGAAGTTGTTATCCAGAGGATTTTTATGGCTTCCATCTTGATATCTCAGCACATTTCATAACTACACCCCCTTCCTCGAGAGAATGAGAGATTGAGACGATAACAGTGTCTGATTTACCTCTAATCCACCGTAATTTCGTCTAAGAGTTTGACGCCTGGTTCTGCCCTCCTTCCTCACCCCTCCCCTGCCATTTATGAACCAACAGGCAAAATGTTTGCCATTCACGTGCCCCACCCCCACCTCGCTCCAGAGCTGGCCTCTTTGTGGCCTTTCCGGTCCCTGGTCTTCAAGACCAAAAAGATACCTTGTGCCTCTGCCCACTCCCTGCCACCACCCTCGGACCACATGGATTGACTGTCCCCTTCTTCTGAGTTGCAGAGAGCAAGAAATGACCTCCATTCTTTGTCAGAAGCACAAGCGAGCTTTGCTAACACAATGTCCCATCAGACTAGCCTGCCTGGTAACAGCAGTCGTGGCTCCCTTTGCCTGATTTCCGGGGACACAATAGCTCACGGTTCTGTATGTGTCTGTTTTCTAAGGGGCCTGAGGATCCGTGCTTCTCTTTGGAGGGATGCGTGGACCTTCTCACAGCCTGGACCCCACCAGGAATGTGTTTCACTGTGGCCGTGCTGGGGGCCCAGACGGCTGAGGCACACTGGCGAGTCCTGCTTCAGCCAGCCCTGCTCACGGTGTCGCACCCTGGAACCTTCTCCTCAGACCATCGCATCCTTTGCCTGGTAGCTGGTTCTGCTTGTCGATGATCGCAAACCCCCTCGGGGATAGGAGGAAGCACGGGAATGAGAAATGCATTTATTCCAAACGCATCCAAATTGTTGAGGTTTCAGGCTGCTTGTGGGATCATAGTCACAGCATCCCAGCCCTATATGTATGAAGTCCCAAATGGCCAGGAAATCAGCAAAAGTCTTCGAGACGCTTTGGTGACAATGATGAGGGAAGACACTCATTGGTGACCCATGGTGCTAAGAAAATAGCTTGATAAATAAGCATCTGTTCCCTCATTTATATTGTCTTTGGAAACAGCAAGTGCAATTCTCCTCTCTCTCCTCTCCTCTCCTCTCCCTCCTCTTCTCTCTCTCTCTCTCTCTCTCTCTCTCGGTTTGGTCCCTCTCAGTTTCTCTTGCTTTCTCTCTTTCCATACAGGGTTTCCTCTATGGGGGGAGGAGGGAATTAAAAGGACAGCAGAGGAAGCAGGACCAGCACTCTCTAGGACTCTGTGCTGTCAGTTCACTGCCCAAAACAAGGAGGCTGTGTGTCTTTTTCTTATTGGACCATGAACTGAAGGGATTTGAGCCTAATTTTAACAAAGTTGCTCTGGCTTCTATTTTCATAAAGGACTGAAGGGGTCAAGGTCAAACCAGGGACACCAGTAAACATTTAGGTCAGAGACAATAGCACTTGGACCTGACTGGTGAGCAGTGGAGGCCATAGGAGTGGCCAGATCTGTGTGTTCTCAAGACACAGACAACAGGAAGCCCTTATAGGAGAGATGCGGACACGGGAGAAAAGAGAACTAGAAATGGTGCCATATTCGTTTGGCCAAGGAACGACAGTGTGACATTTCTATCAACTTTGTATGAACACTTAACTTTACAGGGGTTGCATTATACTGTGTGTGTGTGTGTGTGTGTGTGTGTGTGTGTGTGTGTGTGTCACTTAGCAACTGCCTTTTTATAACTCAACTATTTGTTTTGAGATCCCTCCATCAACAGATTAGATAGATAGATAGATAGATAGATAGATAGATAGATAGATAGATAGATAGATAGATAGATAGATAGATAGAAAGTAGATGCAGCGGCTGACATACAAGAGGTCGGACAATTAAGTTCACGAACTTTGCTGCAATGCTGTTGCTCACCTTTTTTGATATCAGAGGGATTATTCATTATGAATTTGTACCAACTGGACAAACAGTTAAACAAATTTACTATTTGGAAGCGCTGAAAAGTCTGCATGAAAAAGTTAGACAACCTGAACTTTTCACCAACAATTCATGGTTCTTGCATCACAACAACGCACCAGCTCACACAGCACTGTCCGTGAGGGAGTTTTTAGCCAGTAAACAAATAACTGTATTGGAACACCCTCCCTACTCACCTGATCTGGCCCCAATGACTTCTTTCTTTACATGAAGGTAAAGGAAATAGTGAAAAGAAGACATTTTGATGACATTCGTTACATCAAGGGTAATACGACAACAGCTCTGATGGCCATTCCAGAAAAAGTTCTA
The DNA here is from genome assembly GCF_036562045.2 of Rhinolophus sinicus. Lineage (NCBI taxonomy): Eukaryota > Metazoa > Chordata > Mammalia > Chiroptera > Rhinolophidae > Rhinolophus > Rhinolophus sinicus. The sequence continues at coordinate 6,057,220 of NC_133756.1, forward strand.
AAGTTGCTGTGAAGGGTGGACTAGGCGCTGGCATCATTGCATAGCTTCCCAAGGGGAGTACTTTGAAGGTGACCTTAGTGATATTCAGCAATGAGGTGTGTAGCACTTTCTCTAGGACGAGTTTGCAAACTTAAGTGTCAGACCTTGTAGATACAAATACAAATATAGGCGTGGGTGTGTGTATACAGATGGATAGACACAGATTTACTAAAGGTGTAGACAAAGGTACAGATATTGGTATTGACATAGATAGACGTTACTGTAGATATAGATAGATACAGGCATAACATATTTCATTAATCATGTTTTCTGTAATGTTTTAAAATAAATATTTTGTAATTTTCTCCATAAAATTCCTGTACATCTATTAGATGCACCCCCCCCCTTTTTTTAGTTTCCATTTACAAAAGCAACAAAAGTGTAAATGACATCTGATTTTCCTTGCTGATATATGGTATTGAAATTGTTTTTTCTACAGTGTTCTTATATTTGTCCGTTTGTCCAAGAAACAGGTATTGACTTGTACTATATGTTAGATACCATTCCAAGAGCTGGGACTACACAAATATCCAAAACAGACTCAGTGCTGTCCCTCATGGAGCTGACCCTGCTCTGGGGCAAGAGGGACAGTAAACAAACAAGTAAATATAGTCGCATGCTAATTCAGACGGTGGACAACGCCACAGAGAAAATAACGCCGGTGCCGGGAACGGGAAATGGTTGTCTGGGACTGTCTGCTGAAAGCCTGCTCCAGTGACGTGGCCGGGAGGGAGCTGGCAGAAGGCACTGCCCTCAGGGGAGCCCTGCACATGCCAAGGGTCCTCAAGAACCACTGGGGGCGACCCCATGGCTGGAGCCCAGTGAGCGAAGCGGAGCGTGGTAGGAGCCGGATCTGAGCGCAGGCAGGGCCTTCCACCCGTCTTTGCAGGGCTGGCTCCTGTGTTTGCTCAGAGTCAAGAATCCCTGCCTCATGGGGCCTTCCAGGACCACAGGCACGGCCATCGCCGGGTCTGTGCTGTTATCTTGGCCCCACACATCACTAACTGGTGATATTCTATGCTTATCCCAACTACTCTACTGGCTGGAATATCTCCTTACAAAGACGCTCCCCTCATCGGAAAGGTAGACCACGTAATGCCTGATTATTTCCCTTATTAACAGTTCTCAAAATAAGGAGTTGGTTCACTAACATTTTCCAAAAGTGACAATGAGTTCTGGATTTTTTTTGTTTGTTTTTTTATTTTACTTATTTTAACTTTTTGTTTGTTCTTTGTATCACTATGACATCATGACTTTAAATACTTTTTAAATGTGTTTCAGTTGATTACTGTTGCTATTCTTAATAGTAATTAAACTGTTTCCATCTTTGGCCAATGGAAAGCTCTTCAAGTTGGTTCCTAAAATTTGTTTGAGGAGGAGGATAATTACTATTATTATTATATGACCCTGCTCGTCTTCGGTAGCTTCGCTCTGATAGGACAAGGTGATCTGAACACATCTTGCCCATTTCCTCCCTCATATGTGAAATAAGCCATTTATCTAAGGAGCCGAGCTACTCACCTGGGTGCTAGGAGTGCTTACTGGTACTAGATGTGTCGTTATTTCTAGTTCTTTTAGTGGACACAGTTAAGAAAAATTTAATGAGAACGTGCATCACTAATTTTTATGGATAGTTTAGTCAGAACTGTGCAATATTTACTAAGCGCCATCAATTCTACATCTGTATCTTATTTCTCCCGCAATGAAAATCTCAATTTTCACGACACTGACATAATTGCTTGTTCTCCGTATCCCAGAATACACACATGAGCGTCTCAGAAAAATAGCAACAACTCTACCACCAAAAATATGACTCTGAGAACAGCATTTCTACATGTATTTTACCTAGGATATATCCTACCAGGGATCATAGTCCAATTAATTTGAAGTCATTTAAAATAGCTAATTTCCATGGTTATACAATGCAACTCAATATATGGTGAAGTTCATTCATTTCATTTTGCCTCAGGCTTCCATGGATTGCTTTGGGCCTTTGATCCGTTTTTAATTAATTTTTGTCTATGGTGTGAGTTAGGGGTCCAACTTCATTTTTCACATGTAAATATCCAGTTGAAGTTGCATTTTTATTTAATTTTATTTACATTGCATCAAATATTTACGTAGCTCCAAAGTCAAATCTATGAAATAATTTATATTCAGACATCCAATGCTATCCCTCTAGTCTCTCCCCATAGGTCACCTTTTTTTTTTTTTATAGTTTATGTTTTATCCTTCCACTAATTTTTAATAAAATAAACAAACACATATCTGTTTTGAACATGCTCTGTTTTGGAATAATTTTAGATTTATAGAAAAGTTGCTCAGAGAACACAGAGAGTTCCGCTGTTTCTCACCCAGCTTTCCCTAATGTTAACATGTTCATAAGCGGGGTACGTAACACTGGTTCATACTAATAACTACATTACAGACTTTATGTAGATTTTGCCAGTGTCTACTAATCCCCATTTCCTGTTGTAGGATCCAGCCCAGCATAGCATTCCGCATTTAGCTGCCATTCTAGCTTTCATCTCCTCTAATTGGTGGTCGGTCCTCAGTCTTCCTTGCTTGTCATGACCTGCCCTTCTGACATGGTCAGGAATCTCCCAGCGTCCCCCCCTTTTGTGCTTCTTGTGTTTTCTCATGGTTAGACGGAGGTTATGGGTTTAGGGGAAAAGACCACAGAAGTGAAGCACCCTTCTCGTCACATCATATTGGGGCTACCTGATGGGTGGCCACATGACTTACCATGGGGACAGTCACCTTGACTACGTGGCTAAGTGATGTCTAGCAGATTTCTCCCCTGTGAAGTTACCATTTTATCCTTTCCACACTCTATGCTTTGGAAGTGAGCCACCAAGTCCAGCCCACGCCCACGGGGAGGGAAATTTAAGCTCCACCTGCTGGAGAAGGGCTCCCAATATTTGTTCATTGTAATTCTTTGGTAAGGAAGATTTGTCCCATTTGTTTGTTTGTTTGTTTGTTTGTTTATTCCATTATTATTTCTAGCAGCAGGAACTCAGGGCTATTGATTTCATTCTTTAGGTTATAATCTAACACTGTCATTATTTTGTGGTGTGGATTGTCCCAGCTTTGGCCATCTTTCAGCTGGCTCCTGCATGCTTTTGACGTGCAAATGTACATTTTTTAATACAAGCAAACTTCCATCTTCTTGTTTTCACTTATCTCCGCATCCTAGAGACGGCTTCACTGCCAACAAAGACATGGTCCTCATTCCTCTTACAGCTGCAAATAATCCAGTGTGTGGATGGACCACATTGCGGTCTGTCATTCTGCAGCGACAGACACATGGATTGTGACCGACCTCTGCTTTCAGACGCTGCTGTGATGAGTCAGCCCAGGCCTGTGTCTTTTCGTGTTTCCCCTGGTGCATCTTTGGGAATAAGTCCTAGAGATGGATTCCTCAGACACAGGGTACCTGTGCATAAGACTTGACTACGTTTTGCCAAATCCCCCGTCAAAGGAGTTACACTCATACTATTTAGAGTTTCCACCAGCAATGTTTTCCCAACAGTGGAACTAACAAAGTGCGTTGCCAACTTTTTCCTTCTGCCAACCTGCTGGGAGACCATACACACCTGTGCAAAGCTGGTTACACCTGTGTGAGCTCAGCCGCCGTTGAGTGGGTCACAAAATCTGACATGAAAGATAGACAATGGGAGACTAATTCATGGTGTGGGAGCTTTAACAACTCCCCCCGCCCACCCAGGCAATCCCTGAACAAACCCTAGCGCAGCATGAAGCAGAGCTCAAAACCACCAGATTAAACAGAGTATTGCTATGCTTGGCATTGATACGCAAACGTCTTCTCACATAGGCAGGTGACAGGCAGGTCTGGCAGGGGATGAGCCTGGCAGTCCCCAGGGGGCTCCTGCTGCCCTCAGACACCCTGATGGGGAATCAGCACCTGCTGGTTGTTCCAGAAGAAAACGAGGCTGAGAAAAGCCAAGCGTGAGCCCCGGGCTCACAACACACCAAGATTTGACCTCGAGGTTTTCTAACTTTCAGGAACATTGTTCTTGAGCTGGGAGATGAAACCAGTATTAGAAGCATCTGCCTGTGTGTCTTAGACAGCTCAGGCTGCTACGACAAAGTCCCATAGATAGGTGGCTTATGAACAACAGACGTTCTCTGCTCACAGTTGTGGAAGCTGAAAGTCCAAGATAAAGGTCCCGGCAGGTTCAGTGTCTGGTGAGGACCCGCTTCCTGGTCCACAGATGGCATCTTCTCGCTGTGTCCTCACAGGGCAGAAGAGGGAGGGAGCTCTCTGGGGCGCCTTCTGTAACGGCACTTATCCCCTTCATGAGGGCCCCACCCACATGACCTGACACCTCCCAGAGGCCCCACCTCCTAATACCATCACCTTGGGGGTTAGGATTTTCACACACGAATTTGTGAACACAAACGTTCAGTCTGTCACACTTTGCTTGGGATGTGGCCTTTTGGATCCCAAAACTGCTTAAATGTCCTTTGAATGTTGCACCTGGTCTCTGATTCTGGGACGGCCTCTGGCTGACGCGCACACGCTGTTGCCAGGAACTCTGGCCACAGCCTCGCCCCACCCCCACCCAGCCTGTGTTTTCTGGCTTCTCCCATTTCTCCACGGTCAGCTGAACAGAAGGAAGAGGCCCTGTAATCTGCCGTCTGTCTCCTGCTTCCATCCAATACGAGGTATTAAACGTATCTTGAACACACTGCATTTCCAGCCCTGCTCAGCACTCCACTGATGAGTGTGTGTTCACACATGAGACTCTTCTGGCTGAAGAAAGAACACGTACCACCTGCAGTGAATTCTGTGGGCTTCTCGCTCCCGGCCCCATGAGTGGTTGCGAAGAAGCTGGCAGAGATGGAGTTGGAACTTGTAGGTTTGACTTTGCACTGAAAGATGGAATAGCTCATCACTGTCTATGAGCTTCTCTGCTCTCCTTTCTCACATCCATCTCACATCCACTCTTCTTTCCCAGTTTGGTTTCTATCACCAGTGCCTTTGGCACCTCCGTGTTCCAGGCGGAGACCTGGAAGTTTCTAAGTGAGTGCCTTCCCCAGGGCGAGGCTCATTTAGGACCCCGATGACGGCACCAACACCCAGACTTTCTGGCATCTGCACAGCCATGCAGCCCCCAGGCAACACCTGCAGAGAGGTCACCCTAAAAGGACCTCTTTCTGATTTTAAACAAAAAACTCTGACATGATACACTGCAATCAAGCTGATTAGCCATCGGCGAGATAATCGAATAGCACCCAACAGAAACAACAGCGTCACCACTACATGGGTCACGGAGCACATGCTGTGCCCAGGATTGTGAGCGAACATCACAGGGCCTGTGGAGGACGCCTTAGCATCCTGCCCTGTGCTCAAGGAGACTGAGGCTGAGCGAGGTTGGACAACGTACCCAGGACCAGCCAGCCCGTGAGGACTGCTGCTGCCACCCCTCACTGGAGGGAGGTTCTGAGGCTGAACTCAAGCCCTCGCCCAGCGATGAAGCACACTGCCTGGGCTGACACTCGGCCCTCAGGGCAGAGACCCCGGTCACAGCTCTCAAGGGAGATGGAAATGTGTCCACATGTGCGTGACTCACAGGAAGGAGGGCGCACAACAGCACATGTCCTCTTAAGTGGTTTGTGTGTACAGCTCAGATCCCATAAACCTTAGGACGATGCCACTCAGGGTTCTCCCAAGAAACAGAACCAATAGAATAAATAAATATATACATAAAGAGAGGCTTATCTTAAGGATTTGGCTCTTAGCATTGTGGAGACTGGAAAGTCCAACAGCTGCAGAGCAGGCCATGTGGCGGAGACCCAGGGAAGAGCTGCAGCCCGGGCTTTCCTCTCCCTTGGGTCTCAGTCTTTTTCTTCTGCCCTTCAACTGATTGGACGAGGCCCACCACGTTATGAAGGATAATTTGAACTCAGTAGCTACTGAGTTCGTGTTAATTCCATCCGAAAAATGTGTTTGCGAAAACATCTAGACTAGTGTTTGACCAAATACCTGGGTACCATGGCCGAGCCAGGTGGACACATGAATTAGCCATCGCAGGGACTTTGTCTACCTCTGCCATTATCTTTGACCCACTGGGACGCCTGGTTCCCAGGGGCCTGGACAGGAAGCCCCGGGCAGCACCCTGCAGCATCTGTAGGTAAGACCACAGGGCTGCCCCATGCCCAGCACAACCAACGATTGGTCTCAGATCAATAATGTATTCTCTGCTTAGAACTGGCCTGTCATCATCAGACCTTTTGAAACTTCTTTGGGCCGAGACCCATAGCCAGCTTCTGCTTCCAAATGTCTGTCTATCTTCTGTGGGACTTGGCCGTGGGCAGAGACACAGGAATGGATTGGGCAGGGTCAGTCCCTCACCGGGGAATTAACTGAATTTGGAGACACCACTGGGAAAGCTCGAGGTTCATGAGACTGTTCCATGCATTGCTTTAAATGTCACCCTGTTTCCGCTCACCCTCCTGTTTTTAGTGAGCAGATCCAAGACACACGAGACGCCTTCCAATTAGTCAGCATAACCTTTCACCTCGACTTAGCCAGTCGAGTGTGGTGTCGACTCCACCAGGATTAGATTTTACAAACTTCTCATGAATGCTGGATTTAGCATCACCTCTGGACCAAAGGCTGGCTCCGCTAGCCAACAAACTTGTGAGCTCGAAGGGTGTTTTTAAAAATAGCTTCCAGATATGCAGTGAGCTAATAAAAGCCTGAGGACGTCTGGTGGAGATGGGTCATTTCTGTTCAGCGTCACCCCACAGCCCTCATCTGAAACGCACTACAGATGCCCGTTTTCAACTGTTGCTTACAAATTTCACAGCAACTGCTTCTAAGCTGCCTTGATCTTTCTATGCGGGATTTAACCCTCCACCGTTCCACCTGCCTTTGATGCCACTCGCCGTGTGCAGGCGGCTCTCCACAGCGGCCCTTGTGACAGAATCGAGAGCAGAAGCCGTCGCCTGTGGATTCCAAACCAGCAGACGTACAGACACTTGCTCTGGTGTCAACGTGGCTGCTCATCTCACGGGTCTCCACGCCTCTGCAAGAACTGTACTTCCCCACCACGGAAGAATTATTGCGTCTCCCTTAAAAGCCTAACAAGAGCGAAGTCTAACAAGATGGAACCGTGGTAGAAATTTAGCAGATTCCCTCTGCTCCAGGCTCTGAGCTTTTGAACGTGCCTTTGAGGGTCCCCGGGGAGCCGAGAGCTTCAGAGTCTGATGGTGCCGGGCTGCACACGTGTACCAGCTGTGCAGTCCTGGCTGGGCGAGGGAAGACCGGCCTGCCGCCTCTGTCCCTCCACGGTCAAATCACACAGCAGTGGGCTTTCATGGGTCCTGTAAGCATCGGAGACCCAGGGCAACTTTGGTGACCTTGCATACATAGTCCCAGTGTCTTGAAACAAACTGAAAAGTGACAGCATGTGAGGGCGATGGCATCTCCCGCCTCCTGGGCTCCATTCAGGAGTGGTCGGTCCACCAGCTCGCGTGCGGGGGGCAGTCCCATCTTCTCCTTCACCACCAGCAGGCTCGGCTGGCCGGCGGGGCGTGCCTTCCCACAGCTTCCTGTTTTTCCAGGGCTCTTTGCATCCTGTGCTCTTTCTTCTTCCGGCTTTCCCAGCTGAAAATCCTGGGGCCTTTCCTTACCCAGGAATCCTCACTGAGACGTGGGGTCCTACAGTAGGAAATAAGGTCACCAGTGAGAATGACCTGGAGGGAATGGGGACAACGGGGACTCAGGCCGCTGCTAAGCACAAGAGGACAAACACATGCCTCCAGCTGGGGCACGAGCTGCCGGGACACAGCCCATTCTAGGGCCAGGTATCCTGCTGTTTTACCAAGAGGAGAAGTGGAGATCTGAGCGCTGCCTCCTGCAGAGACCACTGGTAGGAATGGCGTCCACCCCATGGAGAAGCAGGAGAGAGATTTGGTCCCCAGGACCCCTCCTGCCGATCCCCCTCTGCCTCTTTGAGAAAATTGACTCCTGTTCTCTCTGTCACACCCTCTGGTGGCATCTCCTTGTCCCCGAGACCCCTGAACTTGGCCGGATCCAGAACACCAGCTTTACTTAGCTCTCCTGAAGGCTGGTCACGGTGGGGCCAGCAGAGCCATGTGACTTTGGTTGGCAACAATTTAATCCCATTTCCCAGTCTCCCTACAACCTTGTTCTGATAAAATGAGGGAAGGGGGTCTTGTGTTAATTCTGGATTCCTCACCTCCCCTTCCCCTGTCCCCAGCCCTCCACCCACCCCCCGCCCCCAAGGGCTTAGGAAACATTTCTTCCAATAGAAGACAACTTTAGAAAATGAAATAAAATGCAGGAGTGGCCCCTCATTTCTGTTCAATGCATGAGGCAGAATTGGCACCAGCTTTCTGGGCTGTGGAAACCAGAGCTCATGCACGAACGGAGAACCCTGGGTGTGCGGGCACCGGGTGGAGTTCTGAGTGTGTAACACCGACAGAGGCAGAAGGAGCATGAGACCCCTCTGGCCGGGGTACTAGGGGCCGGCCCCAACTTTAAGGGACTGCTCTGGGGTGGGGGAGGGCTGTCCTTGAGGGCAGCTGGGCACGCTCCCCCTGGAGATGCCTCTGCTGGCCGCATTTCTGCACAGACGTATCAGTCCGGGGGAGAGCTGGCTCCTGATTTGGGAAATAATCAGAGGCATTGTCTGCAAAGGGCCTGCAAATGGCGGTAAACCAGCCGGCCAGCTTATTAAACAAGATAAATGAGCCACTGCGAGAAACGAGCCACTGCTCACTCAGAGACGGCAGGCGGAAAGGGCACAGCAGTTTTAATTAACTTTTTAACTTCCCAGTCTTTGCTGTCAGCCCATTTTGGAGTATGAGCCAGATAGCCCCGCGTCCCAGCCTGCAGTCAGGTCTAAAATGTTCCCCTTTCGTCCTCTTTCTATCGTCAAATGCAAGCAAGGTGTCTCAGGTGTGACAGGGAGAGAAGACACCTGTCCTGTTCTTATCCTGTGCTGCTTGGACGCCTTTCCCCAGGTCCCATAAACCTGCAGTGCCCCTCAGTGTCCTCTCTCAAGGAGAGGTGAGCCGGACCCCAGCACTGGGAGTCCCCCTGAGGCCCCAGGGAGAGCACACTCTTCCCGGACATGGAACCATTGAAATCTGGGCACTGCTTTATTCTTTTTGTCTTATGCTAACCCCCCTTGAGTTGATGTGAAAGGCAGCGTACAGAGATTTTCGTTTGATCATTGCTGCGTCTACAATAAGCAGCATATCCCGGAAATCACCCGATTAGTTCGCAGGCTTCTTCTGTATTCTTCTCACCGTTGCCTGTCACTCCATGCTGTGGGTGTCCCATAGTTTACTCAGCTGTCCTCTGTGTGAGCATTTAGGCTGTCCCAATTACCAGCAGCGCTGTCACAAAGAACCTGGTGCATAGTTATCTTACATCGTTGGGTACATCTTCAGGGTAAGTTTCTAGAAGAGGTTCCTAGGTCAAAGAGGAACCGCGCACAGGGTTTTGTTAGGTCTTGCTGAATTTCCCCACATGAGCCACTTTGGGCACTGCTCTAATTTGCTCCTAGAGCTGGTCCCCAGGGGTAGATTTGGGGCGAGAGTCTGTGAAAACTGAACAACTGAATCACGCGACATAATAAGAGCAAGAACCAGAAATTAATGGTTTTCTCCTGCAATGTAGGGATTTGGCGACCTTCCAAGCTCTCCAGGGTATTGTAACACTAACAGCGGGGACTGTGACCTTTACTTTGCAATAACTTTGCAATAACTTTGTTATTTCTGAAAACTGTCACTGGTGAGTAAGCCACGCAATCCCTAACCGTGCTTCACCCCCATTTTGTAGGATGAGATGCACTTTCAATGCGGAGCGTAGAAATTTCCCCCAAAGGCAAGGCGCAGACTTGTTGTTAGAACAGAAAATAGGTGTTTCCACTTGATTTGGACCTTGAATGGCGATGCTGCCACAGGCAATTAAAAGTGAAATTGATACTAAACCATCAGTCAGTGCAAGCAAATCCAACACAGTTTGCACTTTTCTTTGCAGTGCCTTGTTTGATGCTTAAAACACACACAGTCGGTCCTCATTATTCGTGGATGCCATATGTGCAAACGCTGCTTCTCTCTAAAATGTGGCTGGAACCTCCAAATCGGTCAGTGGGGCTTTGAGTCATTCTCAGACACATGCGGAGTGGCCCAGGGAGCACGTTCCCAGGGGAGGTCCAACAAGGTGACGCTCCGCCGTGGTTCAGCTCAGACTACAAGGGGCCTTTCTAGGCTCTATTTAGTGCCACGTGTTTTTGCATTTTTGTACTTTTGATTGGCGGCTTTGCTGTTTAAAATGGCGCCCAATCACAGCACAAGTGTCCTAAGCTCAAGATGGAGAAGAGACGTGTGTTCGATAAGCCTCATTCAGGTTGTGTTGGCCATGAGGTTAATTTTAAGGCATCAACAATATATATGAAACAATGTGTCTTTCAACAGAAACACACAGAGAACTGGGATTTGTATCACATGTTGATGGAAACGTTGTGACCAGAAGCTGGCAGGAACCTAACCTTGGAGGGAAGTGCCAGTACTCGCTAATTCAGGGCTCGTGGTGGCCTTATTGTCCATATCTGCTGCAAATAAGAAGAATTGACTGTAAAGTCAGCGTTCTCCTCCCCTTTGGTTTCCTTGCCAATGCTCAAGGCGTATGTATGGCACGCGTAACACGTGATCTGTCAGCAGATTCTTGGGTGAAGGGACTGGCCCAACTTCTCCACTCACCCCAACATTTGTGATCACACGGCTTCAGGGTGATGGTCTCGTTCAGACTCCAGTATCAAACAGGACGGATTCCTTCTGGTAGTGGCTGTGTGTCTCAGAGCCATACAGTAGGTCTGACTCGGCAGAGAACGTCTGTAGTGTCGGGCAATTTATCAGGAAGACAATAGCTTCTCCCGGTGCCATGAAGCACAGAGAATGGGGGGTACCTATTGGTGCTCCAAGCTTCAATTCAGAAAACAGTTGGCAAGGTCTTCTGGACGCCCAGCACTGAAGGCTCAGGAGGGATAAAAGACAAGCAAGCCACACTCCCTGCTCCAAGGACGTGGAGCCCCATGGGAGAGGAAGGCAGCTGCGCCAGGAAGCACACAGCGTGGCATGGGTGCTAAGATAGCGTTGTCTGAGACGCAGAGGAACACGTATTCTGTAAGGGGCCACAGAGCTGTCGCCCACGACGCACACTGAGGAGGGAGGGGCTAGAGCCTTGGCCCCCTGCCCACCTGTCCATTCCTCTTGTCCACCTTGCCTGTCATCACCAGCTCACTGCACACCCAGCCCGTTAGATTTACACAGCGTTTCCCTGTCTGGGCTGAGTTCTTTCCATTTCCCACCATGTTCTCATGGTGGTGGAGGAGATGGGGGAGGGCTGGGCAGCACAAAGACTGTCCCTCTCCGGGGATGAGGACACTGGCCCAGAAAGTTGCAACAGTGTGGCCATGGCCTCGCGGGAAGTGAGCACCGGTCGAGACACCACGACTAAAAGTGGGAATGGCCTCGGTGTGCTTTTCTCCCTCCGTGTCTGAGCAAGGCCCCCTTAAATGGCACGCGCCTGGAGTCACCTTCCTGCTGGCTCAGCAGTTCCGATTGAAGCCATCGGGAGCTCCTTGCAGCATGAGCCCCCAAATAATGGTGCTTGGGCACCATTTTAAATAGCAAAGTCACTTTGGGGGTCCACGTGCAGCCTCGTCAGCAGGTGAAGCCCCCTTTGCTTTCACAGCACATCCAGTCACCCCTCCTGTGACCAAGAAGCAGATAAATCAGGGGCTCGTTTTGAAATTCATTATTTTCTTTGTGAGAACATTTGGCAAACTCTGCCCCATGGGTTCGGCCCAATCGGAATAAACACCGTACGCCCGTCCTCAGAGCCCTGGACGCTTGTGCCAATCTGCTTTAACTTGTGTTGCCATTAGCATCACCATCACATCATCATTATCCTGCATTTCAATCCACAGTGGACGCATGTGGAGCTCCAGCCTCTGCCCACCGTGAAAAGGCTGCCCACCCCCACCGCCCGCAGGGCCCCTGCGTCCCGCCTGTGCCCCTGGCAGCTGCTCTTTATGAGGCCTGCATTCTATTCCAGGATGTTGACAGTAGTGGACGGGGGCTGGAAGCAGAGGAGAACGGGAAACGGTTTGGAAGGGTAAATATTGGACTCATCTCGCCAGCTCTGTGTTTCCATCTTAATGAAGGACCAGGGCAAAGGGAATCGCTGATCAGGTTCTGAACGTGCCAGGAGATGGAAGAGGAAGAAAAGACACTAAAAGCTCAGTGTGACTTGCTACATGGTCTTTCACCTATACAGGGGCAAATACTTCCAGAAGCTTCAGTCCGTCCTTATAATGGATTCACGTGGACCCACTCCCCAGGTGATGGCTTTTGCCCAGTTACTCGGAAGGACCTGTGAGTCCCAGACCAGTGGCTCTAAGGGCTGCGTCTGTATCAGCAGCCTCAGCGTCACCTAGGAACTCATTACAAATGCAAACTATTGGGCCTCACACGACCTCCTGGCTGAGCCTCAGGGGGAGGGCCCAGGCGACCTGCTTTAACAAACCTTCCAGTGATTCTGATCTGTGCTAAAGTTGGGGAACCTCGGTTCTAGACACAATGGATGAGACCCCTTCCCTTGCCAACTACTTTTGGCCCTACTTTTGTCCCCTTCCCGGAACAGGTAAACAACCAACATGGGGAAACCTCACTAACCAAAATGTTGTAAATTCCTTCTGGTTGAGTTGAAATTCACCTTTTTCATTATCAGTGAACAAAGGGGCTTAGTAAGGAAATGAAACAGATGAATAAAATTACAAGAGAGCTATTCAAAGGGGAAAAAATGTGTTGGGGGCAACTTACTACATTAATTGTCTACATGCAAATCATTTCTTCTAATTACAAATGAGTCTCCATTATGAAAGCAGAGACGCTGAAACACTTTGAATACTCAAGTCAGCTCATTACTTGGGATTGAATGTGATCAAACCAAAAATACCCTCTGATCTGGACCTCAATTATTCAGGCCATTTCACCTTCAAAGCAGCAAGTAATCTCCTAGAATGAGCATCAGAGGAAAGAACACTTTGTTTTTATTGATAAATTGCTAATAAAATGTCCACGCTGTTAGCCCTTCCAACTTCAGATGTATAGTTGCAACGGCACCTGAAAAATAACAAATGAAGAAAGACTTGCAATCAAGTGTGCCCTGGCCAATAGTCTCATCAGACAAAGTGACAGAAAGTCTCCGGAGATCGGAGCATGCAAATAGGAGAACTTTTCCCTACCCTTGTATTGACTCTGGCTTCCAAAATCAATTTTCTTTATTAGCTGATGTATCTCTGCAAAAGACTTTGTGCATGGAATCCAGATAAATTATTTAAGCAGTAAATTGTTTCCATTCTAACCGGTGATAGCAGGAAGATTTAATAGGATATAGCAGAAACTAAGGGCTTGGGACAAGGTCACCCTGGAAGGGAAAATATGATCTTAATGAACCCAGAAGGGTATACTTTGAGGTCAGAACCAGACAGGACGTTTCCCCTGCACACCTTCAGGGGGCGCTGCTGTCTTGTACTCTCTGTGTGGTTCGGCCGTCAATGAGTGGCCTTCTATACCCTGCAACCAGGTAGTTAAGTCTCCCAAAGTGTTGTGTCCAATCAAAAGCTAGAATGTGAGTGACAAAGCATGTTTCTTCATATCCCCAAGTCCCTTGTTGGGTGTCAGAATTCTCCAGAGTCACAGAACCAATAGGTTGGGTGTGTAGATATGGATGATATAGATACAGACATAGGCAAAGATCTATCTCAGAGAGATTGACTTGAAGGCATTGGCTCACATGATTGTGGGGGTTGGCAGGCCTGGCAGAGCAGAGACTCAGGGAAGAGTTGCTGTTGCAGCCCTGAGTCCAAAGGCAGCCTGTTGTTGGCAGAGTCCCTTCCTCTTTGGGGAATTTCCTCTTTTCTTCTTCAGGCCTTCAACTGATTAGAGGAGGCCCAACCCCATTGTGGAGATAACCTGCGTTACCCAAAGTCTACTGATTTAAATGTTAATTTCATCTAAAAATATCTCCATAGCAACATCCAGACTGGTGTTTGACCAAGCAACCGAGCACCATATCCTAGCCAAGTTGACATAAAATTAAGCATCACAGGGGCAGCTGCTACTTCTGTGTGCTGGCACCTTTCCTCCTTTTGTGGGTAACCCCACCCACATTTTCCTCGAGGAGCCTACTCTCCTCCACTCAATCCTTGGATTGCTGTTTGGGTCGACAGACTCAGCCTTTAGTGCCAGGCGTACACACCTGAGCCAGGCCCGACCAATCACCTTATTCCTTTGGCATCCCCGCCCTCACCACCTGCGAGCCATGGGGATTGGTTTTGGGGTAGAAACATGACCCAGGCCGGCCAATCAGAGCATTTTTCCCCTCCCCCCACTACCCGCCAATGTTGTGGACCCAGGGTTGGGCTGTGACCCAAGTCGTCCCCATGAAACCCCAGTCCAGTGAGTTTGTGTGAACTATGGGGACAGAAGGAAAACTTCAAGAGCTCCGATACCATGTGAACCCCTGACCCAACGCAATGTGTCTGGATTTTCCCATTAGGAGACTGTAAATTTGCCCGCTAGCTTGAGGAGGGCAGGGCCTGGGTGAGTTCACATCTCCATCTGCTGTGCTTAGAACTATACCTGGCACATAGTAGAAGCTCAGTGACCCTACGCTTAATGAATGAACCAGCGATGCCCCTTCTTGGTTAACCCAGCTGGGTGTCTGTCCCTTGTAGACAAGCCTCATTAGCACACCGCAGCCTGAGACAACGGACCATGGTCTCCACCGAGATGGCCGTCTTAAAACCCAAAGGCAACTCTAGTTTTCGATCCAAGTCATAGTTTAGCTCACTCAGACGTAAGCTGATTGGCAAAAACAAGCTCAGAGTTTTTTCTCCCTCCATAAGTGACACTGATATACTCCTGAAGCTTGCCCTTCCAAAAACCTGCCAATGTTTCAGTGCAAATCAGTTCCTAACAAAAGGGAGGCCTGGCTGATGCTCCAGACTAAAATACTCCCTCAATTCAAACCGCTGGTGTTTAGGTTTGATCAAGAGATTCACAAATGAATTTAAAGTTCTCACAACAAATGAGTTTCAGAACTCATGTTGTCTTTGCATAAAGAATCGGAGTTCCCTCGTGTCCGACAACCGGCAGAATTTATTGGCAGAAACTGGCAGAAGATGGCTGCATAGATGAGACACCAAACCTTGAGAGTGTTGGGTGAGCAGGGCTCATGGGCATGGTGGGGACAGACGGGGCTGTGTGGTGGTGGGGGATGGAGGGATCCATGCAGGTGAGAGATGGGGGGGTCCATGCAGGGTGAGAAATTGAGGGGTTCGTGCATAGTGACAGGTGCAAGATCTTGGCGTGGGAGACCTCCACCTTGGCTGGGGGACCAGCCACCCTGTTTGCTCAGTCCTGAGGGTTACCCGGATATAGGATTTTCAGTGCTGTGACTGGGACAGTCCCGGGCCCCCCTGGGCTTTGTGCTGAGGGGTCCCTCAGTCCAAGGCCGCACACACACGCCCCTCTCCCTGCATGGGACAAGCTCACTCTGAAGTTTCACTGCTCCAGCAGGAGGAAAACACCCACGAAAACTACTGATGGATGTTGTGTTTAGGAAAAGGTGGCCATGTCAGCAATGACTGTTCCTTGGTCATCTGACTGAGGTCACCTCACAGGAAAGCATATAAGTGGAAAGGCGGTGACAGGTATCTGGAGGGTGAAAAGTGCCAAATTTAAATTTAGTAGTTGTTGGTGATTTCATTTTTCAATGTGACTCACAGAGTCGGTCTCTGATGTGGGGCCGCTCACGCTCTGGGCCTCCGAGTTTCACTCCTTCATGGGCACAGCCTCGCAAGCTTGCCTGAGCGTCCAGATCAACAGCCAGTTAGAGCTGGGGGCGATTCGGCCATTCGAGGCCTCGGCGTTATTTAGGACAAGCATCACTTGGCCCCCAGGGTGCCAGCACACGTTCATCAGTGATCCTGGACCACATTCATTCCCACGCCACTCAGCCCACACTGCTGCCCATCGGCCGTGGCGCCTGGAGCAGCCGTGGACAGAGGGACCCCGCCTCTGTGCACTGAGGCCAGCGCTGGGTGCCGTCCCCTGAGCCAGCTCACCCCCAGTCCTCATCAGAGACCCTCCGCCATTCAGAACACTTGCTGCTAAGCTGTCTGGGTTTTTACCATCTCCCAGATTGTTGTTTAGGGCTGGAGTGTGATCACCCCCTGTAACCCAGTCTGGATTCGTTTCTTATGGCTGTCGTAACAAAATACCACAAACTGAGAAGTTCCAAGCAACTGAAGTTTATTCTCTCTGAGTCCCAGAGGCCAGAACTCTGAAATCAGGGTGTCACAGGGCCAGGCGCCCTCGGGAGTTTCCGGGAGAGGCGCCTTCCTGCCTCCCCCAGCTCCTGGCGTTCCTTGGCGGGCAGACCCATCACTCCAGTCACCTGGCCATCTTCTACCCGTGTTTTCCCATCATCTGCCCCTCGTGCGTGTATCCAGATTTCCCCTTTTCATAAAGACAGCCATGGTGTTGGATTAGGGCCCACCAGAACGGCCCTTTCCGTCTTGGTCGCCTCTTATTTCCAAACAGAGTCATACTGTGAAGCAGTGAGGGTGGAGGCTCCAACATACCTTTTGGGAGACACAATTCAACTCATAGCCCCTTCGGTTCCCACACAGACACGTCTGCTCAGCACTAGAGAGCAACCAGAACGTCAGTCAGACGAGTGCCCGTGCAGGTAGACCCGTGTGGTGGGGCTCGTCGGGCTGATGGTCTGGCTGTGTCCCCACCATTCACGCCAGTGGCTGTTATTGGGCAGCCAGGTTGAGAAGGCTGTGACCGGCCACCTGGACACTTGTCTTTCGACCCACCTCCAACGCTGTAATGATGCCGGCAGCTCCAGGCCACCCAACCACTCAGAACTGCCCAGTCTGAAGGGCCCATGTGGAGAAACAGAAGTGGGTACCGCCGGCCAGAGCTAATGGGGTGCTGTGGGGAAACCAGGCTGATTGGCCCCCATAGCCACCTGCCACTTCACAGAGGATGCCTCCTGCTTGCAGGTGACGTTGGTGGAGCTTGTCACATGCTGCCCTTTTTATTCCCACCTCTCTTCTTGGGATGATTCTTTGAGGGGCTTCCAACTCTAGGGGTGCAGCTGATCTCAGCCTCAGAAGAGAGGGTCGCCCGAGAGACCCCTCTGATGTAAGCAAGCTGTGAAATGCAACCCATCCTGAGGGCGACTTATCTGGGCAGCCCCATCCATCTCCTTGAATGTGAGGGAGCCCAGAGGGCTGGTTTGCAGAGCTGCGGAGGCCTGCCAGGGGTGCTGGGCTGTGGCAAGCCATGCTCCTTCCCGCTGCCCACCTCCAGGCGGCTGGGACAGGCCTTGTATTTCCTATGGCACCCGGGCGGAGCAGTCAGGGTGCAGCTGTGCCCCGTCCAGCCCTGGCTCCTGCAGACAGCTCAGCGGCAGGGCTCAGTTTGGGCTAAGAAACGCAAAGTGGACAACGGTTTAAGGGAACCACAAGTGGGCAGCTTACATGAATTAACGTCACGCTCCATGCGTGCTTGCTCGACCTTCTGTTCCTTGGTCAGGAATTGATGCAAAGGTATCGAACTCCAGAGCAAGGCTGCCTGTCGTCCGCACTTGGTAGAGGCCGGGGGTTTGATTTATTAATGCATTTTGGGCAGACGTGCACTTGGCATTGACTGAGTCCCTGTGTTTTTCTCAGGATGAATGATTAATGCCGTATTGGCTAAATGGTTTAGCATATTTACCCGTGTCTTTCCTGCTTCTCAGATTCGCCCTATCCTGCTGCACTGTGTATCGGTATTGCTTTCCTTGTGTATCAAGCCCTGTCTCTAACCCATGCGGTCTAGACCAGGTGACTTGCAGCGCTCAGAGCTGCTGCACGTGCCTCACGGTCTGCAATTCAGTTTCACTTTTGTAACCAACTTTTGCAAATAAAAAGCTGTAGTGTGACAGACACACACAGGCCCCTGCTTCCAATGGCTTTGTGCTTTGCTGGACAAACAGTATGTTCGCTCAGGGTTGTTACTTGGAACGTCGCCCTCAGACCGGCAGCCGCAGCTCCCACCTCCTGTGTGCCCTGCCCCCCAGCATCGCACTCCCCCTCGGGCACCACTGCCCCCGGCTTTCTGCCGTCTCCCTTCACCTGGGTCAGAGCCAAGAGAATGCTCACTGCCTCCCACCTCTCCAGGTAAACCACTGCCCTCTGGTCCCCCAGATATGTGCCTGCAGCAGAAACATGCACGGGACAGGCAGTACGAGAACCCCTGAGGATCCTAGAGCAACCAGCTGGCCCCTAACTGCCAGCCATCAGACCGTGGACTCAGGGAAGGAATGGCAGCCTTCCTTGGGAAAAACACTGAACATGTCAAAACATCAAGGCTTTTGACTGTGAATGGAGAAAAGGGCGGCTCACGATGGTGGCAATTAATATGCCCAATTTTTCCACACAAAGCTGTTCCAAATCTGTCTCAAGCTGTTTCTTATTAAGCTCTTTAACATTAAAAATGTTCCATATTTAAAGCTGAGGTGGGTGCAAACACTGGCGGGGATGGTGGGCGGGGGGGGGGGGCACTGATGCTCGCCCACCAGTAAAAGCCAGGTTTTTTCAGGAGGGGCAGCTGGCCTCAGCCATCAGGTACCTGGCATTGTACCCTGCCCGGCCGAGGTGGGTGACACGAGGCATTACACCTGAGCTCTGCCCAAGGTCACGTCCCCACTCCCCTCTCTGCACTCACTCTCCTTTTGTGATTTTTCTGGCTCAGGGGTCTGCTAACCAGGGCTGCGGCCCACTCCAACCCACCGCCTGTCTCTGTACAGCCTGCGAGCTAAGAATGGCACTTACATTTCCAAATGGTTGGAGAAAAAGAAAATCAAAAAAAGATAATGTTTTGTGACATGTGAAAATGATATGAGATTCAAGTTTCAGCATCCACGAATAAAGTTTTATTGGCACACAGCCACGCTCACTCATTGACATATTGTCTCAGGCCACGGTCCCCGCCCCCACAACTCAGAGCTAAGCAGCTGGGAGAGACGCCACAGCCCACAGAGGCTAAACATGTACTATCTGGCCCTTTACAGAAAACGCGTGCCGAGCCCTGTTTTAGATAAATAGTGGTACTGGAAGGAAGATGGGTGAGGGTGGGGTGTGCCGCAGGCTTCAGCACAATTTGATTGGAATAAGGGTTTGAGGATAGTTTTGGACTAAATGTTTGTGTCCCTCCAAATTCATATATTGAGCCCTAACCCCCCAAGGTGATGGTCTTAGGAGGTGGAGCCGCTGGGAGGTGCTGAGGTCATGAGGCTGGAGCCCTCGTGAGTGGGGTTACAAGTGGGATTATAAAAGGCTCCCCCAGAAGCTCCCTCACCCTACCTGCCGTGTGAGGACACAGCGAGAAGGCCGCCAGCCATCTATGAGCCAGGAAGAGAGGCCTCACCAGACACTGAACCTGGTGGGGCCTGGGTCTTGGGCTTCCAGCCTCCAGAAAGCTGTGAGCTTTAAACGTCTGTTGTTTAGAAGCCACCCATCTATGGGACTGTCATAGCAGCCCAAACGAACTAAGACAGTCTGGGGACACAGTCCCAGAGAGCAGTCTCCAGGCTCTCGGCCTCACATGGAAAGGTGCTGGCTTGGGTAGTAGATGGCCATCAGCTGTGACTAGTTGGCCATCAGCTGTTACCTGTTGGCCGTTAGCCACTGATATAACTGCCATGGCTACACTAGCAAGCGCGGATTGCAGCTAGCAGTGAGGTTGGTTGGCAGAGAAGTAGACGGCAGATTGCAGCTTGTGTGGCTCCCACTTCCTGTGTCTCCAACCAGCCGCCAGTGAGAATATAGTGGTATGACTCCCCCATCTATGGCTCCGTGGGTGTTCCTTTTTGGCCTCACCATGTCCTGCGTTCTTATGTGGGGAGCGGGAGCTGTGACCCCACATGACAACAGGGATTAAGGGGGCAGGAGGAAGGCATCCCTAGACGTCCTGGCCACTGGCTGTTGTCCTTTGTGCCTACAGGAGGGAGCGGTGGTTCTGAGAATGTCGGGAATAACTTTCACACCTGTGCAGACTGGCTCAGCACAGGTGAGTAACTCCCCTCAGCTGAGTGGAGCGGGTGACAGCGGCAGATTCCAATCTGTACCAACAATGTGTGTGAGCGTCCTGGGGCTGATGTCACAAAGTACCACAAACCAGGTAGTTTCAAACAACACACCTTCTCTCCCAGTTCTGAGAGCCAGAGGTCTGCAGTCAGCATCAGCGGGGCTGGCTCCTTCTGGGGGCCTCTGCCAGCTGCAGGGGGTGCCCGGGCTTCCTTGGTTTGTGGCTACGTCCTCCCAATCTCTGCCCCCATGGTCACATGGCCTTCCTTTGTCCCTGCGTCTTCTCCCCGTATAAGGATACTTGTCATTGAATTCAAAAACCCACCCAAGATGCAGGATGAGCTCACGCTGGGATCCTTATGTTGATTCCATCTGCAAAGTCCCCTTTTTCCAGATAAAGTCCCCTTCAAAGGTTCTGGAGTTGGGTCTTGAACACAGCTTTGGGAGACCGCGTGGCAGACGGTAGAAAGCTGGGTCCCACACGGAGCCGTTGAGAGAACTCTGTCCTTTCACTTACCAGTCCAGTCACCGTTCTCTTCCCACAACCCTGCACATGGGCCACTCAAGTGACCTTCTCCACTGTTTCTGACCCCAGGGTCATTCTCCATCTTGGGGTTCGGGCCACCTGCTGAGAAAGGTCCAGTCCACACTTTCTCTCAGGTCCAGACACCTCTAACTGGACGAACAAACCTGACACCAGCAGCCACACCTGTAGAGCTGGAGGCATTGGAAGTAGCTCCTTTCCAAGCGGCTCACTCACAGCACTGGTGGTGTCGCCCCTGCCTGTAACATGGGAAGGCACATCCTTCTGGGGACGTGTCCGCTGACGGACGCTGACTCCGGACCAGTGTCCAAACACTGCAGACATCTCCTGCACCTCTGCTCTGGCTGCCACAGGCATTGGAGGGACACGCGGACCTGGAAGTCAGCCCAGACAAAGTTGGGGAGAGTCTGGAGCCCTGAGCTGCCTCCCAGACCCTGGCACTGCCCCTACATGACCTTGGCAACCGCTTACCCCTTCGTCTGGAGAGCAGAAGGTTTAATCTGGAATGTCATGGAGATCCTGGCTTCAGACCCACCGCCAAAGGCAACCAGCACCCAGGACGGACACTTGGGCTCACTGAACACCCAAAGCGGAGATGACAGGCTCAGGAAGTGGAGAACCTCAGGCGGCACACAGCCGTGCCTCTGTCTGCTCCCAGCCCCCAGTTCTGGTCCTGTGCACTCCCGGCTGCACTGTGACCTCCAAACCCCGAGTGTAACCTCCCTGATTTCAGCCAGTTCCAGGGAGGTGCTTTTCCTTGCACCTGGTAGGAATTTGGACTCACAGTGTCTGACTCCGAGGTCAGAGCACAGGCGGGTGGCAGCTGCTAGAGCTTTCTGTCTCAATGAAAAGTGTCCTGGGCCTTGGGGACTGCAGCTGGCATGGTCAGAAAGTTGAGGCACGCAGACGCGGCTCTTGGGCCAGTCCTGCCTCCTGTGGGCTGTGTGACACTGGGGTGATCCCTTGACGTCTCTGAGCCTTGGAGCCCTCTGTCATAATGCCCTCCCTCTCCAGAGCCCACTGTGAGAAGTAAATGAGGTAACATGGGTAGGTACTGAGAGCGCCGTGTCTGACACACCTGACACACCAGTGCTGGGCATGCACAGGGGAGGATGAGACTGAGGAGGCAGAGGAAGTCGGGAGTGCAGGAGGACGGGGACCTGGCAGCGGAGGGCCTGAGGGAGGGAGGGAAGCAAGAGGGGCCTGGGGTCCCCAAGCAGCCTGGGTCTCACACCTGCCTCTGGTGTCACCAGCTTGCCTCCCTCAGGCTCCTCCCAGCAAACCTATTGGCCTGACTGGTGTGGGCCGGGCTTCTGCCTCTGACAGCCCTGACCTCGGGCAATGTGGGGTGCACAGCAGATTGCAAAGCCCCGACCTTGGACGATTTGACCCTGGAGGGGTGGGCCTGGGGGTAGCTTTAAGACTTGGATTTGGAGGCGGTGGTCTCAGGGGCTGCTCCTTGTGAAATGGGGGTGACAATGCATAGTTCACCTTCGTGCTCTGTTTGGAGGAGATACCACTTGTGAACCATCACAAGTTTTCTCAAAGAAAGGGTGTTCTTATCACTGACCCAAGCCTGCCCACCTCCATTCATAACTCGCCCTGAATCAACACTCATCCACCCGCCCCCGCCACTGTGTCACTTCAGCACTAAGAGCTGGAAGCAGAAAGTTTGCTGAATGGTGGTTTTCTCCCTCTTTTATTTTTTGCCTGGGAGAAAATGTCCTGACAGCACGGTTTACCGATGCCCGTGACTTTCATTTCAGCCACATCACAAAAAGAACAGGATGCCCTGGTGTCACCTTCCGGGCTGCTCCCCACCTGGAATGTAAATGTCTTTCTGTCACCTCCTGTGAGGCGTGACAACGCTGCAGCTCCCCCGCCCCCCATCCGCCCCCAGAAGACAGTTGTCGTCAGCTGCTCACAGATGCTGCAGATGTAATGCAGGAGTTAGAATAGCCCTTCCGCCTCTCTGGCCTCCTTCCTGCCATCCTACAGCCCAACGCCTGTCCTCCCTGCCCCCCAGCAGGTGGCCCAGCTGGAGGCCACTCAGCCTGGACCTGGGAGAAGGCTCACCACAGAGGAAGATCTGAGCTGAGTTTGCAGGACGTGACAGAGTGTCCTGGAGACTCCAGCGGACGGTCTCTCACTGTATGCTAGACAGTCGGCCTCCTGAGGGCTCTTTCTTCTCCTTACGCTAAGATGTGCTTGCGACACCAGTAGGGGGATAAGCTCAGCCTTTTGGGGACCAGGCAGGACCCACGGGGCTGCTCTCTACAAACCACCAGATGTGTGGGTTTCCCACACCAAGTGATTCTGCGACCCGGCCACCACCCTCCAGTTCAGTTCAGTTCCGACAGTGTCCGCCTGGGGTTAGTGTCAGGCCCGCAGGTGAAGGGCTCCGTCCCACGGGACTGCCCCCACTTCAGATGCCCCCACTTCAGATGCCCATCGAAAGTTCAAGGCCGCCACCCGTGCTTCTGACCGGCCAGTTACAAGGCAGGGGCTCCACAACCCCCTCCTCAGGTTGGATGATTCGCCACAACAGCTCACACTGCTCAGGGAAACACTTCATGTTATTTATTTATGACTGGATTTAAAAGGATACAGATGAACGTCTGGATGAAGAGATACTCAGGGCGGGTCTGGCAGGGCCGGAGCACAGGAGCCTCTGACCCGACGAGTTGGGGGGCGTCACCCTCCTGGCATGTAGATGTGTTCACCAACCTGGAGTCTCCCCAGACCTCAGGCCTTAGGGATTTCCACGGAGGCTCCTCACATAGACGTGATCAGTGTTCTGCAGCCCCTTCCCCTCTCTGGAAGATGGGGGTGGGGGTGGGGCTGAACGTGCCAAGCTTCGAATAATTAGGACTTGATTGTTCTGGTGACCATCCAGGAGCCCACACAGAGTCATCTCATTAGAACAAAAGATGCTCCTGTCACTCAGGAAATTCCAAAGGATTTAGATTGTCTGTGCCAGGAGCCGGTGGCAGGGACCAGTATACATCCATTTTCTGTGATGTCACGGTCGGAGGCTATAGGTAGAACCCCACACACAGGTGGAATCCTGCAGAGGCTGCCCTGTATCTGGCTCACGTCACTTAATACACGGTCCTCCAGGTTCGCCGTGTCGTAACATGTCGCAGGCCTCTCTTCCTTAGCTCAGACTGAATTACATTCCGTTGTATGGATCGCCCACATGTTTTCATCCATTCATCTATTGATGGGCATCTAGGCTGTGCCCACATCTTGGTTACTGTGATACGGGGCATCCAAACTACTCAAACGCACTGAAGCGAAGAACGGACTGGTGGCTTTTTAGGGGTTGGGGGTCGGGGCTGGAGAGTTCTTCTTCAGTGGATGTGATGCTTCAGGGATGCCAGGTGACTCAGTTGTCGCTACAGCAGGGCCACGCTTAACCCGTGTGGTGCAGGTAACATCTGCTAAGAGGGCAGATCTCAGGGTACGTGCTCTGACCCGATAAATAAAATATCCATGGGCTCCTTCAGGTCCCAGCAGGAACGCCGTGGGCACCGACTCCCCCCACCCTACGCGGACCCAGGCCTGGAGCCTTGAGTCCGCGCATTAACCTCTAACTCACGCTGGAAACTCCAGCCTCAACAGTGTTTCCTCTTTGATCCGAATCGCACTCACATGCCTGGCTTCCTTGACTCTGTCCGTCTGTGTCTAGGATACTGGCTCCAGCAGGAGCAAATCTGTTAAGAACGAAAAACCTTACCCTTGGGGGTCCTACAATGACCACTTTGTCAGTATCTGAGCCCCTGACGAGCAGACCTGCCCCCGCTCATTGAAGAAAATGCTCCTTTCCTCACAGAAATGAACGGCCACCGATCAGGGACGGTAATGTCTCAGCTATAGTCTTGCCCACTCCGTCCAGCCCAGAGAACCTGCACCTGGGGTCCCACCTCGGAAAGTACAGGCCCTCCTTATCCGTGGGTTCACACTGAACCAATCGTAGACCGAAAGTATTTGGAAAAAAATAAGTTACATTGTTGCTTCCATATGTGAACAGACTTTTTGTTTGTCACTATTCCCTAAACAATACAGCACAACCGCAGCATAATACAATTAACATTCTCACTGGAGTAGGTATTGTAAGTAATCTATACGTGGGAGGATGTCGTGGGTTTTAGGCAAATACTCTGCACCATTTCTTATAAGGGACCACAACACCCTGGGACGTGGGTATGCGAGGGGGTCCTGGAAGCCATCCCACGTGTGAGCTCTGAGTGCGGGGAAGCATGGCACACATTTCCTCTGGTCTAGAGCAACATTCAGGCTGGGGAGGCGGGCAGAGAGCTCTGAATATTCATGACATGCAAATCGCAGGAAATGTGACCGTCAGCCATTCGCCTGCTCCCTCTCTCGTCCCCACAGCCTCCTCCCAAGCCCCCTGCCTTCTTCATAAGGTCGTGCTTCCCCCGCTGTTGAAGCTGTTCCAGGTGACCAAGCTCTAGATGTGACAAGGTGCTCAAGGAGAGCTGTCGTGGAGGCATGACTTGTCTTCCTTGGGGGCACTGCAGCTAACACCACGCTCAGGGCAGAAGGTCAGCTGATATTGCTTTCGTGAGGTTCTGATGGTTCCCGAGCAGCAGCTGTTAGGGCATGAGTGGCTTTCCTCTATCTCCTGCCACTTGTCACTTAGTTTTCTTTATCGTATTTCAAACCTTGAAAGTCAGAAAGGTGGAGAGGCACCGGAGCTGGTGATTCTCCCTCCTTCCCTCTGTCGCACTCATCTCGTGGCGATTTGGGGAAATGCCAAGAGAGCCCAGCCATGCGATTTGGGTGGATTTATCCCAAGAAGGCCGTGCAGTCGGAAGGGGCCCCGTGCTTGCAGGGGCTGAGCCCACATGTGGCTTAATGCTCTGCTGTTGCCATCTTGAAATTATTCATGATTTTTGGGCGAGGGGCCCTGCAAATTAGGGAGCTGGTCCTGGTTTGACGGCCTGGACCGCAGCGTGGAAGGTGAAAGGAAAACCCTGCACCATGGTATAAGGAAACCGAGCGTCCGCTCCAGGCGGGGCCGGGGTAGCTGACTTCAGCTGTGATGACCCCACAGGGGAAACTGAGGAAGCCCTGAGCAAGGATCCATCCTCACCCTGGTGATCAGCCCTCCTACCTTCCACGCCCAAGGAGACTGTGGGTAATGAACAGTGGCAGTTCTCACCTCTGTCCCCATAGGTTGATAGAACCTAAAATAAATGGTAATGTCACTAACACATATGCAAATGTCACCTGCTCAGAATTCAATGAGTCGGTTTCTGCACAGATATATCTGTTCCACTGCAGATCTTATATGAGGTCTGACAGTTAAGTTTGAGATCTTGTTGCAGCGATGTTGCTAACCTGTTTTGATATCAGAGGGATTATTCATTATGAATTTGTTCCAACTGGACAGTTAACCAGGTTTACTATTTGGAAGTGCTGGAAAGGCTGCGTGAAAAAGTTAGACGACCTGAACTTTTTGCCAACAATTCATGGCTCTTGCATCACAACAATGCACCAGCTCACAGGGCACTGTCTGTGAGGGAGTTTTTAGCCAGTAAACAAATAACTGTATTGGAACACCCTCCCTGATCACCTGATCTGGCCCCCAGTGACTTCTTTCTTTACCTGAAGATAAAGGAAATACTGAAAGGAAGACATTTTGATGACATTCAGGACATCAAGGGTAATACGACAACAGCTCTGATGGCCATTCCAGAAAGAGTTCCAAAATTGCTTTGAAGTGTGGACTAGGCGCTGGCGTCAGTGCATAGCTTCCCCAGGGGAGTACTTAGAAGGTGACCATAGTGATATTCAGCAATGAGGTGTGTAGCACTTTTTCTAGGATGTGTTCACGAACTTAATTGTCAGACCTCATATAAGGTTCTCATTTAAATTTTCTCAGTGGCTCCCTAATGCCTTTGGCAGCCAATTGTTAAAACTCAGCATGTGATCACATATCATGCATTGCATTTAGTTGACATGTCTCTTTTCTAATTACGTATAGAAGAGCTCCCCTGGTTTATTGTCTGTGTATTTATCTTTGTTGTAGTAACATATACAAAGCATTGTTAAATTTACCAGTTGGACTATTTTAAGTGAACAGTTCAGAGGCATTAAGTACAAATGCTTTGTTGTGCAGGCGTCACCACCATCATCTCTAGAACTCTTTTTGTTTCCTCCACATGAAACTCTGTCCTCATTAAATACTTACTCCACATCCCCCTCCCCCAGCCCCTGGCACCACCATCTACCCTCCGTCTTTGTGGGTTTCACTCCTCTAAGTAACTCATGTGAGTGGAATCACACAGTGTTTGTCTTTTTGTGTCTGGCTCATTTCACTGAGCAGAACGTCATCCAGGTCCATCCATGTTGCAGAGTGTCAGGACCTCCTTCCTTCTCCAGGCTGAGTAATATTCCACCAGGCAGACGGACGACACGTCGCTTACCCATCCAGCTGCCCATGGACACGGGGTGGCCTCCCCCTTTTGGCGATTGTGAATAATGGTCTGTGTACATGGGTTGCCACGTATCTGTTGAAGCCCCTGCTGTTCGTTCCTTTGGGTCTGCCCCCAGAAGTGGGATTGCTGGGTCACGTGATAATTCCATGGTCACTGCTCACAGTGGCTGCTCTGTGACATCCCACAGCAGTGTGCAGGGCTCCGGCCCCCCCACACCTTTCCCAACACTTGTGATGTTCTTTTCCTGGTTTTTTGTTTGTTTTAGAATGACCTTCTTACTGGCTGTGAAGTGGTATCTCCTTGTGGTATTTTTTTTAATGACTGACATTTTGAAGCCTCAGGACCACTGCTTTGTGGCGGGCCCCACTGCCGGGATTTTTCTGCCTGTTTCCTCAAAGCTGAATTCAGTCTAAGCATTTTCCCCCCGATGCTGCGGACACGATATTGGTCTGCTCCATTACTGGTCCAAAGGTGCCACCAGATGTCTGCAGTGAAAGCCGCTCCCCACCATAGGGGTCACAGGGAGGCTGTGAGTGGCTGCTCCGTGATGGGGCAAGTGTCGGGCTCACCACAGCTCCTGCCAGAGCCAGCCTCAGTGGGTGGCCTGTGCTCTCACCAGTGGTACAACAGCGGCTGCAGATCAGCAAGGTTCTAATCTCATCCTTCCTGCAACACCTACTACCTATTTGCTGTCTCTTTCTACAAAATACTGTGTCGCCACAACCTTATTTTGAGTATCGGTAGGGACTCGTGGAGTTTTAATCTCAGTGTCTTATAACGCCGCCCGTCATTTTTCCAGCTGTCCGACAGGAGCCCTGCAAGCTGGTCCTGTGTCCTTCTGACACCTCATTGCCTTGCTCTCTGGGGACCCCCGAGCTCAGCTGTTTTCCAAGGAGCCCTGGCTCCTCTTAGTGGGGACCAGTATTTAGACACGGAGATGGGAGTGGGCACTGGGCTGTTCTTTGCTTTCCAGACCTTTCAGGGAAGGTTTTTGAAGAAATCAATGGACGGTGTTTAGATTTTTCGGAGTCCTTTTAACCAAGTTGTGTAACAAGGCTGTTACAAAGGAATTAAAGTGTCCTCGAGGCAAACAACGTTTTGTCCCACCTAGAGAACGGTGGTAGAGGCAAAAGAATACTAGACAGTCTTTATATGAAGTGACAAGATGGAGTCTCCCAGGAATCAGTGCTGAGATCAGACGCATTTGAAATGTTGCCAGTTTTCCAAAAGCGTCACTGTGCAGTCATTTCTTCACATTGGGAAGTGACACTAAACATTTGTCTCAGGTAAAAGCTGCAAGCCCACAGGACGGATGGGGAGCAGGTTTCACAAGGTGATAAAGTGGGCAGAACAGTAGTACGGGGGCTCTGGTGCCAGCAAGCACAAAGCAACACTTTGGGGGGAAACAACCCAAGCTCCCCTTTGAAGGGACAGCGCTGAGCCATCAGTTATAACCCCAGAATGAGACGTCACCTTTGATAAAAGTGGTGGTGTCATCTCCACCAGCACTCCTGAGACAGAGTTACTCCCCCCCCCCCCCGTGTCCCCCTGGAATGTGGCCAACAGCAGCACGGTCGGGCTGTGGATGTCACAAACAGCACCACCGACTATGAGCCCTATGGGGACAGAGGCCCAGAGAGCAGGTTCCAGGCTCTCGGCCTCACGTGGAAAGGTGCTGGCTCGGGTAGTAGATGGCCATCAGCTGTGACCAGTTAGCCATTGGCCACTAATATAACTGCCGCAGCTGAGCTGGCAAGCGCAGATTGCAGTTAGCAAGGGGTTGGTTAGTTGTCAGGGAAGCGGATGGTGGGTTGCGGTTAGCAAGTAAGGTTGGTTGGTTGACAGAGAAGCGGGCGGCAGGTTGAGGACCGTGTGGCTCCTGCTTCCTGTGTCTCCAACCCGTCTGCCAGTGAGACTATAGTGGTCTGACTCCCCTACCTATGGCTCCGTGGGTGTTCCTTTTTGGCCTCACCATGTCCTGCGTTCTTATGTGGGGAGCGGGAGCAGAGACCCCGCGTGACAAGCCCTTAGAGGGTTATTTGTTAGGCATCTACACTGGGCCAGTCCTGGAGGAACAATGAAGAACAACCCAGACTAAGCAAACAAACCCAACGAGGCCTCCATGGAGCTTGGAGTCCAGGGCTGGAGGCAGGCGCCTGGCGGTCACAGCAGATGCCAGGGCTCGCGGATGCCAGCTCAGGTCCTGCACAGGAGGGGCTTCCTGTGGGAGTGGGAGCTGACGGTCCCTGAGGCCAAGGCTGGGTGCTACACGAAGGCAGGATTATGCCGAGACATGAAAGATGAGAGGGGATGGACAGTGCTCCAGGCCGGACAACAGCATGTGCAAAGGCCCTGAGGCAGCGGTGGAGAATACAGAGCATGGGAGACAAAAAAGGTCCCATGAGGAGAACAGAGAGTGGCAGGAGATGATTGTATAAAGGAAGCAAGGGTTGGTTTAGTAAAATTAAATTGAACTCAGGGGGCACATGATGTTGTTTTAAGTATATTTAAGAAGGTAATGGAGTGCTGGGTGGACACTTATTTCCCACTTCTGATGTTTACTCTTATTTGGGGGGGGGGTCTCCATTTCATACAACACTGTGACCTCCTGCTACAGACTGAATGTGAACCCCAAATTCCTATGTGGAAGCCCTCGGTGTGATGTTATTTGGAGGTGGGGCCTTTGGGAAGTGTTAGGGTTGTCGGAAGTCATGAGGGTGGGGCCCACGATGGGGTTAGTATCCTGACAAGAAGAGGAAAAGACTAGAGCTCTGCACCACATGAGGACACAGCGAGAAGGTGGCCGTCTGCAAGCCTGGAAGAGAGCCCTCACCAGGAACCACATCTGCTGGCCCCTTGATGTGAGATGTCCCAGCCCCCAGAATGGCAAGAGATAGATTTTTGTTTAAGCCACCAAGTCTAGGGTATTTGTTATGACAGCCCGAGTTGATTGAGATGCCTTAAATTTGGGGAGGGCAGGTTCTGCCCCAAGGCAGAGGCCTGTCGATGTTCAGGCCACTGTGACTTGTAAGTAAGGCCGTGGGATTCGGGGTCACAGAGGGTTCATGGCTGCCCTTCACCTGAGACCATGCGTGATAAAGCTGGCGTTTTGTTCTCCATCCGCCTGACCCTTTCTTTATCCCAGAATTGTTTCTCCACCTGGCTGGGGAAAGGAGTGTCATTTGTGGCTCCTCGAGGATCCCACGGTGGGGGCAGATGTGTAACTTGGCTATTTTGTGCAGGAGGCCAGAAGTTAGGAAAGCAATAGGGGGATCTTAGCGTCACCCCGGTAATGGATGGGGGACGTGGAGTTCAGTGATGATGGTGGAGACAGAGTTTGGCTGGGTCAGAGCACAATCCAGGAGGCCAGCGGGAGGATTTGGTCCTGTTAGTGGTGGGTCAGACCCATCCGAGGCTTCTGCATAAACGTGAGAAGGCGCCCTGGGGGTGACCCTGGCCAGGTGGGGCATGGAGCTGCTCCTCCCTCTGCTGCACAATATGTCCTGTGTTTCTACCTTGTCCCTGGAGTGGTTCTAGAAGCGGGGACCACAGTGACAAATGAGCTAAGCAGCTATACTCTTGGGGGGGCGGGGGGGGAAGACAGACTATAAACAGACAAGTCGGTAAGCCACACAATCTCTGGCGGTGATGGCGGCTTTGGAGGAGAGTCACGATCCTGAGTTTGGAATTGCGCCCTTGAGCCTGAGGCGTCTTAGAAATCTTTAAGGGGGACACCGAGGGCCACCAGCCGCGTCTCCTTCTTTATCCGGGTGCCCACCCAGCTCCTGCGGCTGGTGGATGGGTTTATGTTTATTGAATTAAATTGAATTCAGGAGGCAAGGGGTGTCGTTTTAAGTAAATAAAGGTCACGGGTGAAGTCTCCCTGGAAATGAGAACCGTCCCTGAGGAGGTGATGACCTTTACGTGTCCTGGGGCCCTGGTCTGGTTGGGATCAGACTAGTTAGAACAGCGCAGCTTAAAGAGAGACCTGCTTCTTGGTGTAACCACCACAGCTGGGGTGGGGTCGGCCCCAGACTCCGTTGCACAACACAGCAAAGGGACTTTGGTTTACATTGTTCTTCGTTCACATTTTCCCTGAAAGACATTTCAGGTAAAGATGAAGCATCAGGGTAGGTTTTGGGTCCTCCACTCTCCCCTTGTCACAAATTCTCCTAAGCCACACTCATATCAAGGCCGAGTTTGCTCTAAGTGCTTTGCATGAACTATAAAATTAATATGTAATATAAGGTCAGCATAATAATTACTCCTATTTCCACAGGGAGAAACCGAGGCACAATAGGAGAAGTAGCTTGCCCAAGGCTGCACACCTAGTCAGTGGTAGAACCTGAGTTTGAACCTAGGTTCAATTCTGGCAGCAGAATGAACACTATGTCACTTGTCTAAGTACCAAGTGGCCCCCAGCGATCACACCGCCCTGAGTACCGAGCTGCACACCGCCCACTGAGAAGCATGTCGGTTCACTTACAACATGTCCCATCGTCATCACTTCATTGACTCTATATCTCGCTGCCCAGAGAGCTCAACGTTTTTCGTAACTTTGGAAATTCGTGTTGACTTCCTCCTCCAGGTCCGTAATGAAGGAGAGAACTCATGTGTGTCTTAGCAAAGACGTCTGGGAATCTTACTTTGGGTATTTTACATCTTGGGGTTCCCAAGTTTTGGGGAACTTTCCCAAGTTTTTCTTGTTGTGTTTAGCGGGTGACATCTTCAATTTTCCCTGATCTGGGTACACCCTTCCAAAGAAGTCCAATAAAGTCATAAAACTGCACCGAGCACAGTGAGCACACCTAGCACTGAGAGTCCTACCGCACGTCATCGGGACTTCCCGTAGGGTTAAAATTAAGTATAAAGCTCTTAATATGGGCTCCCAGCACCTCAGGGACGGAGGGGACGCACACACCAAAACAGGACCTGATTTAAGAATTTCTTCGGGAACGTCACAGGAAGCCCTC
Source organism: Rhinolophus sinicus (assembly GCF_036562045.2). Taxonomy (NCBI): domain Eukaryota; kingdom Metazoa; phylum Chordata; class Mammalia; order Chiroptera; family Rhinolophidae; genus Rhinolophus; species Rhinolophus sinicus. The sequence continues at coordinate 6,089,459 of NC_133756.1, forward strand.
CTCTGGTTTCTGCCCATCGCCCGTCCTGGAGGAGACACTCAGAGCACAGTTGTCCCACACGAAGTGACAAATGTTTTCTGAGCAGCATTGTGATATTGTGGTTGATAAGAAATGTTCCCCTCTCTGCACAGAGCTCCTAAACCCTTGGTGTCCTAAGCAATGAAAGTCATGAGTGTCTTTTGTTATGTTAGTGAGGTGACTGGAACCACACCTGGTGATGGCGGCTGGATGCCACTTGGAGCCAACCATGTGGTTAGAGGGTTGAAACTTTCTGTTGCACCCTTCCCCCCAACCCCCATGCTCCAGGAGGGGAAAGGGGCTGGAGGTTGAATCAATCTCCAATGGCCAATGAATTAATCAACCATGTCTGTGTAGTGAAGCTTCCATAGAAACCCAAAAGGGCCAAGAGCTTGCAGGTTGGAGAACACATCCAAGCAGGGAGGGGACGCACCCCAACTCCACAGGACAGAAGCTGCTGTGCTCGGGACCCTCCCTGACCTTGAACTATGTGTCTTCATCAGGCTGTTCACCTGTGTCCTTCATCACAGCCCTTAATAAACTGATAAATGTAATTAAGTGTTTCCCTGAGTTCTGAGAGCCACTTGAATAAATTAATGGAACCCGAGGAGGGGGTCGCAGGAACCTCTGACTTACAGCCAATGGGTCAGAAGCACAGGTGACAACCTGGACTTGCCATCGGCCCGAGGTGGGGTGGGGGCAGTCTCGTGGGCACGGAGCCCTTCACCTGTGGGATCTGACACTGCCTCCAGGTAGAAGTGTCAGAATTGAATTAAATGGTAGGACAGCCAGCTGGTGTCGCAGAGAACTGCTTGGTGGGGAGGAAACCCTCACACATCTGGTGGCAGAAATGTAATGTTCTATGTGAGAGTAAAGAAAGGCTCACGAGGAAGAAACACATCGCAGAGAGGAAGTGGCTTTTTTCCCTACTTAGGAAAGGGAAAAAGCTGACTTTTCTGTTTCCTTTATGAGCACACATGCACACGAGCTGCAGGGGACACTGGGGTAAAGAAAACAAGCCGAGGAAGCTCTCATGCAGCTTATGCCTTGATACAGGAGGCTGAGAATACATGAAAGAGCACACAGATTGGGTACCAAGTGGTCATGATGTTTCAAGGCAGAATAAGGCAGGAGGAGGGTGGGAGAGGACAGAACAGCACCATGTGGACGGGAGGGTTCAGGGAGGGGGCTGAGGAAACGGCCTTTGAGCGGAGGGCTCAGACTGCAGGGCAAACCCCCACCCATCACCCCAGGGACAGAAGGGGGTGTTGTGGGGGACAGGGAAGGCTCTCCTTGTTCATCTGCATTTGGTAGATGGTTTTAACATGCTTTTATGTTCCTGGAGGTCATGGCTTTTTTTCTGGCTCTGCTTTTTACAGCAGTTCTCGTTAACACTGAGAAAAACCATCATAGATTTGGGAAAAGGTCAAAGAGCATGAAAAACAAATGGCAGAGAGGATGTGAGAGCTTCCATGGGAATATATAAATATTTAAAGAGGAGGCAGCCAAGTACAAATAGTGCCAGCACGCTCTGTCTCAGCGTCCTCACCATGGTCGTGGTAACTAAGGACCTCCTTAAATGTTCCTTTATATCAAATCTTGCAGATATTCGCCAACTCTTAAGAAATTCTCTAGGGAAAAGCAGCTTCCAATCAACCCCAGCTCGTTAACCAACAGGAGTGGTCATACTAAAACTAAGTGGCCCAGAGGAATTTGGACCAACGAACGGAGTCCTACCAGGCTGTTAAAGGGAAGATGGGGTCCTACCCCGCCATCCGGGGTGACGACGTAGGGAAAGTAACTTGCAAAGCCCGTTTCGTTCCGCTGTTAGAGACAGGACCTCAGACTGGACGCAAAATTCGTTCAATTCAACGTAGCCACGTGCTGTCTTCTAAAGCTCTTTCCACATTCAGTCATTTTGAATAATTTTTTTCTTTAGCCGTATTTCTGACAAGGAGTTTCATGACAAAGAGTCGGGCAGGAAGGAAGCCGAAATCCTTGGAATTTCCGCAGTTACCGGAGCGTCTTTGCTACTCAGGGGCCTCTGGGGTCACACCCGAGTTTACGCTGGACGGGTGACGTGGCTCAGGATGGGGGCTGATCACAGGACGCTCAACGTGACTAGAGGATTGGGGGGCTGCAGTGAGGTGCCGTCAGCCCGACCTCTGGAAGGGGAGGTGGATGAAGGCTGAGTGTGGTCGTGTGGTCAGAGGGCCACCCGTGCACAAGATGAAACCGCAGTAAAGACTTTGGGCACCATGATGACGTCACGCTTCATGGTTACTGGGCTCCTTGATGTGCCAGGAGGTGACACCTCCTGAGCCCATGGGACAGGGCTTGGAAGTTCCATGTTTAGAGACTCCTCAGGCCTCTCCCTCTGTCCTTCATGTGTCTGTTGCTGAGTTGTATCCTTTATGATACAACTACAAGCGTACGTGGGGCACTCTTTGGTTCTCCGAGTCATTGCAGTAGACAGTCTAACCCAAGGGGGTCCTGGGAACCCCCAAATTTGTAGACAGTTGGCTAGGTGTGTGGGCAACCTGGGGATCCCCAAAGTGGGGCTGAGCTGAAGTGGGGCCTTCTTAGGAAGGACTGGGCCCTTCGCCGGTGGGGTCTGCACTAACTCCGGGTGGTCAGTGCCAGGCTGACCGCAGCACACCAGCTGGGGCGGGCACAGAATCAAGCTGATGACGTTCGAGCGTGTCCCCACCGGGTACATGTCCCCGCTGGGTGCAGCATGTGATTCAGTGTGCCAACTTCATCACAATGGCTGGACGGGCTCCAGAAGCCATGATGGGGAAATGATATGGAGCTGGGCACACAAATTGAGCAATTATCTCCCAATCAGAATCAATTCATCTTGTCATCACAAAGGCCTGGATGGGAAAGGGCACTTTTAGCAGGCTGAAAGCTTCCCGGGACACAAGGGACACGTCTGGGGAGTCATGTTCACTGGTCATGGAAGGGAAAACGCTCTCCGTCAGGGGAATGAGCCCCCAGCCCACCTGGGTTTCCGAACGCTTTGCTCAGGATGAGTTCGTGTTTCCGCAGCGTCAGCATTTCTGGCCCCCTTTGGTACGTGGGAAGTCATGTGGATGAGGCCAGCAGGTCAGCCAGCAGAAACATTTATTTCCTGGTCCCTCTCTGCTTGTTAAGTCTTGTCTTATGAGTGTTTCTACGCTCCACACCTGACTACATCTCCAGTGGGAGTGCGTGCGTGCCCACACACATGCCGGCCTCACTCCCACGGGGCCATCAGCCTTCACGCAGCCGTCAGGTACACCCAGGGCCGCCCAGGGCATGTCTGCTCTGCTGGGACGTGGAACAACAGTTCCAAATGACTGAAGGTGGAAAGTGATTCCGCGTGGTGTGTAAAACATGCAGTCTGTCGGTGGGAAAAGTTGTCTACATCCAAGAAGACCTTGCCGTCCACTTTTCCACTTTGTCAGTGAATGGGGCTGGGAGGCAGCAGCCCCCAGTGGGGGTGGGGGAGCCTCACTTAGGAAGAACCTCACCTCCTCGTGTGTCAAGGTGACTTTTCAAGCGTTTTATATTCTCCTTACTTCCCAAGCTGGTGCCACTTCTGGACGGGGTGAGTGACAAGTCCCAGCAATTTATCACACGTCCTGCAACCTCTAGAGCAATCCATCAGCGACAGGAAATCAACAGAGCGGTGGCAATCTCACTGTTTCCCCACAGTGTATGTTTTATCAACTTCCCAGCATCTGGTCCTAATATCAATATCTGCTTTTATTCACTCATCCCTTTCAAAAGGCACTCACTTGATCTCAAGCACATAAACACTATAATTTTATGTACTTACCATGATATATGGTTCCTTTATTATAGTCCCTGTCTTCTAATAGACTCTATATATTATATATTTTACATACGTACATAAGAAGTCTGACAATTAAGTTTGTGAACTTGTTGCAATGATGTTGCTAACCTTTTTTGATATCAGAGGGATTATTCATTATGAATTTGTTTCAACTGGACAAACAGTTAACCAAGTTTACTATTTGGAAGCGCTGAAAAGGCTGCATGAAAAAGTGAGACGACCTGAATTTTTCACCAACAATTCATGGCTCTTGCATCACCACAATGCACCAGATCACACGGCGCTGTCTGTGAGGGGGTTTTTAGCCAGTAAACAAATAACGGTATTGGAACACCCTCCCTACTCACCTGATCTGGCCTCAGATGACTTCTTTCTTTACCTGAAGATAAAAGAAATGTTGAAAGGGAAACATTTTGATGACATTCAGGACATCAAGGGTAATACGATGACACCTCTGATGGCCATTCCAGAAAAAGAGTTCCAAAGTTGCTTTGAAGGGTGGACTAGGCACTGGCGTCAGTGCACAGCTTCCCAAGGGGAGGACTTCAAAGGTGACCGTAGTGATATTCAGCAATGAGGTGTGTGGCACTTTTTCTAGATGAGTTCGCGAATTTAATTGTCAGACCTTATATATGCATACACACGTACACATATGCATACACACACATGCAAATGTAATAGGCCTGCGTTGGTTAGTTCTGTTCATGTCTGTCATTCAACGCATTGCTTGTTTGTTTGTATTTTTGTTTGTTTGTTTCTCCAATCTCCACCCATAGCAATGCCTGACCTGTCACTGCCCCCGTTATAAAGTGTTTGGCTAAGAACTGGATGAGACAGAGGTGACCAAGGCCCAGTAACACCCTCAGCTCAAGGAGTTCTGGGGTCTGGTGGGAAAGGAAGGCAAGGGTGTTCGAGGTCTGTCTGGACTTTGTACAGGGACCACTGTTCATTCTTGAAACTCTGCAGAAACACTCAAACTGGGGAGGCAGGAAAGATTCATGTTAGCCCAGAGACTGCAAAGGATCCAGATGGGCAACAGCGAGGTTGCCCCAAGTCGGGGAGATGAGACGGAAATTCTAAATGGAGAAAGGAGCGTGAAGAAAGACCGCTCGCCCCCCTTCCTCTCCCGACCCCGCCTCCTTCCGTCCTTGGAACTGAAATAATCTTAGACACTAGAAACGATGGAATCATTTGTCTCCGTGTCACATCCACCATCTCTCCAAGCCCCAAAGGGCAGGGGGACGAGGCGCTGAGGATGAATGCAGACGGGGCATTCCGGTCTGCCCAGCCCCTGGGGAGAGCTCCAAGCGGAAGTCCAGGGAAGTGTTCCCCCACTTTGGGTGTGGATGTGAATTGTTGGGGCGCAAAAGGGGAAGGAAGACCAGAACTCCGGCCTTTGGGATTTCAGTCTCTCGACCCAGAGAGGGGACAGCAGGGGGCCGCCATGGGGGCCGGAGGGAGGAAAGCGGTCACCAGTTGAATACTGCTGTGCTGTCCCATGAGACAAGGACAAAAGTGCAACCATGGTCTCAGGCCATGTGGCATCGTGCTCTCCTCCAACCATCGGGAAGTGATGTGGGAACGGAAGGAGCAGGTGGGAGGTTGGGAGGCAGAACAGTGTGCCAGGCCAGTCTGCAGAGAAGGCTGGCTGGGAATGGAAGCAGAGAGAAGGGGAGACGTGGAAGGGACGGTGGGCCCGGGAAGAGGGGCGCCTCCAGAGAAAGGATGGATGCAGGAGAGGAAGGGTGTCGCATCAGGGACAAGTCTGTCCTGGGGGGGTGTCACCTGCAGCTGGGGCTGCCAACTCTCGCAAATAAAAATACACAAGGCACAGCCAAATTTGAGTTTTCAATAAACTACAAATTATTTTTTCGCATAAGTGTGTCCCATGCACTAGTTGGGGTATACTTATGCTGTAGTATATTATTCACTGTTTCTCTAAAACCCACATTTAACTGGTGCCCTGTGTTTTGTCCATCAACCTTATCACATTCAGAGTTTGCCTGTGTAGCAGGCATGGTGCTTCTTCCATCAGACATTCATTTATTCATTCAACTGCTATTTAGTGTGCACCTACTATGTACCAGACCTTGATCTGGGGATACAGCCATAGTAAGACCAGCAAAGCCTCTGCCTGCTTGGGGAGACAGACAGTGAACACACAAACACATTCAGAAAATTAAAGCAGGTTAAACGAAGTAAAATGTAACATACGAGGTCTGACGATTAAGTTCACGAACTCATCCTGGAACAACTGCTACACACCTCACTGCTGAATGTCACTAAGGTCACCTTCGAAGTCCTCCCCTTGGGAAGCTATGCACTGATGCCAGTGCCTAGTCCACCCTTTAAAGCCATTTTGGAACTTTTCCTGGAATGACTATCAGAGCTGTCGTCATATTACCCTTGATGTCCTGAATGTCATAAAAATGTCTTCCTTTCAATATTCCCTTTATCTTCTTATGAAGAAAGAAGTCATTGGGGCCAGATCAGGTGAGTAGGGAGGGTGTTCCAATACAGTCATTTGTTTACTAGCTAAAAACTCCGTCACAGACAGTGCCCTGTGAGCTGGTGCATTGTCGTGATACAAGAGCCATGGATTGTTGGCAAAAAGTTCAGGTCGTCTAACTTTTTCATGCAGCCTTTTCAGCACTTCCAAATAGTAAACTTGGTTAACTGTTTGTCCAGTTGGTACAAATTCATAATGAATAATCCCTCTGATATCAAAATAGGTTAGCAACATCGTTGCAACAAGTTCGTATGAACTTAATTGTCAGACCTTGTATCCAAAGGAAGTGGAAGCAGGACCGTAAAGGAGCTCTCACTTCTGCGTGGGATCTGAAAGCATCAGACTCATAGAAGCACAGAGCAGACTTGTTGGTTGCCGGGGGCTGGCGGACGGGAAATGGGGAGACGCTGGTCAGTGGGTCTGGGCCTTCAGTCACTAGGTGAGTAAGTTCTGGAGACCTCACGGACCAGCATCATGACCACCGTTACCATATTGTAAACCTGAAATCTGCTGAGGCCGTCGAAGTAGGTGGTCTCCCCACACACAGCGTGTGGTAACGATGCGAGGTGACCTGCCCAGGATGTTCACTGTGGTAACCGTCTCACTGTGTGCACGTGTGTCACAACCTCCGGCTGCACACTTTAAATACACACGATAGTCATTTGTCAATTATGTCTCAGTAAAGCTGGAAAAAATTAATGAAAGATGAGAAGTGACAGCACTGGTGGGGCGGGAACTGCATGCCAGGTGTTTGCGGACTGAAAGTGAAAGATACCACAGCCATCAGCCATCACACACAGTGCATCCCAAAGGTCTCTCCCGGCTTTAAAACCACCTCCAGGGCACAGGAAGCTCGCCGTGGAGTGCGCGTGGCCTCTCCGAACCAACTCAGAGGAAGGGCACGCATGTGTCTCATGATAGTTCACTCACCCTCCATCCTGCCTTCCGTGCTCTACCCGGCTGCTGGGGACAGTATGACCACCCACCCTGGTACCTGGTTAGCCCAGTCACCTGCTAGTCGGGGGCCAGGAACAAGACCCCCAACGCCTCTGCTGCAGGCAGCAGCCCAGGGACTACACTTGGGGAGGGCACAGAGGCAGCCAGGGTCCCCGAGCCAGGGAGACATGTCCAACGTTCACTGAGTGGGCTTTGGGCCACAGAGCCAGCGCGGCGCCCATGCCAGCCAACCGCCCCCTGCCCGTGCTTCCTGCCCAAGTCCCATCCCCCCAGGAATAACCTAATTATGCTGCTGGCGCCCAACGAGGGGCGTGGACAAGGATTCATGTACAGCCCTCTACACTCCAGTTAGTGGATTTTTCTAACTCGCTGCTGTGTTGCTTTTGATCGATGAGCATGAACAGATCTTTACAGGGGGATGAAGGGAAAAGATCTCAGCGTAGCTGGGCTGCTTTGGGCACCATCTGGGCAGCCACAGCCTGGAAGGCACAGGGGGCCTGGCTTTCGGCATTTGTTTAAGTCTGAGAAGTCCTCACTTAAGCTTAAGCGCAGGCCTCTGCAGGGGGTGAGCCCTCCTTACCTGGCTGCTGGACAGACCAAAGCCTTAAAGGCTGTTTGACTGTCAGTTGGAGGCAGGAGCTGGACTGTTTACCTCCCCACACACCCCCACCCAGAAGAGGCCACTATGGCCTGCACTGGGGGCGGCTCACCTCTTACCAGATTCTGTCCCCTTCGTGTCCCTGGGGAGGCGGGGGTGGGTGGGGGCTAGAGGTGGCCTTGAGTTAAATGCACCACAAACATGCATTTGGGCTGAGAGCTGGGAGGCCAGAGGAGCCCGGGAGGGCAGGGGGGTGGCCATCCAGAAGCTTCAGCCCAGAGGAAGGAGACAGGGATTCCAAGAGCTTCCTCACCGGCCTGACCCTGAGCACCCCAAAGCTGGGCACTTCACTGACACCTCTCAGGTCCCCCACCCCTGACCGGGTTCAGCTCCGCTCAGGTCCCACATTCCTGACTCAGGAAAAGCCTCCGCCTCCCCCTCCTCCTGCTTCTCCTCCTTTTCCGCCTCTTCCCTCGCCCTTCCCTCGGGCCCGGCCCAGGCTCGCCTTCAGAAGAGACACCAAGTCCCAGCCAAGAGCCCCGGTGTCACCTGAGACCCTTCGTCCTCCCCCTCAGCCTGTGCGCTGAGTCCTGTGGCCTTGCCACTGAAGAGCTGTCACATCTCCGTCCTCTCGACCTCTGCTCTGGCCCGGGCTGGCATCTCTCTCCCTGCACTGCTGCAGTGGCCTCTTAGATGGTCTCCCCGCATCCGTTCTGGGGCCCACCCTTCACCCCCCAGATCTTTGTCTCCAAATGGCCACCAAAGTGACCTTTCCGAATGACCAGCTGGTTATCTGTGTCCCCACCCCCACCCCTCGTCACCCCTCTGCCTTCAGCCTCAGTGACTGTGTGGGGACTGCCGGCTCCCCCTATACTTGCTCCCCCTTCCCTTTGGCAACTGGACTGTGCACGAGTTAGCTGGGCACGTGGCCACTTTGCAGGCGGCTTTCCAGTCCGGGCAGCTCGGCTCTGGACGGTAGGACAAGAGAGGGACCTGAGCAAGTGCAGGTCAATCCTCAAAGGGCACCGCGTGCCCACTGCTGCCTCCGTCCATGCGGCCAGCTGGAGCTGCTGGGTGCGGTTGGCCAGCATTCACCAAGCCCCCCCGGACAGCACAACCCTTCAGGGGTGACTGGACAGCAGCTGGAAGGAACCTGGGCTGCAGATGACCCACGGAGCACAGCTCTCTCACACCCCTGGGCACCTGCCTGCCAGAACTGTTACATTAAAGACAAATGGACCTTCTCTCAGGTCTAAAGTTCTGTTGGTCGGTCTCTATTACGGCAGCTGACCCAACAGCACACACGCCTGCCCATTTTTCTTATGACCGATCCCAAATCCCAGCCCTGCTTCGCTGGGCCCAACTCTGTCTGCAGCCTCCAGCCTCAGCTGTGTCTCCCTTACCTCCTCACCTTCTTCCCCCTGGACTTGCTCAGATCTGCTATCCCCGCCCTTCCTCCTGCCCAGGGCCTTTGCACGTGTCCTCCTGTCACCCTGCCCCCACACATGGTCAGCTGATATTGGTTCTTTCGGGCTCATCTCAAATACCCTTCCTCAGGGAGCCCCCTGAGACCCCTCAGTGGGGCCTGAAACTGTCATTCAGCCAGTTAGTCTCCCAGCAGCCCTGTGCTCATCTCACTTCTCTCAAGCTGGAATGGGCATTTGTTACTAATTTTTTGATTATTTCATCAAGACTTGCGTTATGGTTTGAACTGTGTCTCCACAAAGATATATTCAAGTCCCAACCCCCAGGACCTGTGGGTGTCACCTGCTTTGGAAATTGGGTCTTTGCAGATGTCAGTTAGTGAAGATGAGGTCATTAGGGTGGGCACTGGTCCAATGGCTTGTGTCCTTATAAGAAGACAGAGGCACACAGAGAGTACCGTCCCCGTGATGACACAGACACAGAGACACAGGGAGGGGGCCATGGGACGGAGGCAGAGATGGGAGTGACGCAGCCACAAGCCGAGGAACGCCAAGGGGTGCCAGCTACCACTGGCAGCTAGCGAGGGGCCTGGAACGGGGTCTCCCTGAGTCCCCAGGGGGAACCAACCCTGCTGAGACCTGGGTCTCAGACTTCCGGCCTCCAGTGCCGTGAGCGATACATTTGTGCTGTTTCAGCTGCTGCTTGTGGCACTTAGTCGGCAACCCCAGGACACTTGCACGGCCTGTCATCTTCACCAGGCGGCCAGCATGAGGAGGGCAGGGCTGGGTCTCCAGCTCCTGGGGCAGGAGGGACGGCCTTCCCTAGATAATGAGGCAAAGTGTAGTAACACTTGGTGACTTCACAGGGTAGCTATGAAACGGACGAGGATGAGGAGACGCAGTGGGGCTGGGGGGCCGGGAGCCTCACAGATACACCCAAGTCAGGTCGGGCCGTCCTGCAGGGACCTACCAACGCCGCTACCATCAATGTCCTTCCTTTTGCTTCTGCCTCAGCCTCTTCCCCTCTTGTCCTTCCCGTTTGCTTTGGGATTCTCTTTTTTCCTCCTTTCTCTGTCCCCTGGACGCCGGAGGCTGGTAAGTGCCCCCAGGCCGTGGTTCCCTGATGGCCCAGGTGTCCCATGGTCAGGCTGCTGGACGGTCTGCCTGTGGCGCCCTCGTGGCTGGGACTGACTCTACCCCCAGGCAGAGCCGCGGCCAAACCAGGCCAGGAAGCAAAGTCTACTCCCCAAGTGTGCGTGACGCTCGGTAGGAAGGACGGCATATGGTGGGGCTGCCTTCCCTGGTGTGAGCACGGGAACGGGCTGCCCTCCGCCGTGGGTCTGGTGGCCTCATCCGTACAGTAGGGAAAGCACTGGGCGGACTCTGGAGGTCAGCTGCCCTGGCGAATGCCGCCTCCTTCCCAGATGTGAGCTCTCGGCTGTCGCTTAAGCTGCGAGCGCTGGAGGATGGAGGTGGTACTGGGGATTAATGAGCCAATCCATTGAAGTGTTTGGCGCGGTGAGGTTGGCACGGCTGAAGTGCCAGTTAAGATTCAGAGAATGATTCTCGTGGTCTTGAGGGCACAATGGGATGTGGGGCCCAGGGGATGGGGGTCCCATGGGTGTGGTGGGCTCCGGGGTAGACAGGCCAGGACAGCAGGAGGGTGGGGGTTCTGCATGCCCCCAGCAGCCCAGCGGGGCAGGAAGTGCAAGGGCTTTTCGTTTTCATTTTTATTTTGAGGTGCAACTCATATAACAGAAAATGAACTTTTCAAAATGCACAAATTCAGTGGCATATAGCACCTTCACAGTTGTACAACCACCACTTCTATCCGGTTCCAAAGCATTTTCGCCACCCCGAAAGGAAATCCTGTACCCAATAAACACACAAAGCCTTTATTCACTTAATGCTCTCATTCATGCCACAGACAGGGAGGGAGGGTCACTCTGTCGTCTTTTTCTTTTCTTAGGCAGCCAGAAGGTGCCGGCAGGTGGAGTCAGGTGGAGGATGGAACTCAGCGCCAACCACTGCACAACACTGCCTCCTGCGTCCCCTCCTTCACCCCCAGGAACTTGGAGCAGATCACTTGGGGTCTGGGTGTGAGCCTAGGGGGCAAGTTCCCCCTAACCCAGCCCTCTAAAAAGTGTTGCTGTAAATACTCAACTCTCTCAACCCATCCGCTGTTCCAGCCGAAATGCAAACAAGCTGGTTCTGTCTGGTTGAGCGTTTCTGAAATAGCACCCTCTGCAGCCCTTCTTGCTTCGCTGGGGCTGAGCCACTTCAGAGTCAGAGCAATTTGTTGCCATGACAACCCTCCCTCCCACTCCAGGACATTTAAATACCAGTCTTCTTCTGCCTGCTTCTCCTCAGGGGACTCTGCAAAGTGGCTTCAGTGAGGCAGAGAGGGTGGCAGGTCCTGTCTGCCGATTCTGGAAACGCAGGGTCACTCTTCCACCTGGTCTGGGGACTCGCTCAGCTGGGTCTCTCAGAGGCCTGCATCCTTTCACGTTTGGCTTCATGTTGTTCCGTCATAAAGACACGAAACAAACTATGGAAAAGTGGGAAGGGAGTGTAGGGATATTTTCCCACTGGGAAAACCGAGACCCCGAGGGAGAGTGCTGTGGCTGTCACGCAGGAGTATTGCCTGAATGAGGGGCCAGTCCAGGGTCTGTGCTTTACGCCACCCCCGCCCCAGGCCCCAAGTGTGTCCAGATGTGACCCACTTCCAAATCAGCAGGCAACTCCCCAGAGCCCAGGGCCTGGCTCAGTGGAGGAAAAGGCTGTGTTTCCGTGTCTGCAGCACCCCAGGCTCATGAAGCAAGCAAGCCGCAGGATAGTGGGCGAGGCTGGGCCCCAAAAGCCCACCGCTTAACGCATCAGAGACCCCATGGCCTTCCTTGGTGGAGAACAATGTGAATGGGAGGGTTAATTCTGGAAAATCCACTAAGAAGAAACTTCTGTGTCCTCCCAGCTTCTACTGAAAGTAGCGTTTCCTCTATTGACACAGCCACGGTGATACATTTATTCTGGGAAATTCTTTTGCCCAAGCCGGGGTCTTATCTGGAAGTCAGTTCCGACTAACACAGCGGTTGTCACATGCCAATAACTTTGATTTTATATTAAAATCAAGCTGAAGGCTTTCCCAGCTCATGAGAGAAGACCTCTGTCTGAGGACATACCTGCCCCTTCAACCTGTTTCTTTCAGGACCTTTTTTAAAACCAGAACCACCACTTTTGAATTCGGTCCCTGGCCTCCCATTTTCAGTTGTGTGACCTTGTTATGTTAACATACAAAGTAGACACGCGAGATGAGTCAGCTGAGCTGGACTCACTTATATGGATCAAAAGGCTGCAGCCTATCGGGTGGGAAAACGGCCGTAAATGGAGCCGCGGGAGGGCTAGGCCTCTCCTTCCCAGCTGGATTTGCAGAAAGAAAAGGAAAGGGGTCTTGCTCATGATTTGGTTGGTCAGGCGTTCGGGAAGGGCCGAGCTGTGGGGCTGTCTCTGGTCCCCGTTGAGTCCCTGGGGCGCTTCTGCCCGTGCTCGCGTCCCGGGCGCTCCTGGGTGTCACTCCCTCTCCACGGTGGCTGCATCTCCACGTGGCTCGTGATGCTTGCAGCACCGCAGTGCCAGGGCCGTCAGCTGGACTCCGTGCGGCTGGAGCCTCCCACTTCAGAGCTGTTTATGGAACAGAAGAGGAGCCTGGACTGCAGGTGTGCAAGGGGACTGAGCAGAATTAGAAGGAAAATCCCCACGATGAGGATGGTGAGGAGTGACATGCCCTGGGTCACCCCTCCTCCTCCGTCTTTTTCCCATAAATGTCACGCTTCCGGAGAGTGCAACCAAGAAAGTTCAAAATCATAATATTAGAAATCGACTTCCTTTTTTTCCTTTTGACATTTTGATATGAAATTGGAAGAGGATGAAGGCTCTCACAGGAATGTTTAGGTCCTGTCGTTGGTGAGTGTTCCCAAGGTAGCTTTTTGCAGCTCCCCTTGGCATCAAGTTGCCAATGTTTAAGCTGAGTCACACTATAAACATGTGACGTATCCATCGCCAGGGCCAGTATCTCAGTAACTGGTCTCATGTCACAAACCCCACAGCTTAGCCCAATCGGAAGCACACCCCTAGCGATGGGTGGGGCTCAGCCAGCACAGCCCCACCTCTGCCCCTCGGCAAGTGAGGGTCATTTTCTTCACAGTCTCTGGGACCCAAAGGGCACGATCTTCTGTCACATGCCAGCTCCAGGAACAAGTGGGCACTGTTTTCTCAGGAACCAATGGAAGCTATCTACTCGGTCACATGGCACCTCTGAGAACCAATGGGAACAGACTCCTCAGTCACATGCCACCTCTGGGAACCTCGAGGCAGGCTTTATTCTAGAGCAGCTGGGACCAAGAGAACTCTAAGCTCTGAGGTCCTGATTGTCATTTTCAACCCACAGGAAGATAATCTCGTGTCATCACAGCCACCAGCAGGCACCCTTCTTCCTGCCGGCGTGACTCGGCATCTCGTGGGGATCGGGGCACATCTGCTTCTGGCTGGGTGGTGCCTGAGCTGCAGCCCCTCTGAGATTTGGCTCCCGGCTCATCCTGGTGATCTTGGCATGGTTGTCATTTTTAATGGCAGGCTCCTCAGAGCTTTATCTCTCCCAGCTCACTCAGTGTCCCCAGCAGCGAGAGATCGTGACTGGTGGTCTGATGGCCCAGACTCGTCAATTGCTGCCTGCCCCCCAAAAGCCATGAGAAGCACAGCTGCTTGGAGTCAGCCTGTGAGCAACACCCACCAGCAGTCCTGCATGAGCTGTGTGTGTTGGGCTATTTGTCCAGCCAAGATCTATGGAGTGTTTCCCATGGGGGACACGCCAAGCCCAGCTCTGTGTTCAGTGGCAAGAGGAGAGAAGAGATCTTTCTTTCACGGATTTAAATGCTAGGGGACAGATGGACAATAGGCGAGTAAGTCCATCCACCAGTGAGGTAGATACAAATAACAAGATGTGAAATAAAGCGAAAATAATGGAGCAGAAGTGGTGACACGGTGCCCGGGGTGAGGGGAAAGACTGTTGGATGAGGTCACAGAAAGTTTCATGGAGGAGGTGACACCAAGTCCTGAATGACAAAAAGAAAGCAGCCATGGGAACCCAGAAATCCACACATAGGTATAGCAGGTGCAAAGGTCACGATGCAAGAATGAACTTGGGCCTGTTTGAGAAACAGCAAGGTCAGCGTGGCTGGGGCAGCGTAAACGGTGGGAGATGGAGGAGCCATCTTTCATCTCCCGAGGTTCAGCTCAGCTGTCTCCGTAGATCAGCTTTCCCTGAGCATCCAGTGCAAAGATGCCCCTGCCCCCAGCCCGGCCCCCGGTCACTCTCGGTCTGACCCCTGCCTCAGTCCATTCAGGCAGCAGGAACAGAACACCAGAGACCAGGTGGCTTATAAACAACAGACATTCATTTCTCACAGTTCTGGAGGCTGGAGGCCCAAGGGCAAGGAGCCCACAGATTCGGTGTCTGGTGAGGACCCTTCAAGCTGACAATGTTTGCTCCTTGCCAGATCAACGTCTGAGTTTCACCGCTGACCCCGATCGGTTCCTACTGGCTCATGGACTTATTCTGATTCATTGACCAACAGCGCCAACCGTAATAATAAGAGCCGGCCGTACCTGAGTACTTCCTAGAGCAGTGCTAGCCGCCAGGCTAACTTAATACACGTGAGTTCACTCACTCTTCCCAGCATGCTCCGTGGAAGATTCTGTCACCATCCCCTTCTACTGATAAAGGCACTGAGGCACAGAGAAGTCAAATGCCTTGTCCATGGTCACAGTTTCCAAGTGGTGGCTTGGGACCGGTTTCCCTGCTCTTCGCTCTTGTACTAAAACGCCTTTGCAAAAAGCTAGAAAGTTCTGGATAACCAGCAGACATTGTGCCTCCACGGGGAACAAGGTTGTCTGAGAACAGACCCAGAGAGAGGGGAGCGGAGCTGAGCGGGGCCAGGGTTCTGATGGCGTCACTGATGACATCCCTGAGCCTTGAAGCCAATCCCGCTGGACTTTTAAGACGCACGAGCCAATGAGTTGACCTTCCTTGCTTAAGCCACTTTGAGTTAGACTTCCACTCCCCTGTGACATTCTAGTTACTCTCAGAAGGGCTCCGGTCTGGATCAGGGTGTGGCAGTGGCTGTCTCATGGCTCCTGGTCCTCAGATGGAGATGGATGGAGACGGAATCTGCCTGGACATTGAGGGGAGGCCCTGCCGTGGGACACCTATTGGTACTGAGGGAACCAACTGTATTTCTTATGAGATCACCTTTCACCCCACGGAGAACCTGGGGTCTGAGCCAGCCCTAAATAAACCCTCAAAAATCTGCCTGCCTTTATCCTGTGACTTTTAACCTCAATGACTGTATCTCCATCTTGAATTGAGTGTGTAAACCATGAGTGGAATTAGGTTGTGTCTTCCAGCCAGATGGACCTGGGGGTGCGGCCACGAGACAGTTATTGAATCCTTCAGATTCCCTATGATCATTCAGACCCCAAGTCCCTCTTAGCCCCAAATCTCAGGAGCTCGGTTGTTTCCACCTGGTTGTTTCAATGAACAGCTCACCTTGGACCAAGACTGTGTGTCTTCCCTCTCAGGATATGTAATGAATTTTCCATCCCCAATTTTGAACCAAACTCAATTTTCAAACTCTCTCCGGTGACTTCCATCTGGGTTAGTCGTTTGGCCTCTTGGTATCAGGTTTCCTCTTTGAAAGAGAGACATAAATGGTCCCCCATACTTCCCAGGAGGATTGATGGAATTAATTAATGTTTGTAAAGGGTTTTGCCATCCTGTGTGTCTTTGATATCAGAGGATGAAAGGGTATGAGCGACAGTGAGAAACACCAGATTCGGGAGGGGAAACGAGAAAACAATTCTCTATTTGCTAACATCCGTGCACAGCGATTTCATTCTGACATTTAACAAAGTTCTTTTAAGTTTTTCCAAGTTCAATGCATGTATGTCAGTGTCGTCTCTTTGAGGAAGCCATCCAAAATAAATTTTTAACAAACTTTTGTCCAAACCAAGGATTGAAAGTAGAAGTCTCTTTCTTGTCAATCAGAAACTTAACTGTTGTTGGAGGCCCTGCTTTGTTGTCGTTGCTGGGGGTGGTGTGACTCCACTGGCTCCCCACCCAGCGGGCGGGCCCCCCACCCCAGACTGCGAGTACCCTTTCTGTTTTTAAGGAAAGAAGGATGCAGTGGTTACTAATTTACTTTTCCAGAAGAGGAGACAGTGTCTGCTGAGAGCTGAATTGTGTCTCTCCCTCCACACAAATTCACCTGTTGAAGTCCTAACCCCCAAAACCCCACAACATGACCATATTTGGAGAGAGAGTCTTTACAGTGGTGAGGAAGGTGAGATGAGGTCACTAGGGTGGGCCCTCATCCAACCTGACTGGTGTCCTTATAAGAAGAGGAGATGAGGACACAGGCACCCACAGAGGGTCAACCATGTGCGGACACAGGGAGAGGACGGCCATGTACACGCCGAGGAGAGAGGCCTCAGGAGAGACTAAGCTGCCCACACCTTGGTCTTGGACCTCCAGCCTCCAGGATGTGAGACCATAATCCCTGCTGTTTAAGCCGCCCCATTTGTGGCCCTTTGTTATAGCAGCCTCAGGAGATTCAGACAGCGTCTGAACCCATGCACTTTCTTCCCCAAATTTCTTTGTGATTAGTGAATCCAGGAGGGAACCTCAGGGCAAAAGACTCAAGTGTGTGGCTGAGAACAATGTCACAAGTGCCTGAGGTGTCTGTCCTCTGTGGTCACTCGGTACTATTTGGGGCAGTAATTTGGTAACAACTGACATGGAGGCTCATTTCATGCAGGAAGGACTAGTTTTTTCTTCTAAGTCATTTCATTCAAATCTTTGTTTCAAACCTGCACGCTCTGGTGTATTCGAAAACTGAGCCAAATTCCTCTCCATGTTGTTCTAGAAGAGGCACCTGGGTAAATGTCTTCAATATCTTTTCTCTCTTGCACCCTTCCCCCATCCCCAGAGAAATTCTCTTACCCCTGGGTGTCAACAATCTTTAGTGATATTTTTTTTTTTTTGATAAGTAAGGCCACAAATTCTTTGCTGCTCCTCCAGTCAAGAGTTGGAGTCTGTTTCCCATCTCTTGACCCTGGGGCTGGGGTGGGGGTGGGACGTGTGACTTGTTTTAACCAATAGAATGTGGTGATGACATGTGTGAGTTTAGGAGTAATATTAGTCAGCGCTCGCCAAAGAAATAGATCCAATAGGAGACAGATGATCGATAGATGGATAGATAGATTGATGGATGGATAGATAGATAGATAGATAGATAGATAGATAGATAGATAGATAGATAGATAGATAGATAGATATAGACATTCATTACAAGGAATTGGCTCACATAATTATGGAAGCTGAGTCCCATTGTCTGTCATCTGCAAGCTGGAGACCCAGGAAGGTCATGTAATTACAAATTCAAAAGCCCCAGCACCACAGAGCTGATGGCGGAAGTCCAGGTATGGAAACCCGAGAATCAGGAGAAGCGATGGTGCCTGTTCTAGTCTGAGTTCCAAGGTCTGAGAAGCAGGAGTGCCGGTGGCGTGCTTCCAGTCCACGGGCAGGAGGAGACCGATGTCCACTCGGTCAGGCAGGCAGAGCTCATGCCCCTTCCTCCATCTTTCTGTTCTATTCAAGTCCTCAACGGATTGGATGAGACCCACCCACGCGGTATGCTCCACTCACTCAGTCCACAGTTCAAACGTTATTCTCACCTGGAAACACCCTCAGCGGCACACCCAGAAGTGAGGTGCCACCTGCTGTCTGGACAGTCTGTGACACAGTCAGCTTCACACATACAATTAACCTCCATAGGATGCCTTGCCTTTCACTTTCACATCTTCAAATGCTTCCTGAGACCAGGAAGAAGCCTGGGACAAAAAGAGGTGAAGTTGTCCCCACTGAGCCTGGCCCCACATGAGCCCTGAGCTGGGTCCCCCTCCAAAGCATGCCCAGACGGACGCGGCCACACTGCTGCTCCCTGGGCTAGGACAATCATGGGGACTCTCAAATCACTGTTGGTTTAAGCCACTCATTTGGGGCTGGTTTGCTGTAACTGGAGCACTGCCCCTCCACTTGGTCTATGAAAAAGGAAAGCCAATCTGAATTTGATGAAAAATGGGCTTTCAGGAATTTTTTAAAAAATCTAGTTATATTATCTTTTTCAAACTAATGAAACCAAGACGCCGTTCAATAAAATTGTTAGGGGACGTGGGGCCCTGCAGCAATCATTTAAAATAATTTGTAATATTATGTAAATTGTATGCAAACGCTTCCCAAACACTGGGAAACAATTGATTCTTTCACTAGTTCAAACAATGCCCCTGAAATCCTTGGCAGCGTGATTTGCTTAGCAAAATAGGTTGTCATAACTCGGTCCAAGGAGGCTTTGACTGGCCGTGTGGTGCCACCAGGAACTCGGCACCACCGGGCCTGGCGGGGCTGACACAGGGATGTCTTCTGTGCATCCTCCTTTATCTCCCCCGAGGGGGCCTTTTTGTTCCGAAGTAGTTTGTTAAGTTAGCACATTTCCCAGAAACGCTCACATTGGACTTCTAAATTTGTCACAGCACACACCAGAGATGTTTGTAGCACTTTCCTAAGACACTCTCAGGGTAAGGAATTCCACAGTGTGTGTCTGTGAGCATGTGTGTGTACATGAGTGTGTCTGCATTTGTGTGTCTGTGTGTACATGTACATATGTGTGTGTATGTGCATGTGTATATTTGGGTGTCAGTATCTTTCTGTGTGTGTCCGTGTGTATGTGTGTGTATGTGAGGGTATGTGTGCAAGTGTGTACGAGGACGTCTGTGTGTCTGTGTGCATATTTGTGTATGTCTGTGTGCATTTATGTCTGTGTGTGCAAAGACATGCAATTGGCCTGAGCTCCGTCTCACGGGGAAGGTGACTTAGTTGTGTATGTGGGAGACACCCTACACAGGTCAGGTTACTGTCCCCAACCAGCAGTGTGGCTTCGGGTCCCTCCTGCCTAGTTGGTTGCTTGTTCTGTGTCACTGTCCCACTTCAGGAATGCAGCTCGATGGAGTGGGATGGATGGCGCTGATTTAAAAGGTAAAGTAATCACTGCCAGCCCTGGAAAATAAAGACCCAAACCTTCCGTGAAGCGTCTGGTGTCCTTCACCCACAGATGGACAGCCTGTAGCCATCTGGGGACATACACAAAAGCCGGGAGACTTCCAGGAAGTACAAAGGCTGCGCGATACATCTACGGGACTTGATGAAAGAGAAATGGCAAATAATTGAAGACGAAAGGACTGCTGTCATCAGAATGGCCTGTTTGAACGTGTGTGGAGTCGCGAGACTCGCGTCTGCCAGCTCGGAGGCCATCCCTTATCCTAATTAGCCTGTGAGGTTATCTCTTTTGTGGCTGAATGGCAACAGCCCCTCGTCAGTTCTAGGGAGAACGATCAAAGAGGGATTTAATTAAATTTTCCTATTTAATTTTCTTCTTTCATTTTTACTGTCTCTTTTTGCTCAAAACACGCTATTCTCAGGGAGCTGAGAAGTTGCTCAAGAGAGCAGAACACACCAGAAAAAGAGAGAAATGGGAGCTCTGCGGGTTTTCTTTAAAGGTCCCACATCGCTCCGTCTTCACTCAGCTCAAAACATGTAATTTAGGGCTTTAGGGCAGCGACGGAATTATGAACGGACTGCCCCCGCCGTAAATTAAACGTGCGGCCAAGGGCTTGGATCCCACGCATCCCCGGCACGTACCCTGGCACAGAGGCAGACGGGGGAGCGCAGAGCGCAGGCCAGGGCCGCCTGTGCCACCTGCTTCCCTGCCTGCGTCTGTGAGCCTTGGTGTCACAAAAGGCACAGCCGTGATGCAGGTGACACCTTCCATTCCCACAACACATGGTCAGGGTGAGTGATGCTGGGCACGAAACGCCCACAGGTCATGTCTGAGCGAAACAGGATCTTTGCGAGGTTTGTTATTTGGGGGCGGAAAGGCGACAGGTCTTAGGGCTTCTTCCTCTCTGCACTGAGGCCAGTAACCGTCACCCATCCTGCCCTTGGATAGAAACACCCCGTTGTTTGTGTGGGTGGAGTCAGTGGGAGGGTGGGCTCTGAGCTGGTGCCCAGCGAAGCCTGCTGGCCGGGGTTAGTGAAATGCGGCACCTGGACCTCCCTGGTTGGCCACATATGTTCACGGGCTAACGGCTGCGGGGCGCGTCCCCTGCACAGTCTGTGACCAGCGTCCTCCCGAGCCAGGGGCCTCACTGGACAGATCGGCGTCGCGTCTCCTTAAGGGACAGAGATCCCGCTCCTCCTGGAGCACCTCTGCCGTACTCCTCACCCATGTGTTTGTTATCCACTCGTGGGAGCAGACCCTCCCCGAGGAGACCTCCCAGAAGATGTGTAAAGGCCTGATTGGAACTGTATTCAAACACAGGCAGAGCCTCGTGTCCGACCGGCAGGGTAGTCAGACAAGCCCCCCGATTCCAGCAGCCCACCCCCCCTCCAGACATCACTGAGTGGGGGTGAGTTCTGGCTGACACGTCCCAGGGGAGCTGAGTCCTGGGTTATGGAGCAAGGTGTCTTCTTACTCCGGAGTGCTGGCGAGGGCACCTGGCACTTTTTAGGGAGTGACTTGTGTTTCCCAAAAGCTATGGTGAAGTCCTAACCCCTGGTACCTGTGAATGTGACCTGACTTGGGAAAAGGATCTTTGCTGGTGGAATTGGGCTAAGATGAGGTCATAATGGGTTCGGGTGAGTCCTATTTCAATCTCTGAAGCCCTTAGAAGAAGAAAACAGTCACACACAGAGAGAAGAGACCAGGTGAAGATGGAGGCAGAAACTGGAGGGGCGTATCTACAAGCCAAGGAATACGAGCGATGTCGGAGCCATTAATCAGTGTTACATGGACGCACGGCTTCATTTCTCCCGGGCGTATACGTAGGAGCAGAAAGCTGGTTGGTTTTCCTGTGAACGTCAAGGCCAGGCACGGCTCAGGGCCTGTCCCCCAACACAGGTGACTGATGCCTCGTCATCAACTGGGCCAGGGCTTCCCCTGTAATTCTCAAGCCTCTTTTTGTCACGAGGTACCCTGCATCTTTTCTCTGGCCCGAACAGGAGAAAAGTGATGCTCGGGTTCCCCCTTCCATTTCCTTTCCATAAATGTGCTGCTCGTTCTTACAAGGGGAAATGCCAACTGTTGATTGATTAGAAGAAAAGCCCACTTTCCTGAAATTCACTTCTCGCTCCCCGGTAACTACTGTTTCATCCAGCCTGAGTCCCAGGGTGGACGCACGGACTCCACCCCACCCCCTCACCTGCCCGCCTGTTCCTGGGAGTGGACACTAAGTAAGGAAGCCTCCTGAGGTTTCCATGATAAGCCCGACCTCCCATGTCCCCTTCCTCAGGCCAGGCTATGTCCCCTGCCCCCTCAGGGACTTTGCATGGGTATTTGTGAAAGAGAATGGTGAGCTGGGAAAAAAGGCTCCACCAAACCTACTGTTTATTCTTTCAGTGACTTCAACCTTTTCCCAGAGACCAAGCTGGTAGGTGTTTTATCTCCTGTAGCTCTTTTCACACCCTGGCCAGCAGCAACTTCCGCATTTGGATTTCGGGGAAGCAGTGCCTGAACCATCACATTGTTTCCAGAAGACTCAAGGAGGAAATGAGGGGGGAGCTGGGAGGTCCCCCGTGGCAGAGATGCACAGGGGGCAGTTCCATAGGCTGGGGGTCCCCAGCGCCACAAACACTGTTTATGGTTGATAAAGCGGCAGCAGCACCGGACACATACACAAAAGCCGAGTCTCACCGTTCCAGATGCAAAATAACCTCACTGGGTTTTTTTGTTTTGTTGGCGTGTTGGTTTGTTTGTTTTACCATTTCTGTTCTTCAGATGAGGACAGTGGGGCATTGGAGAAGTCAAAATACTTCACTACCTCTTTTATTTGCATCATGTCCAGGAGCCAAACGTCTTGACCGGAGCCCAAAGCTCCTTTCAGCCAAGACGGCTCTGACTCTCTACGGCTCCAGTCTGCAGCTTCGGATATCCGACCTGCATTTATCGGGGCTGCATTTTGCTTTGCACATTTTAGTTTGGCTTTGAAAGTATTAGAATATTGATTTTACAGTTTTCTTGGTCCACTTGGCAGTCATCCATTTTTCTCCCAGGTCTCCGACAATTCTGCCGACCCGCGGCCGGTCAGCTGTCCTGGCTGCACCCACTGTCCCCTGGACCCTGCGCCCACAGCCTCCTTCACACCTTCTTCCCGTTCCTCCTTCAGGCCCGCTGAGCTGGCGCGGCTCTTGGCAGCAGAACTTCCTGGCATCTGTTCCTGCCCCCCGGAACATTTTGCCCTTCCTGGGAACACGCCTTGGAGCGTGCCGAAGTCTGGGCTTCTTCCTACGCGTGCATCCTGCAAACCGCCCCCTCCGTCCCCAGGCCTCGCAGCACCTTCCCCTGCACCCAGGTTAGCTGTGAGCATCGCTGTCACACAGGTGAGCAGCTTCTTTGCACAGGAACTAAAAATAACTCCTGCCACCCGGTCAGCTCTAAAATTGTTCTTTAACTGTCCCTGTCCCGACTTTCATTTTCTTAAGCATTCAATTAAATTAAGCTGCTAGCAGCATGCACATTTTAATTTTCCTGTTTTATGCCTGATAATAAACAGAGACAAGGTAACCGGATGCCCTCCTCTGGGCCTTCTCCTCTCCCTCTCACCTCCCATGTCTCTGCATCTTGTTCCCTGAGTGTGTCTGAGTGTCCTGAGGTCCTCAAGCCCCACGGACAAGGCAGGACCCGGTGGACTAGAGGGGCCTTGACTTTGCAACGCTTTCTTCCTGGGCTGGCGGGATGGGTTGGGAGCTCAAGGACAGCAGAGCCTCTCCTGGGTGAAAACCATGGGCAGATACACACAGGCCCGGCTCCTGGGCAGAGGACAGAGGCCACAGCACGGAGAGGGCAGGCACGGGTCCGAGTTTCTGGCCGGGAGCCGATGCTTCTGTGCAAATTAGCTCAGGCCTCACATGTCCCCACTGCAGGGCAACCCAGCGAGCCAAGTGTCCCTTGGCAGGGGCCGAGGTAGGCTTGTCATGTGGCGAGTGCCCAGGGACGGGCACCTGGTTTGATGGAAAAGTAACACTGGTGGAAAGAAAAGCACCAATTATGGAATGATTTCTCTAGGTCAGGTTTTGTTCTAAACCCGTTAGCTACATTACTTTATTTAATCTTCAGAATTCCAAGACAGGTGTCAGTGTTGCCTTTGGAAAGGAGGAAATCTGATGATGCTCTGAGGAGCCCAATAATGTCCCCAGGTGGGTGGTGGCACCAGAACTCAAACACAAATTGAAGTCCCGGTTTTGTTTTGGTTTTTCTTCCCCAAGGAGGCCTCACTGGTATTTACGGAATAACTGTTTTAAACTGGTGAGAACTTGGCCAGTCCTCCCACTGATGTCTCTGGAGGTGTGACTCGCTGAGATCAGTAGGTTTAGGGCACCAGTTTGAGGAAACCCCAAGAGGGCAGCATCGGGGGCATGACTATTTTAGTTTAATCCCCCTCCCAAATCTTATTGGCTATGGGTTCTTTGCCCAGCCTCAGTGTTTCATCTTTAAAATGGGTTCAGCTGCTCTAACAAGAAGCCCCCAGACAGTAGTGGCTTCCACAAGACGGACGCTCGCTTTTTGCTCACGTAACGATCACAGGTAGGTGGCCTGGTTCTACGAGCAATTCCTCCTATCTCTCAACTGTCTGCTGGGGAATTGTCCTCCGTGAGGTGGCAGCTGGCCCACCATTCCTTGTCACAGTCCAGCTGATGGGAAGAGAGGGGGAAACAAGTGGAGAGCAAGCCGCGTCCTTTAGCAGAAATGACAGGGATTTGCCCTCCTCACTTCCTTCTGGTCAATTTCTGATGGTGACAATGTAGTCCAGTGGCCAAGTCTAGCTGCAAGGAACACTTGCAATAGAGTCTCTCGCCGGGCAGCTGTGTGTCCTGTTAAACCTCAGAGGAGGCAGATCCAGTGTGTTTTTCCAACCTCACCAAATGATTCTCCAATTCCCAGTGGACACTGGCTGGGTGTCCTACAAATTGAACGCAATTTTAACACCATGTACCCAAAGGTAGCATCAAATCCCACAGGTGAAGGGCTCAGTCCCACAAGACTGGCCCCCCTTCAGATGCCAATCATATGTTCAGGTTGTCACCTGTGCTTCTGACTGACCTATAAACCAGAGGACCCCGTGACACCCTCTTCAGGTTTGATTAATTTCCTAGGGCAGCTCAGAGAACTCAGAGAAACACTTCCATGTACCACTTTCTGAAGGAATAAGATAAAGGACACCGGTGAGCAGCCAGGTGGAGATGTACATAGGGTGTGGTCGGGTAGGGTCCCGACAGCAGGAGCTTCTGTCCCATGATGCTCTTGGTATACAGCACCCTCCCGGCATGTGGATGTTTTCACCCGGAAGCTCCCCAAACCCCGTTTTTTTGGGGGGTGGACATGGAGGCTTCATGATATAGGCATGATTGATTCGCTCATGGCCACCTGCCATCAATTCAACCTCCCCTCTTCCCTCCCAGGACATCCAGAGGTGGGACTGAAAGTTCCAAGTCTCTCTTTAGGGTTTGTTCCCCTGGCAACCAGCCCCCATCCTTAGGTAACCTAGTGGCTCTCAAAAACCTACTTAATTAACATAACAAAGGACACCTTTATTGTTCTCATCACTTAGGAAATTCCTAGGGTTTTAAGAATTTTGTGCCAGGAACTGGGATGAAGGCAAATTATATATTTCTTATTATACATCAAAATGTAACAGCAGACTTCTATTGCTAAAAGGAAAAGGCGAAAATGGATGCTGGGGGATAATTAGCAATCTCTGCCCAAAGCAGTAATCCGGGACCCAGAGGCTTTCTGGAGAGATTAAATGAGACATGCATAGGAAGCTCTGAGTATAAAAAACTGTCATTTTCTAAGCCTCCTGAAAAGGTTTTATTACAATCATCACCATCATCATCACCACCATCACCACCATCATCATCACCACCATCCTCATCCTCATCACCACCCTCACCATCACCACCATCACCACCATCATCATCATCACCATCACCACCATCACCACCATCACCACCATCACCATCACCACCATCACCACCATCACCATCACCACCATCACCATCATAATCTTATTCATCATCTCAGGTAGCACCTGTCAACCACCAGCAAAGACAATCACTGGGCTTGTATTAACACTCCTGTTCCCTAGTCACTGGTGTATCTTCCTAATCACTATTGCCTCCATTTGCCTTCAGAATTCAAGTGTAAACCGAATCCTACTTATCATTACGTCAGGTTCAGTAAATGCTAGTTTGATACACTAATTCTTGCAGGTTTTAAAAACAGTTTTGATTATAAGAAATTCACAGCAAGCCTTGTAAATATGTGTCTAGTTTTTAAATGGCATACTCTTTGACCTAGCAACTTCACTTTTGAGATTTTTTTACGTGAAGGAAATAACCACAGAGAAGCTGACATTTATCTACCGAGATGTTTCTCCCAGCAATATTTATAACCTCTGAAAAATTGGAAACTAACCAAATGTTGAATAATAGAAGCATGGTAAAATGAATTATATTACACCCATATGATGAAATACTACATTGCTTTTAAAAATTATGTTGTCGGAGAATATTGAAATATATGGAAAATAACCATGATACATTTGTTAAATGAAAAAGTAGATTTCAAAACAGTATGTGAAATTATCATCTCAGTCTGTAGGGGAAAAGCAATTATCAGTGAAGAATGTGGGTTCTGGAAACTGAAAGATGTTAACCCCCCCATTCTTCCATGCCCCGAAAGTAGGACCTTGGGCAAGTCACGTAACTTTGTGCTTCAGTTTACTCATTTGCAAAATGTAGATTATAATAATACCCTCGTCAGAGGTACCAGGTAGAACCCTTTCCCCCTCCCTCAACACAGCACCCCTGGCAGGTGGCTTCTGTTTGGAGGCCGGTGAAGGGGGCCCTCACTGCCCCCCCAGTACTATCCGTAATAATAGCCAATCTAACTGCAAATGACGCTGTCAGTGAAAGGAACCCACCCCGAGACTTTCATTCTTAAGGACTTGTGTCCCACTGT
Organism: Rhinolophus sinicus; assembly: GCF_036562045.2. NCBI lineage: Eukaryota > Metazoa > Chordata > Mammalia > Chiroptera > Rhinolophidae > Rhinolophus > Rhinolophus sinicus. Next base: position 6,115,989 of record NC_133756.1, read on the forward strand.
TACTACCAACGAAAGGGCAGTGACGTTTGATAGGTACGCGCATTTGCTGTATCTTTTCTGGATCCCCAGAAAATGCTTGTTAATTGTTCCTGGAGCCATTTGCAGACTAACCCAGGAGTGAGATGTTGACATTCAGTCCCCTGGGTTCCTGGTCAGGGATTGAGGACAGACTATGGCACAGCTTAGTTATGGAAAGGGAACCGAACAGACTCCCAAGAACAGGTTCCACATGGGGTAACTTAAGAAAACGTCAGGTGCAGGGTCATCAAGTTGGAGATGGAGAAACACTCAGAAAATCAGCTCCAGCTCTGCCACCAAAGAATCAGGTGACCTTGAGCAAGTCACTGAGCTCAAGCTGTCAGCTCCCTTGGCTGAGAAAGGAGAGATGGAGATAAGTGAGGGTCTTAAGCATCATTTTAAGGCAGGTGGCCCTTTATTTACATGCCTTCTGACGCCAAAGGACAGGGTGCCAAACAAACAAGGGAAGATGCCGTAAGGGAGGCAATGGGGAGGGGACCCAAAGCACCGCTCCCTTGACTGCACCCCGGGTCAGGAGGGTCTGTGGGAGCGAGCTGTCTTTGTCTCCCTCTTGGTTCCACCATAAAATTAATGCCGCAGAACTCTGCGTGACGACCAAGGTGGGAGCAACCCGAACGCCCATCAGCGGACGAGCTCACGGACAAGCTGGGGGTGTTTATCCACGAAATATTAGTCATAAAAGGAGCGAAGCCCAGGTACGCCTACAACGGGGATACACCCGGAAACATCACACCAAGGAAAGGAGCCAGTGACCAAAGGCCACACACGTGCTGTGCGACCATATTTATACAAAACGTCCAGAACAGGAAGTCCTTAGAGACAAAAGCTAGATTGGTGGTTGCCAGAGACTGGGGCCAGGAGAATGGGGCAGTGACAGCTAACGGGTACAGGTTTCCTTTCGGGGTGAAGAAAGTGTTCTGGAACCAGATAGACATGCTGGCTGCACAAAAGCGGGGATGCACTAAAGGAAACTGTGCCATTTGAATGCAGAACTGTTCACTTTCAAATGGTTAATTATATTTGACATGAATTTGAGTGCAATAAGAAACTCCAAAACAATAATAACATCATCTATGCCCCAAAGGGGACGGACGCTAACGCCCAGGGAGTGAGGAGCAGAGCACTGGACGTTCCTCTCTGCTTGCTTCAGCCTCTGGGGTCACTTGCCAGGACGGCCCCGTCCCTGGGCTCCTGGTCTGATGCCTTTCCCTTCCTCACTCTGGGGCACGTGGCTGCTCAGGGCTCTGCCGAAGGACACTGGGCATGTGCCCATGGCCAGGGCGGGGTAGTGACCTCCCAAGATGCTTTTTGAAGGAGGGGTAGCAATCACTATCCATGTGACCCACACCCAGACAGGTGGGGAAGGGGCATTGCAGGGAGCCCTGTCTCCTCGCCCAACCACCCCTCCTCCACGCAGGTGAGGCTCCTGAGCCAGGAGTGGGGGGCCCCTGAGAGGGCTGATGTACTAAATGCGGGCTGAGACAAGACAATAACATGATCAGATTTGCACTTTGGGGGGCGCCCCACTTGTAGTTGGGAGGCGAGGTTGGGGCAAGGGTTTGAGTGGGGCAGGGACACCAGGGTGGCCAGGTGAGGGGGTACCAGGTCCCCAGGGATGATGAAGGCAGGGAGCTAGGAGACAGGGTTGGGGCAGGAGCGGTGTCGGAGGAGTGACTGCAGCTGCAGTGTCACCAAGTTCATTGCGCCAGGTTTGGGGGTGACAGGGATCCATGCAGCCCAGCCCCTCCTAATGCCCCCCATCATAAAGGTGGGGGGTCAGTGGAATCAAGATAAGGAGAAAGATGAGCTTGGCACGTGGGGAGTCTTAGCTCTCTTCTGTGGGTCGTCCCGCTGAACCCTCACAACTAATAACCTTATACCATGTGTCCTGTCACCATGTACAAAGGAGGCAACTGAGGCACGGAGGGGCTGGGTCACTGCCACAGTCTGTTTGGGCTGCTCTCACAGAATATCATGGGTGGAGGGCTTCAACGACAAACATTTATCTCTCCCAATTCTGGAGGCTGGACATCCAAGAGCAAGTCTGGGGCTGATTCGGTGTCTGGTGAGGACCCGCTTCCTGGTCCACAGATGGCGTCTTCTCGCTGTGTCCTCACAGGGCAGAGGGGGAGGGAGCTCTCTGGGGCCCCTTCGGTAAGGACGCTGATCCACTTCATGAGGCCCCACCCACATGACCTCATCACCTCCCAGAGGCCCCACCTCCTAATACCATCACCTTGGGGGTTAGGGCTTCAGCATATGGATTTGGGGGGAGCATAAACATTCAGTCTACAGTAGTCACACTACCCGGAACTGGGTTCAAATCCATACATCGCCCCCCATCATTTTCATGTCGCCAGTTGACTCCACTGCCCTCTGGGGCCAGCCTTCAAGAGAGAAAGTGTAATAATATATAGTTTGGGGGGAATTTCCCCAGCTTTCCTGAGCGGTCGTCGACAGCTAGCACTGGGCACGTGGAAGGTGTCCCACGTGCTGCTCTGACGCACTTACAGGTGACGGAGTGGTCACCATCGTGCTAGCCGACACCTCCACACGTCACATAACCACCGTTTCCTCTGGGCTGAGAACATCTGAGATCTACTCTCACAGCCACTTTCGAGCAGACAGCACCGCTTTGTTGACTAGAATCGTCCTGCTGAAATGAGGTCCCACAACTTGTTAATCGTAAAACTGGAGTTTGTGCTTTTTGACTGACACCTCCCCAGTGCCCCCCACCTCCCAGTTCCTGGTAACCATCACTCAGCTGTCTGTTTCTCTGAGTTCGGCTTTTTCAGATTCCACATAGAAGTGAGATCATACGGTATTTGTCTTCCGCTGTCTGACTCATCTCACTGAACATAATGCCCTCAAGGTCCATTTATATTGTCGCAAATCACAGGGTGTCCTTTTCTCTTGGGGCTGAGTAACATTCCAGGATATAATACACGAAATCTTCTTTACCTATTCATCCATTGATGGGCACTTAGGGTGTTTCCGTATCTTGGCTGTTGTAAACAACGCTGCAGTGAACACGGGACTACAGGTATCTCTTCAAGATCCTAATTTCATTTCCTTTGACTAAACAGCCAGAAGTGGGATTGCTGGGTTGTATGGCAGCTCCATTTTTAATTTTTTGAGGAACCTCCATACCATTCTCCATTTTCATCCATGCACATTCTCACCAACAGTGCACAAGAGTTCCCTTTTCTCCACACCCTCGCCAGCACTTGTTATTATCTGACTTTTTGGTAACAGCCATTCTAACAGATGTGAGGCGATATCTCAGTGTGGTTTTGATTTGCATTTTCCTTAGTGACATTGAGCATCTTGGCATGTGCCTGAGGGCCATTTGTATGTCTTCCTCGGAAAAGTATCTATTCAGTTCCTCTGCTCATTTTTAAATCAGATTTTTGTGTTGTTTTGCTATTCAGTTGTATGAGTTCTTAATATATTTTGGATATTAACACATTATTTACAAATATTTTCTCATACATAATTTTAAAACGTCTATAAATACTCATTTTAATTTTCCTTTTGTGGGAAAGTTGACACCCATGGTTCTGGACAATAGATGAAACCTCACCCGCAGCTACTATTGCATTCCAATGTTCAGATGTTTGATACCGAAAAAATGTTTAGCGATTTTTTCAAAAATTTTAAATAAATTTACTAAGGCTTAATCAAGCAATTCATTTAAGCATCTCTGGAAGTGGAATGCATTAAAAAGTATGCAAATCCCACAGTAATCCACACCCTTCCAAACGGCCTCTGGGGAGCTGGTTCTTATGCAAATATGACCAGAGTGAATGGAGCAAGTGACTATTGTGGGGGGACCTTGTTTTTCTTCATAAGTTGATTTTTACCTCAAAGACAGAAGTCTTCACAAATGGTCCCTACCCACCCAACAACACAGCTTTATTGTAAGTCTGGATTTCTTCCATTTCTGAACCAGGAGTTTGTTTTAGACCCACTCATGAGTGCAGGCTGCTGGAGACAGTTCCTCCCACCCGTGGGCAGGGAGTATCAGAGGGTGGGAAATTTCTGGAGACTGCGCCCAGAGCCCAGAAGTCTGCAAAGCAGCCCCCAGACATTCACAGTCTCAGTGGGGGTGTGAGACTCCTGCCTCATTCATTTAACTGAACATTTAACTCCAAAGCCATTTCACAATTAGTCGTATTTCCTGCAGGGAAACTCAGCCATTGGTAAATTCCAACCCTGGGCTTGAACAAAGAACCCCTGAAAACCTTCCTTTAACAGCAGTTGTATTGAGCGTGCTGTTGTGCAGTGAGCGGTTCCCCATTTGGGCTGAACTCTCAGAGGCCGTCAACGCCCCCTATTGGGGTCCCACTCAGACCCAGTGTTCCACTGCATTTTAGTCACGCATCACATTTTGCAGAGTGATTTCCAGCATCACGTGTGACTGCCACAGCTGGCTTCCTGGTAGATGAGGAGGCTGGTGGTATCTGTGTTCGCAGATGAGGAAACTGAGGCAGGTAATTGGCTTCGGTCATCATGGTCATTCGCACCTACTGTCGCCAGTAAGCTATAGGACAAAGGGGATCAGAACACTCCACCCAAAAATATGCTGCTTTGGCAAAAAGGTTATCTGGGGCCCAAAGCAATTGAGAAACAGCTGATGGGGGCAGACTCTCTGCCCCCCATTCCCTGTGTGGTGCCCCCTCTCTGCCAGGAGGGGAAGGACAACCTTTACCATTGAAGATGAAGATGGGCTGAGGTGGGTCTACACAAACCCACCTTCTAGAAACATCCTTCTCTGTCATTACTTTTCCCCATATTTACCGAACTGCTATTTGCCCCCCGCCCCAGAAGCCCAAACCCCTTTGGCTCTGCCTTGTCACGTCTCCACATTTTATCACCTTTGTTAGATGGTGAGTAAGTCCCTGGGCCTAACCACCTACTTGGGTCCTCACTGCGTCTTCCTTGAGGCCTTTGTGTGCATGTGTCATAAACCTTTGCTCCTGTGAATCTGTCCTAGCAGTTTGACTCGCGGGCCCCAGCCACTGAAAGTAAAAGGACAGAGGGAAAGTGTCCCCTCTGTAAGGGCCATCACCTGCCACCTGGAGATTGGGCACCATAGGCTGCCATGATACGAAAAGCGTGCTTTCTGTGTTTCAGAGGTTGGTACCATCAGCAACCTTTCATGTAAAGGGTCAGATAATAGGCAGCTTGGGTTTGTGTGCCACACAGGTCTCTGTCACCACAACTCAGCTGTCTCGTGATTTCAAAGCAGTCATAGATAATATGTAACCAAATGAGCATCAGTGTGTGCCAATAAAACTTTATTTACAAAACTGGCAGTGGGGCCAGATGACAGATTTGGCCAATGGGCAGTTATTTGATGACCCTTGATCTATGGGGTGACAAGGTGCTCAGATTGTGACACTAAAATACGTATTTCTGTTCCCATGAGTGTAAACAAATCATAAAAGCCTTCCCAAAGGTGTGCTCTTCCCCCAAATGCTATCGCTCTGTTCCACACAGAGTAACTGTCATCTTGAAACGGGATGGCTGCAGAGTGACCGCTGACCTCTGTCCCATATCTGACTCCTGCCAGCCAGCACGACCTTGGTGGCCCCACGCCAGGACCTCACCTCTCCCTCCTCTGAGCCTCTCATCTTTAGGTAGGGTGCCAGGCACCTCAGTTTACGTGGAACAGCCTCAGGACCGGCCTGTGGTCCCAGCGCGATTCTGGTAGCATCTGTTCGCTCTCTCAGCAGGCTCAGTGTGGAGGCCAAGTCACACATCCATCAGGACGTGTCACGGGCCTGTGTGGACTGAGCGCCTCTCTGTGCCAGGCACAGCACCAGGCTCTGGACAGACAAAGGCCAATGAGATAAGCGGGTATTGTCTGTACATTGTACATATGCATCTGTGTATAATGTATGCACACCATTGTATATACACACAATGTATACACACACAACGTATACACACAATGTATACATAATAGGGTGCATACATACATGCACACAAGGTAGATACAATATTGTTTATATACACACATGCACATGCAGTGTATATGCACTATTTATATAGTCACACAGGGCACACACACCACTATATATGTGACTTCTCAGCATGTATATATAACCCTTGTGTCAAGTAGCCCTGACATAGTGGAGAACACAAACACCATGATGGCAGGGACATTCCAGTGCCATGAGAGCAAGCAGAGAAGGCTTCCTGGAGGAAGGGGCATCTGGACAGAATCCTAGAGGATGCAGAAGAGTAAGTCAAGCAAAGGAAGAATCCGGAGTTTGACCCACCAGCAGCAGGGACAGCGCTCCTAAGGTTCCAGCTCGTTTGTGGGGAGTACTTCCTTCCAGAGTCTGGTGTAGTTGGGAAACACGATTCCCTCTGTGCTGGGGGCAGCGGGGATGTATCCTTACTTCCTTAGTCTAAAACACTTCTTTCACGCTAGCCTGCATTTTTCTTTATTAATACTAGGCCTCATAATTTACATTTAATTTGTAGTGGTTTAATATCTAACTATGAACCTCTAATTAACTCTTCCTCTCGTAGCGAATAGGCTCACTCTTGCTGAACAGGCAAAGACAGCCCCCGTGTAACTGAGTAACGCCGCGCATGGCTCCGATAAACAACCTCTCACAACAGAGCAGGAAGGAGACCGCACCCCCTCCATCTCCTGTTGGGGCCAATCTGCTTATTCGTGTTATTTGAAGAGACCTGGTGGAGGACCCTGCCTGATACCCACAAACACGCTCTATGTGCAGCCCGTGCAGCTGCCCTTTGTCACCACGCGTCCCCAGTACCCTGCAGCCAGAGCCACGATGAAGCGAAAGACGTAGAGGGGACCAGGTGGTGGAGTTAATATCTGAGCAGCACAGACGTGTGTAAATAATTCGGTACATGGTAAATGCTCTCTCTATAATATATAACACATGACATATAGCACGTAACTATAACAGAAAACTCACATCAGTATGTGTATGTATTAGCTTTCTGTTGCAGCTGTGACAAATGATCACACACTTTGTGACCTAAAATGACACCGTCCGCTGGCTTAGATTTCAGTGGGACCCTCTGCTGAAACCAAGGTGTCCGCCGAGCCCAACTCTTATCTGGACAATGAGAGAAAGGGTCTTTGGGGAAGGTACTGCTTCCAAGTTCATTCAAATCGTTGACCAAACTCAGTCCCTTGTGATTAGAAGACTGCGGTCCCGTTTCCTTGCTGGCTCAGCTGGGGGCTGGTCTTTGCACCTAGAAGCTACCAAAATCCCTCCTCACGCTTTCCACGTGGCCCCTCCAGCAATGGTAGGTGGGTCGAGGGCCTCTCACACCTTGACTCTCTGAATCCTTCATCTGCTTTGAAGGGTTCATGTGGCTACGTTAGCTCGCCTCGTTAATTCAGCATAATATCCCTGTTTAAAATCAGCTGATGAGTCACCTTTGTTCCATCTACCAGGTTCCTTCACAGCAGTATCTAGATCAATGTTTGAATTAGCAGGGTGTGGAAACCATCAGGAATCTGCCCACCCCGATTTATAGCCACATACACATAACCTAGTGATGGCTGCTAACACCAGCCACGAAATAGCTGGACCTCATGCAAGCCCCACGAGAAAGGGAGCTAAAATATGCCCTGATTTAAGAAAAGCACATGACAAACATATGACTCCATGATTACAAAGGGGGGAATGTGTACTTATGCACTTAGCAGTGTTTTATTACTCAATTTGAATGTCGGTTTTCTGAATGTCTGCTCTCTCATGGCCATGACAGACAGTTGTCAAAAACTAGGGTCTAAAGCCATACGTGATTCTAAGAGAATGTACCAAACGGGGTGAGACATTCCTGTGGGAGCCGCCCCAGAAGAAGGTAAAGCGTGGGGCAGCGAGTGAGTGGATAGGTTCAGAATCCAACTCACAGCTTCCCATGCCCACAGCATCGTTGCTCACAGTAGCCCCCACGTGGAAACAACCCCAACGGCCTCTGACGGGTGGCAAACACAGTGCAGTCTATCCATGCAATGGGCCATTATTCATCCGCAAAAAGGAACGCAATTTGATTCATGTTACAACATGGATGCACTTTGCAAACATTATCCTAAGTGAAAAAAAATCTGAACACAAAACACCATATGTCATAAGATTCCATTTATATGAAAGGTCCAGAACTGGCAAATCTATAGGACTAGAAAGTACACTGGTGGTTGCTGGGAGAATGGGGAATGATTGCTAAGGGTTAGGTACAGTGATGTAGTGGGGGGGGGGTGAGGGAAGCATGTTAAATTTAAATAGTGGGGATGGTAGTACAACGTTTGAAATACACTAAAAATCACTGGATATGCTAAAATCCACATTAAGAGGGACTGTTTTATGTTATGTGAATTACTGTCTGCCTCAGTACAGCTTTGACCCACCCTCCACACTGAATGTTTTGGACGTGGTCCTCTCCACGGTGATGCAGATTTTATGCAAGAAAAAGACAAGCTCAGCTTTGCATTTTATACTCATTTCTTCGTGCACAGGCACATGCCTTCAAGGTGTTGCCAATCTGAGGAGTCCCAGCCACAGCGCCAGGCTTAGGGACCCAGCAAAGAGGGAGTCGCCCCTATCCTGAATCTGGTGGGGGAAGCCGACAGCAACCCACTAATGACCACAGACTGTCACAGACAGATGCTAAGACACTAACTGCTGCCCCTATAAATTATTACTAAATAATGATTTGTGTAAGGGCTCTGGGAAAAGTGTGGGGTGCGCTGCAAGAATAAACAGGAGAGACGGGAACCACACTGGTCTGGGAGGATGTGCACAGTTGTCCTGAGACAATGACCCTCAGCTGTGATCTACAGCTGACCAGGCCTCAGTACTGAAGGAACAGAAGGTAAGGCAGAGCTGGGGGTGCAGGGCAGAGCAGGTACACGGGCTGGAGGCGAGGAGGGTCATGGACATTCAGACAGTCGACAGTCTTGGGAGGCAGAGGCAGAGGAACAAGAAGGTTGAAGGGGGCGGGGAGGATAGCACTGGACCCCCGGGCCATGGAGGGTCCACGTAAAGATTTGGGACTTTAAACTAAGGGCAAAGGGAGAAGCCAAAAAATTTTAAGCAAGGTCATGGTGTAGTCATGCTTGTGTTTAGAAAGATTGTTCTGGAGGACCTGTGATTCTGGCAAGATGAGAGACCAAATACGTCTTAGTCTGTTTGGGCAGCCACTATGGGTGGGGGCGGCGAATAAACAACACAGACTTAGTGTGTACAATTCTGGAGGCTGTGAAGGCAAGGTCAGGGCCCCAGTGAATTGGGTCTAGTGAGGCTGGCTTCCGGGTTCATAGACGGCCATCTTCTTGCTAGCGTCACATGGAGGACGGGGTGAGAGAGCTCCCGGCCCTTCTGTAAGGGCCCTGGTCCCACTCACAAGGGCTCCACCCACATGACCTCAGCACCTCCCACAGGCCCCACCTCCTAACACCATCACATTGGGGGTGAGGCGTCAACATGTGAAATGTAGGGGAACACAAACATTCAGACCATAGTAAAACAATCAATGATAACCCCAGATATGCTGGATAAAATACAACAAAACATATTTTAAATGCATATTTGAGCTTCCAAGAAAAAAACAAACCACCACCACCACCACAACCACCATCACCACTGGTCTCAGGCATGACAAGGGAAGTGAAAGCCAGAGTGACAAGCCCTTAGCTAAGGCTGGTGCTCCTGAGTGAAATAGATGTATGAGAGGGCAGGTGAAGTGAGCAGGTGAGGTAGGTGTGTGAGGGGGCAGGTGAGGGGGACAGGTGAGGGGGACAGGTGAGGGGGACAGGTGAGAGGGCAGGTGAGGGAGAGGTGAGGGGGGCCAGCAGGCTTGCAAATATAAGCCTGAGCTTTAACAGCAAAGTGTTAACAGCAGGTAAGGCTGAGAACCCAGCCAAACTGGAGAGTTGGAAGCAAGACCCCCAAATAGAAATGTACCCCTTAACTGTTGTAACCTCAGTGATGGTGTGAACACCATTTGTACAAGGACAGATGAGAAAGTTCAAATGTTTCTGCCTGCCTTTCAGGATTTAAAAAAAAAAAAAATCTGTCTGAACAAAAATAGCCTGGAGCTGTGCCAGTGGCAGGTGGTCAGGGTTATATTATCAACGTGGTCTAGTGATTCCTCTGGAACGTGTAACAGCAGCAAACAGAGAATCGCTGTAGAGGGACCCTCCCCCACCGTCCAAAGGACCCTCACAGTGAACACGATGCTGTGATAAGGCTGAGTGTCCAGTCAGCTCCCAAACCCACCAGGACGCACCCTGCCGGAGGGGTCAGAACAGACCCTCTCCCTGACCCCCTCCTCTATCCAGCTGCACCTCCACCTCCTACTAGCACAGTCTCTCCCTGTGCTCATCTCAGGAGGTGACAAGGCCACGTTTCCAGGGACTCCGGACGAGAGCCCTGGAGTGGTCCTTACCAGCCCCTCCCACCACCTTCACACCTAACCCCGTTCATGGTTAAACAACAGAACAAAATAAATCCCCTACATGTGGAAGAGAATTTCCTGATCTTGTAAACCTCCAAAAGCAAAGTCACTGCTGTTTACAAACTGTGGGCCGCTGTGTATTTTAGGGCTGTGAAATCATTTTGGGTGAAAGAAAACATCCCAGATGTTAAATTATTAAATGTAGCATATTTAATGAAAGAATGAAACAGAACAGGAGGGAACAGGCTAAAATATGGCAGGGAAGGATGGGATACGGTGGGGTAGGGTAGGGTAGGATAGAATAGTCAGAATTAGTCGCATGTAGTCAAAAGAAGTCTCATCCGTTGTAGTTATATGTGTGTTTATACATGTATACGGGTCACAGACTCACAGCGTGCGTGTGTGTGAATGTGTGTGAATGTGTGAATGTGAGTGTGTGTGAGTGTGTGTGAGCGTGAGTGTGTGTGTGAGTGTATGTGAATGAGTGTGTGTGAGTGTGCGTGTGTGTGAGTATGTGTGTGAATGTGAGTGAGTGTGTGTAAATGTGAGTGTGTGAGTGTGAGTGTGTGTGTGTGAGTGTGTGTGACTGTGTGTGTGTGTGTGCGTGTGAGTGTGTGTGTGTGAGTGTGTGTTCGCTCAGGGCCGTGAGAGCCTCTGTGATCAAGCCCGTGCATCAGAACACAGGTGGCAAACGTTACACTTGACAGAGACGTGCCGGCAACAGTCACTTTAAAATCAGGACGGAGAAGACGATGGGCATTTGTATTCAGCACTGAGCTGGAGGTCCTGGCCGGCACAGTAAGACAAGAAAGTGAAGTGAACATTACAAGGATTTAAGAGGAAGAAACAGACCCCATCGGTATTTGCAGGTGTGACTGGCACACAGAAAGGCCCAGAGAAGAGACTCACTCGGATTATAATGTCTGTACAGCTGCTGGTACGAGGCCCCAACTCACACTTGGCAATGTGCCTTTAGGCCAGCAACAAACAAGAACAAAAAAATAATACTTTTTAAAAAGACCATTTACAGTAGGGAAAAACACAAGGGATTGAGAATAAATCCCACAAAACATATGCAAGATTTCACAAAGACAACTACTTTTGGTGAAGGCAATGAAAGCAAACCTAAATAAATAAAGAGCATATAATGCCTTAAACTCAAGGCTTCTATTCCCCCAAGATTCTCATGCTAAACACTCACCCCCAGGGTGATGGTGTCAGGAGGTGTGGCCTCTGGGAGGTGCTGAGGTCGTGAGGGTGGGGCCCTCATGAATGGGCTTAGTGCCCTAGTAAGAGGGAACCCAGAGAGTTCCCTCTGCCCTTCTCTTCCGCCATTTGAGGACACAACATGAGAACGGCTATCTATGAACCAGGTAAGCCGGTCCGCACCAGACATTGGATCCGCCGGCACCTTGACCTTGGACCTCCAGTCTCCAGAACCACGAGAAATAAATGTCTGTTGTTTATAAGTCACTCAGTCTGTGATATTCTGTCATAGCTTCCGGAATGGACTATAAACATCTCATCATGAAACTAACATCAGATTACACACAAACTTCTGTAAATCAAGAAAGAACACAAACCACCCTATGCAAAAGGGGGCGCCGATGGCAGCTGTCCCCCAATAGGGCTGAGATCTCAGTAGTTTGACCACAGATTGACCTTTGGATCAATAGAAAGCCTGTGGTTGAGAAGCTGTCTGTGGTAGTGGGATTTGAAAGCTAACTGGTCATCCATCACGAGAGGGATGGATCAGTGTAGGGTGATGGCAACGGGAGAGCGATGGCACAGGGCAGTGAGAAAGATTGAACAATAGAAATCCGGGGGCTCAGAAACAAGCAAGGAACAAACGGACATTTATAGCACACGGTCAATGATGTAAACTTTGCAAGGATTTATGCCTACTTAATGACAAATACCAAACTCAGTCCCGTGGGTGGCTGAGAAGATGGAGAGATATGAAAATATCACAGAAACATAACTGGAGGCAAAATCAACAAGACCTGAAGATGGCTTAGGTGTGTGGGAGAGATATAAGAGATAAAGGGTCAAGGGTGACGTCCCAGGTTTCTGAACAAGCCACTGGTTGGGTGATGATGTCATTTCTCATCATGGAACCTCCTGGAAAAGGAGAAGGTAGTGGACGTCCTGTGAGGACATGGTGGGAAGCGTGACTTCTGTTTTGGACATGGTGAGGGGTTGACAAGTTGTGCCCTGTGTGGTCCACATGGAAATTTCCAGGATGACATTAAAGACATTGGAATTCTAGAGCTGGCAGTGTGCTCTGCAGTGGGGATCTGGATTAGGGAATGGTGGGCTTCCGGGCACACGAGATTGTCCAGGGAGGGGTGTGGAATGAGTCTGTCGTCAGGCAGCTGGCATGGAAGACCGATGGGACGACGGTGGATTCCCTTGGGCAACTGGCTTCCTGCTGAAAACCTATTTGGGTCAAACCCTGGGCTCCTGTTCAGTGAGTTTCCCCAAACCTCCATGTTCCAGGCGTGTCCTCCCTGACAGGCAGCCCATTATGGCTTCTTTCTGGACGGCACCTGTCCCACCTGCCTTTCCGCTTTGCTCACCTGTCCCATGGATCCTCTGCTGAGCCTGCAGTGGAAGCTGGGAAGAACAGTTGTGTCTTAGTCTCTCTTCGAGCCACGTCCAATGGTGAGCCAAGCCTGACGTGGAGATGACCGTGCTGTCACATGGCTGTCCCTCTGTGTGTGTCTATGTCCTGGTCTGTTTTTATAAGGACACCATACTGTCCTTTGTCCATGTTGTCATATTGGATTAGGGCCCACCCATACGACCTCTGTAAAGGCCCTACCTCCTAATAACGTCAATGTATAAATTTGGGTGGGTGAGGGGCACAGTTCAGCCATACCCGCTAGTGTCTCAATGGAGGAACGGTTCCCAGAATTCTGACTACCCGTTGGGCTAACTCACCCCACGGTGAGCTATGACACAGGGCACCAGGCCAGAGCTGTGTCTGGTGGGTAAATAAGATATCATCTCATTTTGTTGTTTGCTGTATTTGTCAGCGTTTTAACATTGTAATCTTTTCCCAATTTATTTTCTCATTCTACAGAAACATACATGTTCAAATATGTCTTTTCTTAAAGAGGGCATTTAAAATTGAACAACTTCCAGACCTCAGCAAACCCATATCTGCTCTTCATCTGCTTAACTGGTGTTTTCAGGGATAAATGTGCTGAAGCAAAAAAATAAAATAAAACATAATATTCACATGAAAGCACCCAGTCCAAGAGAGCTGATGGTGAAAAGTTGGCTTGGCTGACAGTTTGACATGCCCCTCAGATGCCCGGCGTATCTTACAAGCCCACTTAAGTCCCAAACCTTCTATTAAGGAGTCTGTTTATGTCAGAGGTCAGACACTTTTTCTGGAAAGAGCAAGACGGTAAATATTTGGGGCTTGGTGGCCAAGTGGTCTCTGAGGCAACTACTCAACTCTGCTGTTCTTGCATGAAAGCAGCTACAGACAACACAGAAATGAATGGGTGTCGTTATGTTTCAATAAAACTTTGTTTACAAAAATAGGGCAAGGGCCGGATTTGTCCTGGGGGCTAAAGTTGCCAACCTCTGGTTTTTGTATCGGTTACATACTCCTTTGCTAGTGAGCCAGACAGTTATCTGTTCTGCATTTTCATTGCCGTAGTTAGGTTTCTCCCCCTTCAAAGAGCGCTGTCTACAATTTGGGGAACAACCCACCCATATTCATTTATTTCAGATCCTTCCCAGGAAATATCAGGAGTGCCAAAAAACTGCAGACAAGTGGACACTTTGGTCACCATTGCTCAAGCAGGAGTTCGCCATCATCAGAAGTGTCCGGACACTGATGGGAACCACTTTGAGCACCTCTTGTCATTGCAGAAGTCAAACGTGACTTGTATTCATCTTTTGTTATCAGTATATACTGAGTAGTGCAATTTTAATACAGTTTTCCTTTCTTAAAATGTGTGTACCTTTTTTGGGACTCGCTGCATATCCCCAGGTGCCTCTTATGAAGACAGAACAAATTCGTTTGGAAGGAAAGGCAAAAACAAGAAGCAACAGCCTCGTTAAGGCTCTTTGTCACAAGAACCTTCACTTGGTTCTGTGTGGTGCTTGACACCCATCACACCCTCTCACACGCATTTCCTTATTCTCTCTGGGCCCTGCCCGTCACGGCTCAGAAGGGGACAGATGAAGACAAGGAGCTGCCAGCTGCTGTGCTCACATCACACAGTCGTTTTCTGGACACGTGACTGGTCTCCCGACCCCTCTCCAGCCCCCTCGCTGTTGGTGGCAGGATTAGCCCTCCTTCCTCTTTAAGGGCTGGGAGCAATGGCAGCAAGACCTGTCCTCTGCCTCCTCGGTCTCCCAAGCCAACCTGCCGTCCTCCAAAGCCTGGGGACAAGGCCAGTCTGACCGTGCTCAGAATGGTTTAAAAATGAGCCGGAAGGGAAGAAACCGCGAGGGAAGTCATAGAACGAACGGATCACAGATTTTAGACAGGTCACCTTTCATGTGTTCTGAGTTAGCGAGGCTGCTTCCATGATTTCTTACCCTGGGAAAGTAAGAAAACACTTCGTTTTCCTGGAAGAGGACTTTCCCATAAATCTGGGAATGCCTGGTGGGGTCGCATCAGGATGGGGGCACTGTGTGCCACTGCTGGTGGCCTGCTCCCTGCTGGCCGTCCTAACACCGCCTCCTGGCAGATTTGCAGCAGGAAGATACGAGGGACGCTGGGAGAGGTGGCAGGAGGTGACCCATCCCCAAATGTTCCCAAAGTGAGCAGTGGTGCTAACGACACCTCGCCCACCAGGACCTGTGCCATCGGGACGCCAGCAAGCAGAGAAGCCCTCAAAACGTTTCACGCCAAGCCCAGCGGGTCCCTTCTGGAACAAGCTGGGGCCTCAACCTCACGGAACTGCAGGTTACACTGCGCTTGAAACTGGTCTCTTTTTCATCCAAACTGAGAATCTGAGCAAAAGCCCCAAGGCTGTGGACACAGCCAGCTTCCTTCTCCTGCTACTACTGGGTTTGTCACTTGGGAGGGTCTTACATTGAGATGCTCTCATTTCAGGAATGGGAATTTGTGTCCCAAACAGGCCATAAGGCCACCACCAGAGCCGATGGGCTCTGACTCTTAATGGAGATGGGCCTCAGGACCACTCTCACAGGCTCAACACTCCACAGGGACGGAGGGTTTGGTAAATGCTACTCGTGCACCGTGGCTCTGAGGCACGGTGACCCTGCGGGGTCCTCTCAGCTCAAGGACAATGCTGACCTCCTTCCCGAACAGGTCACGACCTCACACACACATGTCTCGGCCATCACAGGTCAGCACTGCGCTCAGACCGAGAAAGTGTCCTCAGTGGCTCTCCTCTGGCACTCTCTCCTTCTTTGTGAAAATGGCAGAGGTGACTTTTTAAAGACATAATAAGGCCAGGGGCTCACAGGTACCTACTACCACATGGGCACACGGCTAGGATCACACGCCCCTGCCCCCGCCGGGCCACTGTTAACTGTGGACGCCTCCCCTGAGCTCTGAGCAGGTTTTCTGGCAGAGCCCAGGGTGGATTGCAGGATTCCCCCCAAGCCTGTTCTGCAACCACTCAATGAACAAAGGTTTCTATGTCAAAAAAGAGGGAATCACTGCAGTCAACTGCCTTCGTAAGAATGCTGCGTGGGCCACCGCGTGCAGTCACACGCAGTGGCATCCACGGCCCACATGTGTGCAGCGGGTCCAGGCTCCCAGCTGGTGGGCTCCCCATCTGA
The DNA here is from genome assembly GCF_036562045.2 of Rhinolophus sinicus. Taxonomy (NCBI): domain Eukaryota; kingdom Metazoa; phylum Chordata; class Mammalia; order Chiroptera; family Rhinolophidae; genus Rhinolophus; species Rhinolophus sinicus. The sequence continues at coordinate 6,132,258 of NC_133756.1, forward strand.
GCCACCTGGCTTGCACCCACTTGCATTGGTGGCCACCCCGAGGTATTTTTCTTGTGGTGAAAGAGGGCAAAGCCGATCCCACATCGCACTTGAAACCCTACTTGGTCATATCCTTGAACATCTCATGGGGCATAGAAAGTGGTTTGGCCCCAGCCGAGTGAGCAGACGGGCATGGCAGCCGGCCCCCTGAGCGAGGACACCGCTGTGGGGGGAGCAGGGCTGAGACCCAAACCCCGTGGGACAGTCTCAGCCCTGCTTTGAGAATCACCATGCACAACGCACAGAAGCGCTGAGACGCCCAGTGTGACCAAACTTGTCACCAGCATTGCCCGTATTGTTAAACATGTCCTGTATTCAGAGAGTATCCTTCCTAACCTACGTAAGCAGCTCCCCGCAGAACACATATGGAGAACATAACCTAATAATATATAAAGAATAGGGAATTTCTCACCGGCGAGCCCAGTTCCAGCAGAGTTCCATCGTCTCCTGCATTGAAGAAGCCACTTACCCTCCCACACTTCCGGTCCCTCGTGTCTAAAACGGGGAGGAGATATGTCCTGCAGCCTGCTGGGCTGTGAGGAAAACAGGTGAGATGACAGGTGACAGCTCCATGGTTTAGGCACCGCTGTCAGTGCAGTCAGCGGTGAGCTACGCGGACGTTTGAACTACAAGGTATAGGACTGGACTGGTCCCAAGAACTCTCCAGAAAGAATGCCAGTGACTGGGGTTGTGTCTATGCTTGGCTTTTCATCTCTCTGTTCTGCCAACATTCCAACCCATATGCCACGGGTTGTGACAGTTTCTTTATAGGGTGTGTGACACTCCATAAATATTTCAGACTGAGAAAAGTACTTTGGGCACCTAATTATTGGAGCTGTCCCCATCTCAGCAAAGAGCGCGGCTGTCACTGTCATGACATGTGAGGTCCGGTCATTGTTTCTCTGTGAAAACCTCCAGAGCTCAGATCCTCACAACCCCAGCGTTTCTTCTCCAGTGGATTTGCAGACTTCCTGTCCCAAACGAGGACTGGGGGACGAGAGGGTGACATAAACCAGCTTTCACTTGGAAAGGCTGCATAGCACACAACCCCCAGGGCTCGGGGGCTTTCCTTCTCTTTCGGGGCCAGCATGGCTCTGCTTCACGTGTCTCCATTCCCTGATGGGGCCCCATGGCCCTGGGAAGGAGCAAGACAGGCATTGGGAGCGTGAGAACCTTCTCAGAAGCTTCTCTGATAAGACAACTCATATTCCCATCAGCCACTAGGTCTCCCTGTTTAGACGGCAGAGGTTAAGTCCCTGGTTAGGAAACCTCCGTGATGGAGGCACTGCTTTCCTAGTCCTCCAGGTCTATAAACGACATATGTGAGATCGCGACTCCAGGGCAGCTGGCTCAGACCCTCTCCTGCTGGGAGCCCCGGTGCGATGAGAAGCTGAGGCCCCCCCACACTGGACTGCACAGGGGTCTCCAGGCTCCCTCCCCTCCACGCCTTTGTCACAGCCTGTGTCACAGCGCCCCTCCCCTCTGCCCAGCTGAGGTCCAGACCTCTGACCTGTGCTGACGGGTGGGGGATGCAGACATGGGCAGAGATGGTCGTGTCTCGTCGAGCCGAGACAGGCACACGTGTGGTTTCTACAGAAGCGTAAACATGTTTGAGGCATAGCCACCTGTTGTACAATAGAAGCATCTGAGAGGAGACGCGATGAAGCCGAACCTGATCTATTTGGCAGCGTCTTCAACAAAAAGGTCGGGTTTCAAAAAAAAAAAAAAAAAAAGGCCGGGTTTCCTCCAAGCCGTCAGGACAGGGACGACCGTGGCGAGTTCACTCAGGGGATAGCCAAGCTGCTGTTTCTACTGTGAAATGCCACATATGCAAAAGCAGGAAGCAGGAAGCTGAACCGGGCAGTTATCGTAAAACCCAGAAGGTCAGCAGTCCAGGTGACATGTGCTGTGTGCCGCCCTCCAAAGCCAGGCCTGGCTCTGACTGCCCCAGAGGTAGACACTGCTCTGGGTTCATCCCCGTGGTCTCCACCCACATGGGTTTTCTGTGATGGCCCACGTCCACCCTGATGGAGAATCCCAGCTGTTACTGTAACTGTGCACTGACCACCAGCCTCACGCACACAGATAGGCACACACTCACATACCCTCAAACACACACTATGGATGGCTGGGTGATGGGACATACGAGTGCCAGATTGTTCTGCGTTGAAATCAGGGGCCCCCCAAATGTCAGATGCATCTCTCTGAGCAAATCACTGAAACCCTCTGGTCTTTGGCTCAGAGCGGATGGTGACATCAGCCTCGTGGGGCCAGAGGCCCTGAGGCTGACCCATTTGCCAGTGACCCCGAAGCACGGAGCCCCTCGCCCTCGCCCCCAGGGCTGCTGAGGGGACAGACCCGGGAGAAGCAGGCACACCAGCCGTTTCCTGACAGTACGGACAACTACGCACCTTCCCGCAGAAACTGAAAGGTGTTTTCTCAGAAGCAAGTCTTCCTAAAGAAGTGTGTTTTCATGACTGCAACAAACATTTTTAAGGCAATACACTGCCTACAGCTGTGGCTGTGGCACACAAGTCATTCAACGCAGAAACCTGCAATGGGCCATGCCTGCCGTGTGCCAGCCCTGTCCTCGCCCTGGGCACAGAGCAGCAAGCACTCTCTCCCCTCATGGAATGTTCCAGAGTGTGCAAGAGGATTAAATGCATAAGAAATCAACACAAGACATCTCCGTGCTGATGAGGTACAGGAAGAAAGCGAGAGCAAGGAAGGGAGAGAGGACAGGGAGCAGCTTGGAGAGGCTGCCAGACAGAACCTGTCCATCAGTGACACTTGGGCGCTCGTGTACAAGACCAAGGAACCAGCCAAGTTCTGAGGGGACAGAGCTCCCGGAGGAGGCAACTGCAGAGGCGATGGCTCAGAGCCTGGCCTGTGGGAGGACACACAGAACAAGCAGAGGCCTGGGAGGCGAGGGAAGGCTTGCATGGACTTCTAGGGGAGTCTAGAAACCACCAGAAGCTGAGGAGCATCGTGAGGACTCATCTGTGACAGCACGACCCACACTGCTTTGTAGGAAGATGTCCCCGGAGAAGCCCGGGCAGGTTTGGGACGACTCCGGGAGGACGCACCACAAAGGGACAGGTGACAGGAGGCAAACAGACAGCTTGCGGGCGGAACACAGACAGGAAACAAGGGTCCCAAGAAATGACGAAATCTTCTAACTAAAGACGGTGCTTTCCTGGGAAGACAAAATTAGTGAAGGGGGCGGGGGGATCTGAGTACCGTCAGAGCAGGTGCACGGAACCATTTCTCCAGGATCTGGTTCAGACTCCCCTTGAAGACTTGCTTCTGGAGACCGAGGACTGTGTCACCTACACATGTCGACGGAATTGGCTTTGAGCCAAACAGCCTGTTCTGTTCACTTTGGCCCAATCTGAGGGCCAACAACGTGGAAAGAATTCCCCGTGCAGAGATAAAATACTGAAACATGGAAGGAAGGACGGAGCAGCAGGGCTGTGTGGAAACGGCTCCATCATCCTGAATTGGCGCCTTCCGTCGCTCTTTTGTCATTCACCCTTATAGACATAAAATCATCATCTGAAGAAAGCATGTTAATAAAACTGACATTTCCCCATCAGTCAAGTTAATTCACGATATAATGTTTTCTCGATCCAATTATGTTTGGCTCTGACTGACAACCAGCTGAATTCTGTTGTTCATGTGGAAAAACGCATTAGCAGGGCCTGTGATCACTTATCCCACCGAGAGCAGCCGCTTCCGTCCGGGAAGCGTGTTCATGGGACATCCAGCCGGGAAGGTGGTGCTCGCAGACCGAGGGGCTCCGACGTCCCGCGGGTGCCTGAGTCTCTGGGCTGTGACAGCTCAGTGTACAAGGCCCCTTTTAAAGGTGTTAAAGGAAACTCTTCTGATACTTGTCAAAATGGTACAGGAGACACGATTCAAGATGACTGTGATCGGGGAGAGATTGACTGGAGCTCCAAGCTGAGGATTTGCAGCCAAGGAGCAGAACGGGGGGTCGGCGGACAGAAAATCAGTAAGAGACACAGGGACGAGGATTCTCACTAAAATAACCTGGCAGGATCCTTGCCATTCCCAGTCTAGGCAACGCAAACATAGGACCAGGACCAGAAAGGGGGCTCCACGGGGCCTCACTCAAGTTTGGTCAAGGAGAGTCTTTGTCAGAAGACACCAGTCCCATTGGATTAAGGCCACCCCAGTGACTTCATCTCAGCCTGATCCTCTGCAAAGACCCGACTTCCAGATAAGGTCAGTCACCGGTCCCGGGACTTAGGACCTCAACATCTTTTGGGGGGACAAAATGCACCCCATAACAGAAGGCATTCTTCATTCCTCACCTTAAAAATATCCAACAAGGAGGGTTGTCAGTAAGTCAGTTTCCCCAGAAACACAGCCTGAGACAGATTGGTTCCTGGGTGAGTGTGCTCAGGAGAAACTCTGAAAGGGGGTGAAAGAAGTGGCTTGAGGCGGGAAGAGCGCGCAGGGTGGCGGTCTCAGGCAGAGAGGTCTCGTCCCCGCGTCAGTAGGTCCCAGAGAGTGTGTAACCTCCCCTGTATGAGGCCTTCTGCCACTGACGGCAGTTCTCCTGGGGAGGGGACAGCTGAGCCCCCGAGACAGCACAGCACTGGCAGCTGGTCCCCAGCCTGGCAAGCAGGGTCGGGCAGAAGAAATCGTGCTCAGAGGCTCCCGCCTGCGCCAGCCGGGCACCCACGGGACCCGCTGGGCCCCGTGCAAACCACCAAGAGCGAATGGCCTTTGATGAAATCAAGTGACAGTGACAAAAGCCCTGGTATGTCTTTTCTATTCCCCAGCTGCAGCAGCAATGTCCTAAAGAGGTTTCTGTTGACCAAGTGTGATTTATCTGACCCGGGGGAAGGGGCAGAAAGTGGCAGCCCTGACTCAGGACTCTGCTCTGTCAAAATCCGTATTTGCTGCAGATGTTCCCGTGGGATGTCATCACCGTCCGCTTGGAGGCAGTGACCAAGTTTGTTCCAAATTGCTTTAAAATGAAGGAAAGAAATAATCTTTCCCCTTTCTTAGACTGGGGACAAACAACTCTGTTTCAAAAGGATTTTTTTTTTTTTTAAACCTTCAAGGGTTATACTGGAAGTGGCACAAAACAGACCCTTTTTGGGGGTACTTTAAAAAGTGGCTTGAATGTGTGTGAAAGGATGGGGGACAGGTGAACAGATTTGATTAATTTCTTGAAAATCTTAAAGAGAAAAGTGTTTTCCCAAACCGTAAGGCCGAATGACCCCAAATCTTTGGAAGATGAAATTTTTGGTCAACTTAAAAAAAAAAAATCATTCTTCACATATTTGTACTGTTCGGTTTCCATGGGAACCTAACGCGGAACTCTCTGATGCGTGGAGAATTTCTATTTTTATATTAACTCTTCATGTTACAAACAAAGGAAACAGAGGGGGCCAGGGACGGCCAGTTTAAGGACCCTGTGTTTCGTTTCCAGACCTCGGAGTGTGCTGTGGTTGGAGCAGCAGCACGCCAACACTTGTCTGAAAGCAGAAAGCAAACGGGGTGTGTGGTCGCCCTAGAATCAGAGATTGGGGAAAGTAATTACCGTGAGTACCTCTCACTCAGTCCACTTCCATCTGTACTGTGGGGACTTCTAACCACAGACCAGCCTTTCGCGCCGGGATCTGCGGGGCCCTGGGCTGGGAGACATGAGGCTGAAGCAGTGAGAATGTGAGGAAGTGGTTCTCGTTCTGGGTGTGCAATCTGGCTCATCAATGGCCTAGGCCCCCAGCCTGGGTTTCCTGCAGCCTGAGCATCCTGGGAGGACGTGGGAGCCATCGGACTGTGGACGAGGACATGTCAGGCCACGTCGGGGCCTAACCAATTTCACAGACTCCTGGTAAGTTTAAATGTAGTCTCCTTTCCTACAGGTGCAAGAAAGGAAAGGCTTACCTTAGAAGAAACAAAGATTTCATCACCAGTGACTGTGACAGAATATGGCCTCATTTATGCTTCTAGACCCTCGCGGTGTTGGTGGGAGGGAAACACCATCCCCAGAACAAAAACAAAAGCAGCAACACCGGTGAGTAAATACGAGTGGGTTGTTTCAGGTCACATTTCCCCCCAAAATAAACCTATTTTAAAAATAATTTGTGAATCAAACAGCCACAGGAAGCTGATGAACCCAAATGGAAGCACCTGTTTTTCCTACACAAGAAACTAAAATAAACTCACTGTAATGAAAATCAAGTTCACAAATGATCGCCTGATTAATGGAATGCTTAACTGATTAGTTGTGCTCAGAAATGTGTCTGCTGTCTTTTCCATTGATTGATTGCAGAAGAAAGGCAGGAGGTCCCCTGCCTGGCCAGCCTGGGAGGGGTTTGGGGGACGGGGCTCCGAGGACAGCTGTCACAGGCTTTACTGTAATGGAGTGGTGTCCTAGCTCAGCTCCCCAGGGCCTTGGGACAAGGTGGCCTTCTCGGCCCAGCTCTGGCCCTGCCTTCCTTTGATCCTTAGAGGAGCAGATACCTGGCTGGGGGCCAGCAAGGTGGTCTCAGGGTGATTTTCTGACAGATTGCTAAGCTGCTGGGGCCATGGAAGGCACCGCTGTCCTGCTTGGCCCTCATCACTGTTGTAATTTCACATATATTTCACTGGCATTGTCTCCTGAGCCAGACTGTAAGCTCCACGAGGCCAGAGACCCAACCATCTGGTTTTCTCTCCCACCAAACATTTTATATTGAGCACCTATTCAGAGGCGGGCATATAATAATAACTCAATAAATATTTGTTGAATAAAATTAATCCTTAAGAAGAAGAGAGCAATTACTAATATTGGGTTCGTTTTATATGGCTATTGGGACAAATTACACCAAATAGTGGCATAAAGCAACACAGATATATTGCCCTACAACCCTGGAGCTCAGAAGTCTGAGGGGTCTCACGGGGCTAGAGTCAAGGTGTGAGCAGGACTGATTCCTTTCTGGAGAATCCAGGGGAGAATCCACTGCCTTGTGTTATCCAGTTTCTAGAAGCCTCCTGCACTCCTTGGCTGGTGGCCTGGTCTTCCATCTTCCAAACCAGCAGTATCAGGCTAAGTCTGCCTCACACTGTCCTCTCTCTGACCCTCTCTGCTTCCATCGTCCGCTTGTAAGGATGCTTTTGATGACATGGGACCCACCCAGACAATCCAGGATGACCTCCCATCTCAAGGTCAGCCACTGAGCAAACTTAATCCCACCTACAACCTTCATTCTCCTTTTCCATGGAAGGTCATATGTGCACAGGTACCGGGGACCAGGACATGGACATCTCTGGCGGGCATTATTCTACCTGCCACAAATATCATCAGACAAAGTAGAACTTTCTGGCAGCAAAAAGGAGGAGACTCTATCAAGATGGTGTTTTATTTGTCCCTAGCGCCAAGCAGAGGGGATCTATAGTAGGTGTTCAATTAATAAATATTTGTGGAACAGATTTATGTCCTATGGCCACCTGCCCACAAATGACCACCTGTTCTGTGCTGCTAATAGCACATCGTTGGACTAGGAAGGAAACAAACTAGAACCACAGTTCCAGCCTTAAACTGCAGACTCCTTGGTGACGGTAACAGGCACACAGCCATCACAACTCACTGACATTCCGACAGCATTTTCAAATCCACCAAGTCTTTTGGAACCGAGTCCCTGAGGGTGCTAATTACTCTTTCCATTTTGCAATGACAAATGCAAGTTCAAAGCCGAGTAACTTGGCCAAGACCTAACGGCAGGGCCACGTCTTTGTAATCCATGTCGAGATCCCGTCCCCTTCCACCACGCTGCCTCACTCTGAATAAATAGATACAGCGGCCAATTTCTGGTCGTGTGACAGAGACTAAAAACGCTGGAGGTGAGACCACTATGTCCAGGCGTCAGGAAAATGTCTGTGGTGGGCAGAGACATGGAGAAGGGGAGCAGGTCTGACTGGCTGCAGGAGGGGACGACAGGCACAAGCCGATGCTGTGTCCTTGGAACTCAAGGACGCCCTACACTTGGATCGCAACCAGCCGTTTCTGCATTATTGTTTCCCATTCCCGCCCCTGCCCCTGCCCCAGTTACTTCATCCTCCATCTCACTCTCCACCTGCTAAGATTGTTCATCCCCGAGACCCAACTGACCTACCTGAGAAATCCAACATGGATTAGAGGCCACATCAGTGTGTGGGGAACCCACCTAACATCGTTCTCCTGGTTTATCCTGCTTGAAACTGACTATCTCCAAGAGAAGGGGGGGTGAAGAGGGAAGGGAGGGCAGGAGGGAGGGAGGGAGAGAGGGAGGGGGGAAGACGAGGAGGGACAGAACACATTCTTGACCGCCTTGGGTTCTGCTGTTGGCTTTTCTTGTGACTGATGAGAACAACCTCTTGACTTCTAAAGAAAAACCTTGGAGAATCTTTCTTTACCTCCCTATTTCTCGGTGGCCCACGCATTTCCTTTTTCAGATTTTCTGAAAGAATATTCATAAGGAACAGCAAGATATAAAAGCCCAGGAAATGCGAGTCGAGCTGCCTTCGCCCAGCCTTAGTCATGTGTGAGACAGGGGATTTCCAGTTGTCCAGGCTGCCTAACCCTCATGACAGTGGCACTGTCACTAACCAAGGAGGGAACACTATAAATTCTAAGGCTCTGGCAGGTCTGCATGGCACACAGAGCTCGACCCAGACCTAAGGAGTCCAGACGCCCGGCTTGTGCAGAGTAACAAAGAAACTGAGGACAGAGTCCTGCCCTAGTGAAACAATTTCCTTGGGGAAAAGGTTCCAAGTGACCCATGAAGTGAGCAGAGGCAACTAACGACTCATTCACCAACGTGTAATTGTCACCCCACTGTGCACAGCCGAATGGCAGGAATGATGGAAAGAATGGAATTTACATAATCCCATCAGGAAGGCAGGGCCAGTCAGCAAAGGTCCCCACTGATGTGACAATTGATTCAATCCAACATATTCACTGCTCCCGGCCAGGCTTGAGGTCGAGCTCAGAGACTGACCCAGTGAATGTGACTGAGAGAATGGGACAGGGCCAATCCTGCAGCACAGAGCACAGGGACACACAAATCGTCATGAGCGTCAGGAATGAGAACAGGAGGTCCCAGGAGACAAAAACACCAGGGGAACCTGCCATAGGGACCCCCCCACCCCACGTACCTCTTGGTCCTTTTGCATTTTCTTCCCAGCAGTTATCACTGTCTGAAATTATTTCCTTTGTTGAATTCTTTTTTTTTTTAAAGCAATGCAACTTTTTAAAAAACATGTTACCATGGAAAATTTCAAATACATATATAAGTAGACAGAACAATCTAATGAATCTCTTTCTGGCCACCCCTGCCTGCCACGTTGTTTGGAGCAAATCTGAGATCCCGCCTCTGGAGAGATTTCAATATGTACTTCTAAAACATAGGGAACTGTTTTTAAAGTGTATAACCATATGAAAAGGGCTCAACATCACTAATCACCAGGGAAATACTAATTAAAACCACAGTGAGGTACCAGCTCACTCCTGTCAGAATGGCCATCATCAATAAATCAACAGATAACAAGTGTTGGCGAGGACGTGGAGGAATGGGAACCCTCGTGCCCTGTTGGTGGGATTGCAGATTGGTGCAGCCACTATGGAAATCAGTATGGCAGTTCCTCAAAAAATTAAAAATAGAACTACCTTATGACCCAGCAATTCCACCTCTGGGTATTTATCTGAAGAAAACAAAAACACTAGTTCCAAAAGATAGACACGTATGCACCTCTATGTTCATTGCAGCGTTACTCAAACAGCCAAGATACGGAAGCAATCTAGGTGACGCTCGATGGATGAATGGATAAAGAAGACATGGAACGTATATACAATGGAACATTCCTCAGCCATAAAAAAGAATGAAATCTTGCCATTTGCGACAATATAGATGGACCCAGAGGGCATTATGCTGAGTGAAATAAGTCACACACCATATGATCTCACTTCGCTGTGGAATTCAAACAAACAAATGAACAAACAAAACAAACTAGAACTGACCCACTGATACAGAGAGCAAGCTGGTGGTTGCCAAAGGGGAGGACGGTGGGAGGAGGGGAAGAAGCCAAATAAAGCTTATAACCACGATACTGTCAGTTTACAAACTAACAAAAATTCTTTAAAATTATCAACTGTCAAGTCAGTCAGTGTTCAAATTTCCAGTTGTCCCCATATAAGGTCCACACACGGCAGGTGACCCGTCTAAAGTCTGTTCACCCACCAGATGCCCTATTGTATTCTCGCTCCCTTCCTTCTGTTTATTGAAGAGACCAGCTGTGTTGTCCTCCAGTTTCCCTGGGCTGGATTTAGTGGATGCCGCTGCAGCTGCCATGAACCATGCCCACGTGTCTTCTGTATTTCCCGGAATTAACTGCTCCTTGAGCGTCTCCACCCCCTCATTAGAATGTAAATTAAACGAGGGTCGATGGTTCTTCCCCCTCGTCCTCTACTGCCTCCCTACTTCCAACACAGTTTAAAACACTCTCTCCGTGCTCGAAGTTATTTGCTGAATGAGCAAACGTGTGAACTATGAGATACATAATAAATGCTAGGTCTTTCCAATCCAACAGAGGCCACATGCCCAGGAGTAAGAATCCTGAAAGACGTGTCGACACTGATGGCTCTTGGATTCTGCAGTTGTTTGGGGGGACTTTAGCTACCGGGGGCCTCCACCCTTTTTTAATCATTCCTGCAGTCTAACGCCACGCCATTTTTCACGCCACGTTTATGGGACAGACTTGGTGCTACGTTAAAAATGAGATCAGACAGCTGGATTTTCAGGAGGAAACGTTACCACTCATTGCTTCAACACAAGTCATGTGGCATGTCACAGTTCTTGCAATGCCCCTTAGCACACAGAAGACGCGCTCCACTGTGGCTGAGCAGATTCTGGGGATGCGAGATGACAGTGACACGCTGTGTTTCTCCCATTTCCTCGTTGCATCACGGGAAGGGTGCACTGAAATGAAACATCTCTATGGCCTTGTAATCCAAAAGCACCCACGGGGTGTTCACCAAGGGCCTTTGAACACAAGCACTGTCAGAGGTTGCCATGTAGTTGGATTACTTGGATTTGAGTCGATAGGGCAAATTGATCTCTAAGCCACTGGCCTGAATAATTACATGCAACACTCCAGGTTTTCCCAGGTTCGTCTCTCGTCCCCTGAAGGATGTGACACCTTCACAACTGAATCCCTTCTTGGCAACGTGTTGGCTATAAGCTGGGCCAAGTCAGTGCAATTACACACTCAGGGTCCGTGGCCTCACTGAGCTCCCAGACCTGCTGCAGGAGATTCGGACACACTCAGGGCAGGAGCCAGAAATGCCCAGTGGGGTCAGCTCGGGAAAGGCACACGTTGGTGCTCTCACCCTCTCACGGGCACCCACGTACCCACACAGAACCACTGGTTGACAAGCGCACCGTCACGCATTCAGCTCCAACTTTTTCAGTTGTTTACCATGTCAGGCAGCGGCTAAGGAGTAGGATTGGAGACGGGGATGCGCTGACCACCTTTTCCCAAATCGATGGGCCTGTGTCTGCCGTGACTTCGTTCAACATCTCGTTAGAACAGGCGGCGCCACCAGCCCACCCAGGAGCAGCCTCGATACCTCCCCGTGCAGCGCTGGCCTCGCCCACTGGCAGAGCTGGCACTCGATTTGCATTAGGCTGCCCTGCTGGCTCCACCCCCTCCTGTTCGGCAGCCCCCTCTCCAAACCCTGATGAGGAGCCTCTGTGTCACTCTGGTAGCCTTCTGCCACCAGCAGCCTTCTGCCACCAGCAGCCTTCTGCCACCAGCAGCCTTCTGCCACCAGCAGCACTGTTCCTTCCAGCACTGGACAGCTCCCTCTCTACCCTGGGGGAGGAGACACATAGTCCCCTAAAACACAAGAGATGGAGAAACTGACTCCCTAGACTAACCCTCCACTGAGCCAGGGCAGTGGGGGGCCTGGGGCTCAACTTCTGGGCAACTGTGCACCTCAGTTCAAACTTGAACTGCACTCTCTGTCCCAACAGCACAAAGGTCAATTAGATGTATATTTTGAGGTGCTTTTCTATGCTCCAAAAAAAGAATTTCACTCTCCGTGGAGCCATGGCAGAAACATGTAGTGGGAAGGGACCAAAGCTGTGGGCAGGCTGGGCTCTGGGGCCAAGAGTCCGTCAGAAGTGGTTGGGGTTTGACTCCTGAGGTTGACAGAGACCCAGACATCCCCGTGTGGTGGGACACCCCAGCCAGGTTCACAGATGAAACCAGGAGTGAGTGGCAGGAGGACAGGGAGAGCTGGGAAGCAGAGCGGCCATGTGGTGAGGACGTGGGCACTTGGGCTGAGTGGCCCTTCAGCTCCATGATTCCATCTTTACCCTCCCCAACTTCATCACGGGCTGGGGACCAGGAGCCTCCAACACAGCCCTGGTCTGGACCAGGATTCTCGGAGACCAAGAAAAAATGACTGTGACACCCATAAGAGTGAGAGAGAGAAAGGAGAGACCCCCACTTAGCACAAGGTTCTGGCGAGCTGAGGGAGATTACACTGACACACGACCAGCTCAAGGCATTCAGCACCGAAGAAAGGCAAACATTAGAAAAACCTCAGAACTGACTCTAAAACACCTTTAAGAGCCCCAGAGAGGTTGAAAAAAAAAGGAACGAAATCCAAAAAGGAACAAAAGCTTATGAATCCGATTCACAGG